>NC_064818.1:53374388-53563558 GCF_023721935.1 Panthera uncia | reverse complement strand
TGGTATGTTCAGAGGGTGGTCTCCTGGCCAGTAAAGTCAGCACCAAGGAAATTGTTAGCAATGCAAATTAGCCGACCCACTACCGACCTACCCAATCAGAAGCTCTGGAGGTGGGTTCACCATTTTCAGAGCCCGTGATTCAGGTGCAGTTTACAGTGGGAACCACTGGTCTATCAGATTCTAAAGTAAACCACTTCCTTGAAGGCAAAAAAAAACCTGCTGCTTACTTTCAAACAGTGATTTTTTTCCAACTCAGTACATTGTGGGATCTAAATCCTCTGAGATCCAGGCTCAGCCCGGGTCACACTACTTCAGAGTATTGTTAAACAACTAAGGTTGTTGACATTAATTCAAAAGCTTGAAGAAAATTTTTTAAATCAATGACAAAGGAGAGAATGTATAATTTGATTTGGTTTATAGAGAAATAATAATTATAATTATTTATATAATGTATTCACCACTGTAAAATGTTGAAATAGCATGCTACTTAAAAAATACGTTATTGGGTGCCTGAGTGGCTCAGTCAGTTGAACATCCAACTTCAACTCAGGTCACAAGCTCTGCGTTGGTGAATTCAAGCCCTGCATTGGGGCCCCCTTCAGATCCTCTGTCCCCCTCTCTCTGCCCCTGCCCCACTCGCTCTGTCTCTCTCAAAATAAGTACACTTAAAAAATACACTATTGACATCTTTTAAAAAATATATCAGATGAGCTTTGTTCTTCGTTCATTTTATTTAGTTACCTGTACGTGGCTGTCTCTTCATAATTTAAAGAGTAGAACATTGTGCTCCTATTATCCTTCTGCCATCCATGGCAAGATATCTCTGAAAGGGCTAACCAAAGAGAAGCTTGCTTTTTTTTTTTTTTTTTTTTTTTTTGCCTATTTTCACCTACACACGACTTCTCACAGTGAGACAGCTGGTATTTAAATCTGGGAACAGTCCAGCTGCACATGCCTTTGCATGTGCTTTATGTTGTAGTAGAGGGGGAAAAAAAGGGCTCCAAAGACGGTACCAGAGAGCTGTGCATCAGGCAGTGTGTGAATAGTTGATAAAAGGAGCTGAGAGCATCCCCAGGTCTTCTTGGTTTGGCGGACACTGTTTTCCAGGTAACACTTGGCTGCTGAAACAGTCTGTGAGCCTCAAGTGTTGAGTGAACGAGAGGCAGAGGGAGGGGAAAAATTTTGAACACAAGAAGCATAATTTATGAAGCAACTGATTATTTTAATAATCTATAATGAGGGGCGTCTGGGTGGCTTAGTCGGTTAAGCGGCCGACTTCAGCTCAGGTCATGATCTCGCGTCCGTGAGTTCGAGCCCCGCGTCGGGCTCTGTGCTGACAGCTCAGAGCCTGGAGCCTGCTTTGGATTCTGTGTCTCCCTCTCTCTGACCCTCCCCGTTCATGTTCTGTCTCTCAAAAAAAATAAATAAATGTTAAAAAATATCTATAATGAAAATAATTTAAGAAAGGCCAAGAAGTATCAAATACCAAGTTGAGCGAATGACAGAATTACATGAAACTCTTTTGCAACAATTTACGCCTGTTTGTCTACACCTGCAGCAAAGTTGCTTATACAAATCAGCCCCTGGCTCCCTCTTACTCTGTCTGTGTCTCGCTGCTGACAAATTTCAGACAGCGTCCTTCACTCTGGCTCATCTTGTCCTTAAACCTGGTTAAGGTTTAATTTAGTCTAAAGGCATTCCGTTCAGTTACATCAGCTTACAGCGGGAGATGCCCTCTGCTCTGCACTGGAAATTATTACATTGCTTCCCAATCAAACCATTCCAGCTTCACTCTCTGTGTCTCTTTCTCTTGTGCCCGGACATCTTATCTCCCATTTTCCCTCATTCCTCTGTCTCAGAGATTCCCTATAGTTCTGCAGGAAAAGGAGATGGGGCGGGGGGGAGTGGTAGGCACAGGTTATATGTGAACAAACTCTAGAATCCCGAGGAGTTCCGAAGCAGCTCAAAGTTCGAGCTTTAGGGACCCTCTGTGTATCTCGGTTGGGCAGGTGGTCCTCCTTCACCCTCATCCATTCTCGTCTCCCTGCTGCTGAGCCTGGTGCTCTGCTGAGTTCTCATATGAGTAGAATCCGTGAGCACAGCCTCCCTAACTGGGGATAGAAAACGCCATCTCATTTCCTTTGTTACCCAGATTACTGCTTGGCTCCGACCCCTCCCCACATCCCAACATGGGCCCCTCAGTGGGTCCCCCAGTTCTGAAGACAGTTCCCCAAGATGTAGCCTAAAGGATGTCCTAAAAGAAGTTTCTCTTCTGCCACTCCACCTTCCAGCCGTGTTCCCTGTGCACTCAGCTCTTCACGCCACGGAACACACCCTTGCCCACAGCCCAGAGGCTGCAACAGGATAAACAGGATACCGCTGAACATTCAGGGGCAATGGAGAGGAATTGTCTTGGTGCAAATGCCTAGTGATGGTGCCCGGCATGGCTCTTCTCAGAACTGGAGCCCAGACCCAGCCTCAGGTTCCAGCCAACACTCCACCCTTGTATCCCTCCCCTCCTCTCCACCACTTCAGCTGTTGTTCTTCAGTATTAGTTCCTAACAACCATTAGACGGAGAAGGGAAGAGAACTCCCTAAGATCCCCAGGACGAGTTCCCATTCCTTGTTTGAGAACTTTCCTTTTCCCAAAATAGTTGAGGGTAAGAGGGTCCATCCCTACCCTGTAAATCTCACCCCACTCCTTAGTGCCCAAGGGCCCCTCAGTAAACAACTACAGCAGAACAGCAACCTAGATGGGTTAGTTAGCCTTAAATTAACACTTAGTTGCAGACGCCAACAGGCTGGCCAGGCAGAGGCCCCCCCACCCCCCAGCCCAAGCCTCCTCCCTGCTCTAAACTCCTCCACCCACACTGAAGAGCTTTGCAACATGTGCGTCCTAAATCCGTGCTGAGCCAGAGATTATTTCCCCGGATTCCCCCCCACCAGTCAACAGGGTTTTGGAGGCCTCTGCCAAGCTGAATTGTGCACCACTGTTCGTATTACCTAATGCAAGGCCTAGCTCCGAGAGCAAGAGAAGTGTGCATGCAGGTTTGCGGGAAATAGGTTTCTCCAAGAGCGAATGCTGTGGACGAGATTTACGTTTTGATAACTATAGGGCCCAAATGGTTTCCTCAGAACAAAGGAAAGGCTTGCCTGAAGGGTAAATTCGGCTATCCTACTCTTTCAGAGCAGAACCGTGTGAAATTATACATATATGATTTACATTTATATATAAATAGAAATAATAAATATATTTTATATATTTATACACACCATTATTTACATATACACTATAATATGTAAATGTGTATTATACATAATATGTGAACATATTTATTAGATATATTTACATGTAAATATAAATATATATAAGTAACATATTTACATATATATTTTTTTAAGTCAGAGAGTTATGACGGAAAAAACCATGGCCCAACATTCCAACTTTTAACATTTTCCTCTATTTATGTATATAAAAACAGATAATAAAATGATAGATGCACAAGCTATGAACATTCAACTAATATAGAAAAATCTTCATTGTAAAGTGAAAGTCTCCTTTTTATAAAGCAGAAGCCCTCATCCCCACTCAAGCCTCCAGCCCTCGCTCTGCCATTGGTACAAGGGCACCCAGCTATGAGGACAAATAGAGACTGAAATCTGTCTTTCGCTATTTGCCAAGCTGTGTGCCTGGCCACTGAGCAATGTCCACTCAGAAAAAAGGGTACCTTGGGGTGTCTGGGTGGCTCAGTCGGTTAAGCGTCTGACTTCAGCTCAGGTCACAATCTCACGGTCCGTGAGTTTGAGCCCCATGTCGGGCTCTGGGCTGATGGCCCAGAGCCTGGAGACTGCTTCCGATTCTGTGTCTCCCTCTCTCTCTGCTCCTCCCCCGTTCATGCTCTGTCTCTCTCTGTCTCAAAAATAAATGTTAAAAAAAAAAAAATTTTTTTTTAAAAAAGAAAAAAGGGTACCTTTTCCTAATTTGTATGAGGACGCTGTATTGACTTTGAAAACATTCTTTGAATAATTCCTTGCATATCTTTCTAAAAACTTATGCACCTACCAGCACATATGAATGTATGTGTCCTTGGCAATCCCACAAAAAAAAACACGATACACATTATTCTGAACTTCCCTTCCTTTCCTCCTTTTTTCTTTTTCTCCTTCACCGTATTTGTGTAACTTAATAGGTATTGGGGATTTTCATGTATCAGCAATACTGATGTGTGCTTCTTTTTTTTTTTTTTCTTTTTTTTTAAGGGTCTGTGGTATTCCATTGTATGGCTTTATCAAAGTTTATTTAACTAGTTCCCTTTTAATGATTGATGGGCATTTAGGTTGTTTCCAGGTTTTATTTAGTGGGGAGGCAGGAAGGATTAGGGTTATTACACAAATAACATAGTACATAGTGGTATAGTTTTATGACCACGTTGAGGATGGCAAATCCCTAGCAGTAGAATTTCTGGGTCAAAAGGCATGGAGGTTTTAAAATTTAACAGATATTAATCATCACAAATTGCATTCCCAAGAATATCCATATTTTGGTGCGCCCGCCACCCCGCCCCAGGGTATTATCACATTAAGTTTTGCCAATTTGATAAGCAGAACATATCTCATTGTTGTTTAGATGCAAATTCCTTAAAAAATAAGTCATGTTATCTGTTAGCCACTCGTCCTTTTCTGTTAGCTGTATGTTTACATGTTTTGCCCATTTCCTATTGAATTATTAATCTTTTTTTACTGAGTCGTAAGATTTCTTTGTAAATCATAACACATAGTCTTTATTGTTCTTGTGTTGCAAATATTTCTTCCAGCACGTCATTCATCTCCTGATCTTGTGCATATTCCTTTTGTTCTACAGAATTTCCAAATGTGTAGGCAGTCAGATTCATTAATCATTTTCCTTATGGCTTCTGTGTAGGTACAACTTTCTAGTGACGGTTTTTCCAGATTCAACCTAGTAAAGTTAACCAAGAACTCTTGTGCCTGATTTCAGCCCACCTGTCCTTCAAGGTAGCCCCATCCTGGCAATGCGAATGCTCTAAGGACAATAAGTGATGAACAGTGAGGTTTTTCAGAGGGCTTTTGCCTCCCGTGTCTCCTAAAAATGAATAGATCTGGAAACCAGAATTCCTCTTCAGAGCCCAGACATTCAGGGGACAGGGACACGGCCCAATGACCACGTTCCTTACATTATCAGTCACGCTTTGCTTTACTCAAGTAGCAGATGGTCGATTAAATATGATACGATTCTCACTGGGGGCTTATTGTAGGGTTTTTTCTCCTTTTTGTATTCCCTTTTGACTTTAAAAAAAATCAACCTATTATTAATATTTTATGTTTGATTTTATTTCTTGCAGGCAACTTCAAAAGATGGTCCATGACATCAAGAACAATGAAGGTGGAATAATGAACAAGATCAAAAAGTAAGTTGAACTCCATAGCACTGTATAAGCACCCATTTACATAATTAACACATCATCCCAGCCTGTGCTAAGTGGAAGAAGACAAAGTTCTCCGTTGCCTGAGTGAGGAGTTGCAAACTTTTTAGCATGTAACCCTTTCTAACTCGTGGCCAGAGTCCATGGTGGTCAGATCTATGTTCAGGAAACATGGCAAATGAACGGGGTGATGCTCAGGGCCCTTTGCTTTCCCCTCTCATTGCAGTAAAAGTGAGCTATGCCACTTAAGATGGCAAATGTCAACAAAGACCTTTATAGAAACAGGAAAATCAGCTTCTGTAACTATGTAGTTAAGGGCCACTAGGACATGGTTGGAGAAATCCAAAAGAGAATTTACAAGAACACAGCCCTAGCATCTTTAGGATGCCATACTTGTTTTCCATATTTCAATTTTTGTTTTTTCAGTTATAGCCTTAAAATGGAGTTAAAAAAATTTTTTTTTAATCTTTATTTTTGAGACAGAGAGAGAGAGAGAGAGAGCGCGCGCCCATGAGCGGGGGAGGGGCAGAGAGAGAGAGACACACAGAATCGAAAGCAGGCTCCAGGCTCTGAGCTGTCAGCACTGAGCCCGTCGTGGAGCTCGAACTTGTCAACTGCGAGATCATTACCTGAGCCAAAGTCGGAGGCTCAACTGACTGAGCCACTCAGGCACCCCTTTAAAACAATTTTTTTTAACGTTTATTTATTTTTGAGAAAGAGAGAGAACATGAGCAGGGGAGGGGTAGAGAGAGAAGGAGACAGAGAATCCCAAGCAGACTCGGTACTGTCAGTGCAAAGCCCGATGTGGTCCTTGAACCCACGAACCGTGAGATCATGACCTGACCAAAGTCAGATGCTCAGCTGACCGAGCCACCCAGGCACCCCAAAATAGTGTTTTCAGTTGGCATTTGGAGAAGGAAACTAGAATTCCAAATCTTCCTGCACATCAGAAACTCTTCAGTTTTTTTAAAAAAAGAAAATAAAAATTGTACATATCTATATTCGTCACGTAAAATCTAAATTAAGAGGAAAGGGGAGATGGTATTCCACTAAGTTTTTGTTTAAGTTCTTTTTTTCAGAAAATGAAAGTAGTCGTCATTCACTAGAAAAGAAAAAAAATCAAAGAATTCAGAATTGCATAAAGTCAAAATCTCCTCCTTCCCCATGCCCCACATCAACCCACTCCAGGACAATGGACATTGTCCATTGACAATGGACTATGTCAATACGCACATATGTATATTGACATAGATGTAGCACTTACCTATACATACATACGTTTTCGTCATGAATGGTGCTATTCTCCATAAAGCATTCTACCAACCTGACTTTGCTTAGTGGTTTTACTTAATGTTATATCATGGATATCTTTGTTTGTTAGTATGTAAAAATAAACCATATTCCTTTTTGAATAGCTGATTAATAGTCTGCTATAAATCCATTATCATTCATTTAACCAGCTATGTATTGGTGGACACTTTTTATTTTTTATTTTTTTAAGTTTTATTTATTTATTTTGTGAGAGAGAGAGTGTGTGCATACACGTGAGCAGGGGAGGGGCAGAGAGAGAGGGACAGAGAGAATCCCACAGGGCTCAATCTCACAAACTGAGATCATGACCTGAGCCAAGATCAAGAGTCAGAGGCTTAACTGACTGAGCCACCCAGGCGCCCCTGGTGGACACTTTTTAAAGAGAGGGAGATGTGGGAGTTTAAACAGGCATATTCTTGGAGGGCAATTTGATAAGATCAATCAAAATTTTGTGGCCATTTCTTTCAGTTTAACTGCCATAAATAACATTTCAATAAATAGGTTTTGTGGACTTTGAGTATAGCAGAAAGCTAAATTCCTGAAATGAAATTTCTAGATCGAAGAAGTTATGCCCTTGACATTTTTGTTGATATTACCAAATTGTTTTCCAAAAATTTTGTACCACTAATAGTGTATAAAAGTTCATTGACCTATACCTTCAGAACACAGTATGTTCAGGAGCATCTGGGTGGCTCAGTTGGTTAAATGACCAACTCTTGATTTCAGCTTCACAGGTCATGATCTTGTGGTTCCTGTGTCCCAGCCCCACACTGGGCTCTGTGCTGACAGTGTGGAGCCTGCTTGGGATTCTCTGCCTCCCTCTCTCCCTGCCCCTCCCCTGTTTGCACTCTCTCTCTCAAAATAAATAAATAAACATTAAATATATATGTATAGATTATATATAATATAAATATATAATATATATTATATATATATATAAAGAACAGAATATCTTCATTCTTTGGTCTTTGCTAAACTTGAAAGAAATCATGTTTTATGGTGTTTTTAGACTATAAAATGTAAATGAGTCTCAATATGTATAAGTGATTATCATAAAATCGTTAAAACGGTCTGCTTGTGGGGAACTGGTCATCTCCTAGAGGAGGAGACTTTGTCTGTCCTGTGGCAGGGAGAGGCATGTGATTATTTTCATTTAATACTTCTGACACATACAGAATCTCACTGAAATGAGAGAAGCCTGCGAGTCATTGTTTTAATCAATTCTAGATTAATTATCCCACAGTTGCTAGTTTTATAACACACGACTTTTCTTAATAATATGAAGCCTCTGTATAAAATGTCTCTCTATTCCATGGTCGGTCATACTTACACAGTAGCCACGGAGCTCACATATTTTCAGACAGTTTCTATTTTTTTTTGTGCCCATTGTTCCCAAAATGCACTTGTACTTGACAAATGTTTCTTCTCAGCTTGGGAAATCTGGCTGCCATAGTCATTACCCTGGGTGAAGTCAGTGGCCCTTTGGTTCTAAGGGACCTGCAGTTAAGCTCTTACTTGTTGCCAGGCAACAGGTGCTACCTTGAAAGGAGGAAGCACGGTTGAACACTCTGGTTTCCTAACACAAGACCATGACAGAGTTGTCACTGGTTCATGGCCAAATGAGAAAATAAGGACCTTGAAGCGTTGGGGGTTGGCATGCAGCTGCCAGCTGCTGAGTGAGACCCAAACCACAGCTTTTCTTCCTGGTTGGTGTTCAGTGACCAACAGCCCTTTCCTGAGTCTGTCCTTTATTCGGAGATGATAACCTTCATACATTTGGGAATATTAAAATGCCCTTTCTTTTCTTTAATGAAATGATGGCAATAATGGGGAATGGTTGGTTTTCAAAATTTTTTCTCTTTCAGGAATAGACCTGGTACCATTCCTTGTTTGTTTTTGAGGTTTTTTTTTTCCCCTATAACACCGTGGATCATCTCTGTCTCTGGACCTCATCATACATCTAATGATAATATCTTCCCAGCACACCCTGTCTTGCTATGAGAATTGAATGAAATGATTGATCTGAGAACCTTGGGGCAAACAAAAAACAGAATTTCTATGCAAATATAAAAATTGTTATTTTTGAAACATTACAATTCTGGTTTATCAGGCTTATTTTTTGTAATCAGACATGAATTTCTGTGCTGCTTTTTTCCCCCCAAGGAATGAAATATGTTTTGCATATAATGGTTACCTTATATCCTGCCTCTGTAAAAGGATGTGATGTTTTAGTAAATAAAAGCTACTGGATATAGGTTCTATTTATATATTTTTAAACTTCTTTAAGCAAATCATTCTTAAATAAAATGGGCAACTATTATTAAGAATAATAATTTACTAGAAATAGAATGGGAGGTGGTGTCAAAACTTATAAAAAGCCTAAAAATTGGGGTATATTTTTAAAATGTAATTTTAAGTTTCTTCTTGTAATGAGTAGGGAAGGATTGTGAATATTCAAACATTCTATATATGCCTAAAGATACTAAAGTAGTTTTGAGAGTGCTTGAAACAGTTCAACTTCTAAGTAAGCTAAATATCACAATCCCCACCCAGGAACACTCACTGCTCTCTTATTTGGCTTTTTTTTTTTTTTTAAATAGTGCAAAAACAGTGTCAGTCCAACCTACAACCAAAGTGCTCATTATAACTAATATTTTTCTTGTTGTTTAAAGCATTGAGGTATTAAGTTATTTCTTTTAAGTTTATTTTTGAGAGAGACAGAGACAGCATGAGTCGGGGAGGGGCAGAGAGAGAGAGAGAGAGAGAGAGAGAATCCCAAGCAAGTCTCCGCGTCGCCAGCACAGAGCCCCATGCGGGGCTCGAACTCACAAAACCGTGAGGTCGTGACCACAGTAGAAACCAAGAGTCAGACGCTTGACTGACTGAGCCACCCAGGCGTCCTGCATTGAGTTATTTATTAAAACAGAGTTCATCTTCTATTACCATCTTATCAACCAATTAACAATTTTCTTCCCTGAAGCTCTGAACTCAGGTGACTATTCCACCACCTGACTTCACCTTTGCCAAGTCACAGCCCCGTTGTACACTGGGGAGATGAGGGAGCTAGGAGACCTCTGATCAATGGCTTTACTACATTTATAATACATTTAGTCTTTCAATGTGATGGGTCCAAAAGAAGCCATTATTCTATTAGTTATCTGTCTGTTATCTCTATATTTGCTTATATTATGGGCCTTGACAACAGTTGTCCTACCCACTGACCGTTTGTCTAATGGTTGTTATCTATAGGCTGAAAGTCAAAGCACCTCCAAGTGTTCCTCAAAGGGACTATGCCTCAGGTAAGAGTATTTCTAAAATACTTGGACTCTCGACTAATTTCATGTTCATATTTAATTCTTGAAAAGGGAACTATGTTCTACTCATTTGAAAACAAAAGGTGCCTATCCTAATGCCCAAATCTATTAAGCATTTGACTATAGTGGAGATGTAGTACTCCATCCGTCCATCCATCCATCCACTCATCTACTTATCAGACATTAAGTATTGTCCATGTGCCAGGTACATACAAGATTTTAGGTGGAGATACAGTGCTAACCAAGAAAAATATAGTCTCCACACTCATAGAATTTATAGCAAAGAAGAGTATCCATTCATGATCTAAAAGCAATTAGGGTTCAGGGTGATGGGGAAGCACAAAGTTTTATGAAGGTCCTTACAGCAATGTCTAATCTAATCTGAGGTGGAGGCTGTGTAGGACCCAAGCCACCCAAGTCTGGTGACTGACCTTTTGGACCTCTTTCCAGAGCTCACTGGGTCACAGAGTGATACAAACATATATACATACATGCCCCGTCCTGACCTTTGAAATCTACCTGATCAAAAGTCAAGGGAGCTGCTTAGTTAACAAATGAGAACAAATTCATTCTTCTCTCCCAAGTTCTAAGCAAGAAAAGAAAACAGACTACACCTGCTAAGTAACCCAAGTTGTGGTAGGAAAGTCATGGAATCATGGAGTGTCAGGTTTAAAAGGAGCCCCAGGGGTCCTACAGCCTGTATCCAATCCAGTGCTTACACCTGCTCCCCCCACCATGTGCCACAAGTGAGGTCCACTTTCTGTTTGGACGTTTCCGGTGGTGACCTCCCACACCTACCTGGGCCTGTCAAGGGCAGACAGCTCCGTCAGGACACAGATGCAATCCATTTCCTAGTGACTCCTTAAGTGTGTCCTAATGGCCACACAGCACAAGTCTGTAAACACCAAATAAAAGAGAAATAGAGTGGGTCTGTGCAACGTCAAGGATACAATTAGGAAATTAGGTCACTTGAAGGGTTTCTTCTCTGGACTCGGTAACTCCAGGTGCTTCCGCTGTTGCACACATTCTTTGACTCGTTCAACAAATATTACACAAGTGTGCCCCGCGTGGTGCTCACGCTACTAGACATGGAGTTGGGAACAAACTATAGCCCCTGACCTTAAGGTGCTTAATGACTAGTGGGGAGCAGATAATAGATAAGAAAGGCAATAGGCAGATACTCGCCTAAGGTCACACTGCTAGTGGATTGAAGCTCCCTGGCCATTCCACAAACCCCTGAGCGGTCAGAACTGAACCAGGCCCCCGTCCCTGTACCCTTGGGCCCTAACTCCCAGGGGCTGTTGTAATCATTCTTCTCCCACCACTGATGTCATTCAGGGAGGAGATCTGAGCAACTGCAAAGAGGACAGACCTCGGGACAAAGGAAGGTAGTCAGACAGAGATTCTTGGGCAAATGCCCACCACAGAAGCACAGGGTGTACCTCCCAACCCTCTGGCCACCAAAGACGGGAAATATAACACTGCTCTGCCCTTGCCCTGCTGTCCTTACCGAAGCCAGCATTCACTCGATTTTTCATCTCCCCGGCTACACTCTGACCGGCGGACCCCGCAAGGCTGACACGGGGAGAGCGGCTTGCACCATCAGTCCTGCCTCGTGCAACTAAGAATAGAGGAATAAAACTTGGACTTGAAAGTCCTTTAAGGCTGGAAAGCCCTGAAAGACCACCCAACCTTAGCTTCTCACTTAGGGATAACTGGAGCCCAGGCAGGCCAACTGGCTGCCCAAGGCCCTACAGCCAGGCGATGGCTAAGCTGGGGCTAAGCCCTCCATGTCTGCACACCCACCCCGTTAACAGGGCTCTGGGAAGGGCTGAAGGGATATTCAGACAAAGGGACTTTCTGAGATGTTAGGTATTTAGTTGCAAATCACCTCTCTTAGCCAGCCCAAATCTGCTCCCCACATGGTCACATCCCTTTCTTCTCTTGGGGTACACCCAGGGGTCCTGGACTGTCCACCGGCTGCCTCCCCCACAGTTTCTGTAGTTCTGCTTTCTGTTCCTTCCCTGCGTCTGTCCCCACCACCGCATCTAGTCCAGCCTCCTTCCCTCTTTCCTGCGTGCCACTGCGGTCTTCCCACTGGTTCCCTGCATCTCACCACCGGCTCTGCATGAGGAGAAGCTGGCAGGCCCGGTGGCCCAGCGCGTGGCCTCCAGTGCTGAATCAGGGCTACAACTGAGCCTGTGTCAGACCCACAGTTTGGAGTGCGTGTCTCTCAATGCTGGTCTCTGGTGCTGCTGCTGATCTGGAAAGGAAAGGCCCAATTCACACCCTTGCCTTCACCACTTCCCTCAAGCTCTTGCCACAGAGTCCTTCACCGTCCTTCCATTCCCATTCCCGAGACCCCTAGTCTGGTTCAACCTTCGTCTCTTTATGCCTGAGCTACTCAAACACCATCGTCATCAGCCTCCCTACCTCCAGCTTGTCACCGGGACCTACAGTGGCCTCTGGGGGTGGAGCGCCCCCTTGGCTGGCAACGAATCTGGTTTTGTTTTCTTCCCTGACTCTCCAGCGCAGCTCGTTCACTCCAGGCACCTCTGTGCCTTATGGATGCCCCTTCTAGCCATCAGCCAAGCCCTGCTTCTGGGGCTGACACACAGGCCCCAGCCTTAAGAGATGGAAGGAGGATGCCCTCTTTCATCTTCATTCTGTCACTCAAGTCCTGCTCGTCCTTCAAGGCCCAGTTCAGTCCCACTGCCACCACACAGCCTCGTGTGAGCTCATGCAGCACCCTTCCTGGAGCTTTCCCAGCATCTGACCATGATCCCAGGTGTAGGGACATTTGTCAGGAAAGTTTACACTGCCCTGGGTTGTCATCAGTGTGATACATGGCTGCCCTCCTAGACTCTAGGTCTATTCCCTCCATGGCTCAGTGAGAAGATCTTGGACTTTGGGGTCCTTTAGCCCTGGGTTAGAATCCTGGCTTTGGCCCCTAAACACTGTGAACCTAGAACAGTTTAAAACTTCCCTGAGCCTCAGCTTCCTGCTTGGAGATGAGAGTGCCGACCTATCCTTCAGGTTATTATGATCATTAAAGTAGGTTGATAGTCACACACGGCTCCCGTTGAGCCCTTACTCTTATCAGGCACCCTTCTGTGCACTTTCCCTGGGCTATTTCATTCTCTCAAAGCCCCATAATATAGGCACTATTAGTCATGTCCGTTTCAGTGACGAGAAAACAGATATCCAGAGGTTAAGCAACTTGCCTGTCACACTGCTAGCAAATGGCAGAATCGGGATTTTGATCAAGGCAGCCTGACCTGAGAGCCCAAAGCTCAAAACCCCAGTGTGCACACTGAGGTGGGGTCATCGTGTCGTTCTCACATGTCACATAGTGCTGTGCCCACAGGCTTGTGGGGTGGGGCATGTGAATCACAAAGCCTGGGCCAGGCAAGGGGAGGAGTCCCTCCATTGTGTGGCATGGGATTGTGACACCGTAAATGGAGCCCAAGCCAGAAACACGACACAATAGAAAAGGCTTTCCCTAATAAGGAGGCTGAGCCAGCATCTCAGCTTCCTGCCAGGAAGAAACCTGCCAGGTTCTTGCGTGCAACCTTACATCTCAAGTTAAACCACCCGGCCCGTATTACGCTTGAACTTACCCTCCTGAAAACATCACCCTCTATACTTGAGGCTCTCTGGGGTCCATTTCTAAATGGTAACCATACTGTGTGGTTGCCATTAGAGTGAAATAGAATTGGTATTGTTTTGAGGGTTTACTAAGACATTATCAATACCCGAGAAAACAATAAGTAACATTAATACAGCATTTACTGTATGCCAGGCTTTGTGAAGCACTTCACATGTATTGTATTACTCGATTCTCATAAAAATATGAGGCAGGCACTATTCCTACCCTTGTTGCCCTGGCGAGAAATTGAGCTTTAAACAAAGTACCGGTCCACTGCCAAGCAGGTAGTAAAGAGCAGAGCCAGGATTTGAACCCAGGGAGCCTGGTTCTAAAACCACAACCAACCATATTAGGAGACTCACTGAGGTTCTGGACATCCCCTACTTTGGACCTAGTTCTTTGGACTCTCATGCTTTTCAGTCTGGGAAATGGCGTGAGGGCTGTAATTTTATGGGTAAGAGATTGCAAGCTGCCTGTAGGATGGGTGTAGTGGGCGGGGCACCATCAGGTAACCTCTCCCACATGATGATGCTTTTCTCTCTTTTCTGCCTCAGTGCCCCATGATACCTGCACCGGGCCATCCTGTTTCTCCTAGGCTTTATCTGAAGCCACAGTAGAGGGCCAGGCAGTTTACATGAGATTTTAGCTGCAGGAGCCAACACAGGTACCCCTGCCCCCAGTCTACCCCCCACATTCACCAGCCACGTGGCCTCAGACAGGTTTTGCAGACTCTCTTAGCCCCAGTTTCCTCGACTGCAAAAGTGAGATCATAAGGGCACCTACCACAAAGCGCTATTTTGAGGGTAATTGAGAAAGTACACTTATCCTAGCACTGAGCACACAGGAAGTGTTCAATAAATGCAATCTATTATTATTATCCTAATTTTCATTCATTCAACTCATTTATTGGTTCATACTTTTATTACTGCGCAGGATTACAAATGTCAAAGGTCATCCAGATACAAAGGCAAACTAAACAGGCCTTGCTTTTCGGTATAGAGAGACACGAGCAAATGAATCCCAGCATAGGGCAGAATGCAGTGCCTATGTCGTCAAGGTGCCAGCAGCATCTAAGAGGGAGGAGGAAGGAGTAGTGGGTTATAACCTGAGGGACTGGGGAAGGTTGTATGGCAGAGGTATGACAGGGCTTTCCCAGGAACAGGGTCTGGGGGAACAGCATGAACGGAGCGGAGGACCACCAAAAGTGCAGGCTGGGAGGAACATGCTTCCAGTATCAGTGAACGTGGAAGGCTGTGCGAGAGAAGTCCAGAGAGGGACAGGAGATGAAGGCATTTGATGTGTTGACACAGAGCCTTGACTTCACTCCTTAGGGAGCTACTGATGATTCTTGAGGAAAGGAGCAGCATGATTCAAACTGTATTTTAAGAAAATGACTAGAAACAGTATGAAGTATGTGTGGGAGAGGAAAGATAATGGGGACAGGAGAAGGAGTTAGACAGCTCCTGCGAGTACTTTGAGCAGTGTCTGACCACAAAGTGGACCCTGGGTCCCTGAGAAAAGGTTCGGCAGGCACGGCTGATCAAGGCAGGGAAGTGTGATTTATAACATCAATTTATAAATGTTTCTATTTTAAAGGTCGAAACAAAAACATTGTGGCCCCTTAAGTGCTGATCTTGAATTATCCCCAAACTTAAGGTGTTAGAAACCTATTCCTGCTCAGTGCCAGGTATTGGGAAGAGGACTTAGTCATCTATTCTTCTGGAGTTTCTTGGAAAACACCAGTGGTTGCAGTATACTCTAATTTGGTATACATGAGGCCAAATCATAATTTAATAATTTTTTTTTTCTGTTAATGTCAAAGTTTGACCCATTATTTGGCTCCTAGAAGAAAGCTCTGTCTTAGCGCCTATCACGTTTTTCCCATGAGAGGGCGCTGTTGCTGCCACAGTTTAAAATCCGGCCACTCTGATCTAAACACCTCCTTCAGGCCCCCATTTTTATTTTTTTATTTTTATTTATTTTTTTTAATATATGAAATTTATTGTCAAATTGGTTTCCGTACAACACCTAGTGCTCATCCCAAAAGGTGCCCTCCTCAATACCCATCACCCACCCTCCCCTCCCCCCCCCATCAAACCTCAGTTTGTTCTCAGTTTTTAACAGTCTCTTATGCTTTGCAGGCCCCCATTTTTAATGTGCAATTCTTTTCCTTGTGCCTCTTTGGAGTCTACCCAGATCTGGAGTCAGTAGCCTGCCATAGCAGGGGCTAGAAATGGCAAGAAAAGATTCTAGAGAGGCTCTGGGGGTTTCAGGGACCATTCACTGGGCCCTCTAGCCATGGCTGCTTAATGGGATGCCTCTATGGGATAGTCGCTGGAGCCACACTGCCCTCTGGACCTGGGCCTGGTTGATCTGTACATAGCTGAGTAAATTGTATTTAACCTCTAATGTCAGCGTATGTGATGGGATGGATGCTAAGCTTCTCATACTCTAAATGTGTTTTGGAGTAAAGGGGGTCAAATATTCTCCTTGGCTGTCATAATTCATATCAATTTTATTCTTCAAGATCCTCAGCTACTTGAGACCTGTTATATCCATTTTTACACTGCCTGCAGAGCCGAGGACAGGGCTTGAACCCTGGAGCTCAAAGACAGTGAGGCAGTGTGTCATTGGAGTTCAGAGCATGCACTTGGAAATCTACCTACAGGGTTCAACTCCTGGCTCTATTATTTACTATCTGACCTTGGGCAAATGGCTTATTTTCTCTAGGCCTCAGTTTCCTCGTAAGGTTTTGAGGGAGCTAATTGAGTGCAAAACTCTGATGATATTGCCCAGCGTGTAGTAAAGCACCAGGTAAATGCTTTTCAATAAGAAAGTCAAAGTTAGAGCTACAGAGAATCACAGAAGTGATCCCATAGATCTTAAAACTGAGGCCCAGAGATGTTAATTGTCTTGCCTACCCTCCAACTAGTTAAGAACAGAGCCTGCATGAGAGTTTTGGTCTATCTGACTCCCTGTCCAGTGCTCTTCCTACTATACCATCCATATATTGATTCAAAGCAATCCTTAGAAGCAGCATGGTAGGGATTGCAGGTGCCTCCCGGATCGTTCTAAAGTCCCAAAAGTGTTCCTTAACAAAAACGGACATGGTTCAGATGTACTGTTTCTCTGCTCAGTGGAATGTCCCTTTATGCTTTGAGAACTGATTTTTTCAAAAAAGAGGAGTCGAAAGTGGATGAACACGAGGTATGTGTAATAACCGTTCAAGGCCGAGGAAACAGGACCGGGAAGCCCAGGGGCAAGGAAGGTGGGCGCAGGGAGCTTGGGGACAGGGTGGAGCTGAGATTGACGCTTGTGCTTTCTGCTTCCCACATGCCACTGCAGAGGACCTTGCTGATGAAGAGGAGCAGTGGTCAGATGACTTTGTAAGTATTTGCTCCTGAGACAAGAAGATCATCCTTTCCGCCAGGGTCCGTGGGAGGCGTTTTGAAGGGCTTGTTTCTGAATTACATGCTCATAGTCAGCTGCACATCCCATCAGGGAGATGGCTGGGCTGGAAAGGCCACCTACAGACAAGGCGGCAAGAACCTCATGATGGCTGACTTGACCTAGCACCCCCATGTGCCAGGCTAAGTTCTTCATCGGCATTACCTCATGTGATCCTCCCCACAGCCCTGTGTGCAGGCATTCTTATCCCTGTCTTCAGTGCTGGTATTCAGAGTACTAACCAGCACAGCCAAAACATACGTTAGAATGTTTTTAAATATTTCTATATCAGTTGACAAATTCCTCTGCCCTGAATTCCTCAGTGTCCCATCGCTGCCTGGGCCTTATCCAGGAGCCAAACATCAAAAACCAGCATCAAAGAGTGAATGCCTGGCGCATCAGGGGGCCTCTGGGACACTCTTTAGGGCCAAGTCGGGACCTGAGCCATGCTAGTTGTCAAACATTGTGAACATCAGCCCTGCTCATTCTACAGGTAAAGAAACCAAGGCATGGAGAGTTTAAGTAACTTGCAGTTCCAAAATTCCAACCCAAGCCCTCAGGTCTCAAAACCCGGCTTTTAAACTCTAAGGTGCTTGCAGTGACCAAGAGGACAGTAGCACATGCTGGGGGCCACAGACTGAGCAAGGGACCTGGCCGTGATGATACGGAAGGTGATGTGTCAGAATTAACTGTCAACCTCTCCAAGGTGGCTCTGTAGCCCACAGGGCCCCAGTGCTCACTGCTCTCTTGGGTGAAGTCTTGTAGGGACAAGACAGCCTAAAAACTTTTTTGTAACACTTATTCCTCATTTGTATCGAATTCATCCAGAATGTTAGCCTGCTGCACTCTACACTTGTTTTATCTGGACAGGATCCAAGAGGGCCTCCACACAACCACACACCCCATTTTACAGATAAGGAAACCAAAGCTAAGAGAATGAAAAGGACTTGCACACAGAAATTCAGTTACTCAGTGGCCAGTGTAATGAGAGCCCAGGACTTCAATCCAGTGCCCAGAACTGAGTCTGAGCCCAGCTCCATCCACACAGTGTACACCACCTGGAGTATATTCAACGTATCATGAGACAGGAGTATCTCCCTTCTCAACTGCAGAGCGAAGATTTGTAAAAAAGAGGGGATGACAGGGGTTCTCTGCAGGTCAGCTGGGTGTGGAGTTCCTCCCAGGGCCCGGCAGCCGCTGGTCCCTCCGAAGCGCTGCAGCTGCGCCGCCTGCTGGCCGCACGCGCCCAGCCACGTCTGAAGCAAAGCTGAGAGCTGGTCCACAACCACAGGGAAATCAAGAAAATGGAGCTCGCAGGCTGGAGAAAAAGAGCACATGGTAGGGACTTAGAAAATACAAATAGAGTCAGCCTGGAGAGGAGAGTGTGACTCATGTCCCAAAGCCAAACAAGCAAAGAATTAAGATACCTGCCGTAATAAAGATTGAGTAAACATTCACTCACAATTATTTTGACCTTATTGGATTCCCATTGTACACAGAATGAAATCCAGGCTTGTGGCCTCCAGGCCAGATGAAATCCAGCCCCTGTGGACCTGTCCGGCCTTCCTTGCACCACCACCCCCAGCAGGGCCTTGTCCATTACGGCCCAGATGCACAGATCTGCCCTTAGTCTCACAGCAGGTCAAGGTCATGCCTGCTTGGCAATTTGACTCATGGACCTTGGGCAGACGAAGGAAGAGGGAAGAGAGGAGAAACCAAAGGGTGTCCCCATTCTCCCTCATTTGCTCTGCTCCTTCTTGTCCTTCAGGCTTGGCTTAAACGTCTCCTTCTCAGGAAGGCCTTTCCTGCAGCCGAGGTAGAACCCCTCCTCCCATTGCTCTTGAGGTCGCAGCCCAGTCCTCAGGGGCGTTACAGTCTGATGGGCAGCCCCGTGTCAGCGTTGGCCTGCCAAGAGCAGCTGACACAGAGGCGCCCCTCCTCAACCTCCTCTGCCTCTTCGGCCAGCCTGGTCCTCTCAGTCAGGCTGCTCTGCCCAAGGGGCTGTGAAGACCCCTGTGTCCTTCCCAGGAGGCACACTGCTCCCTAGCCTCCAGGTGATCAAGTCTTGGGAAGCACGGTGCCTGCTCCGATGAAAACTGAGACAAAGTGGGCCGTCTGAACTATCTCCCCCTCCCAGGCACAGGCGTCTGGGCGCCTACTGATTCTTTCACTTTCCAGATGGTTATGAAGCACCCGTTTCTCAGCGCGTTAACTGCTGTCTCCCTGGGATGCTGCAGCCACAGAGACGGCCTTTTGGTTGCCCAGGATGAGGAGGGGCCCCGACCACTTCAGGCTGGCTAGATGAGACTTTCAGAGCCGGGTTCTTGCCTCGGGCTGCTTTTCTGCTCTCACTCCACCTTCCAGGCCGCCTGTTTGAGAACAGTCACTACTTCTTCAGAACACAGAACAGCCCCAAATTATTCAACTCCTCATGCCTCAGTTTCTCTCATATGATACTGGTAAAGGGTAACTGAGGTATGCAGTACATAGAAATGTTAAAATATTCGTTATCATTCCCATTATTCTATTCACCTTAATTTCATATTCACGGTCAGGAAGGATTATTGAGCCTCGCTGTCTGCTGTTACTGAAACAGGGGTTTGGGAAAATCCCCCTACAAGACTTCTCTTACCTCCCCGCTCCCTGTCCCTTCCTGACTCTTCTGCTTTAGGACAAGGACAAGGACCCTCCTTGAGCTCCTCCTTCCTTCTATTCTCTCCCAATTCTCCTCCACCACCTTGGGAAAAGTTCCCTTTTCAGCCGCCTTTCTCTCTCCCTCTCCTGGTATTCACCCTCTCCCTCTCCTGTCCTCTCCTCCATGTCCCTACAGACTCAGGAGGAAAGTGGTCCTCACTCACTCGCTCATCCATACTGCGCTCCTGTCCTGTGCTGGTCCCTGCCACAGGCCCCGAGGAGACAGCAATGAAGGAACCACTGTGTTTGTGTCACACTGTACCTGCGTCGGTGTTGTGCGATTGCAGGTGGAAGGAGACAGGCCGAAAGGCAAGTGCATCATGCATTCATTGGAAGCTCATGTACGAATCACGCAGTGTGTCAGGCCGTGTGGACAGAAGACCTCTGAAGTCTTGGATCAGATATTTCCTGCACGGGAATATACATATGGGTGTAGTATACCTAAGCGATCTCTGAACAAAATGCACAAGAAACTAGGAACTGCACCTCTGGGGAGAAGAACTGAGAGCCTGGGAAGGAGACTTGACATCCTTTTGAACTATTGCTGTGTGAATGTATTTCCCATACATATTGAATATTCAATATTCGATCATTTCAGTGAAGACTTAGCTAAAATTTATCTTTAAAACAAGAAAAACAAAAAGAAAGAGAATGGACTCCGGGTCAGGTGGAAGCCTAGCCCCTGCAGCTTATCAGCTCTATTAAAACACACACACACACACACACACACACCTCATCTCCTCAAAGGTATCTGTATATTCTATGCAAACCTTTACCCTTTCCATATTAATCTTTTTCCTCAACCGTCAGCATTCATGATAAACAAAACCTATTGGTTATTCTATTTTATTGCGTCCTTTTTCTGTCTTCTAAAAATGTATTTTATCTCCGACTGTTCTTCTTTGCAGACACACAGAGTTTCAGCCACCCTTCCTGTTAAATGGCCCACATGCTCCCCCAGGATAGTGGTTCAGGTGATAAATTCTGGAGGCAGAAAGGCCCGGCCTCAACCCCAGCTTTGCCTCTGATGGCTGCCCAACCTTGCTTAGCCAACCCTTCCAAGCCTCGCTCTCTGGTCCCTACGCTGGGGGAGCAGCTCCCGCCTCCTAACGCCAGAGCTGTCGCGATGGCTGAGCGCAGACAGGGCACTGAGCATTCGGTGTGCATTTGCAGGACAGCGACTATGAACACCCGGACGAGCACTCGGACTCGGAGATGTACGTGCTCCCCGCGGAAGAGACCGGGGACGACAGTTACGAGCCGCCGCCCGCCGAGCAGGAGACGAGAACCGTTCACCCAGCCCTGCCCTTCACCAGGGGCGAGTACATAGGTGAGGCAGCCACACACACCCCCAGACCCTGGGCGCCCAGCCTGCCAGGCATGGGGGAGGGGGGTCGAGCCGGGCTGGCAGGACGCTGAGTGCCTCCCACCCTGGCCACCCCCACGTGGGTCATCTGCTCACTCACAAGCCAGGGAGCCCCAGATGGAACGTTTGCCTGGGGGAGGGGGAAAGCTATCCCTTCCCAAGTCTCCAAGGGTAAAAACGGGTAAAAGACAAAAGGTGCACACCCTGATGGTTACCCTCGCCCCACCCCAGCCCAACTCCAGATAATCCCATGAGAAATCAGCCCTGAGGTTAGTACCTGCTTCTTTTGGGGTTTCCCGCACACAAGGTTCTGGAATTTCTTTTGCGACGTCTGTGCAGAACGAGGATGATCTTCAGGGATCCCAGTATCTGCCAATGCCCCCGTTCCTTCATGCCCACCCCTACGCAGGCAGCCCACACTCTGAGTCTAGACTGTGGGTTTTCAGCTGGGAGTGGAGGTGGGTGAGGAGCTCTAAGTGTGGAATCAGCTGTAGGTTAAATGGGCACAGCTCAGGTGTCGCCTCCAGACCTGAGTGTGACTCTTACTGTCCCCCAGGAAGAAGCCTGGGTTGCAGGCGACTAAGTTCAGCAGAGGCGTGGAGGGGAGTGTGTCTGTGATGATCACGGTGACGCCAGCATTTGTACAGAGAGCCCTTACGTGTAGAGGACTCTGTGTCCATTATCACTGCCGTTAACTGCCTCCTCCCGGGGCACTGAGCATGGACCCTTGCTTCATGCCACAACTCACCTGTTGAGCACCTACTGTGTGCCACAGCTACGCTGAGCCCGGAGCTTTCAACAGCAAGCAAGACAGACACACTCCCGGAGTGTTTGTAGCTCACAGCGTCGTGCTTCATAGTCGTGGCCTACTTCACCCTCTCGAGAAGCTTACGGAAGAGGCATCCGTCCTCACTTTACGAAGGAGGAAAGTGAGGTTCGGAGGAGTGAACCGCTTTGGGGAGTGGCAGAGCTGGGACGCACGCTGGGCTTCTCAGCCCCCGAAGCCCTGGCTCACCAGATTTGTGACCTTGCTCAAGCAACAGAACCCTGGGAAGGAAGGGGCTGCATTAGGCCCATTTTATAGGCCAGCAAACTGCAATTAAGGGGAGGGGGCGCAGTGGCTCATTCGCGGCCACGCTCTTCAAAGCCTGTCTTGTGTATTTTGCTACTTTTGATGGGCTTAGATCTTACATTAAGAAATCCCAGCAAACTCTAAGAGCTGCAAATAAAACTAGAAACCCTGACAGAGTTATGGGCACAGCAAAGTGGCTGACCCGGAGCCCCAGCCCGACCACAACACCCAGAGGGAGCCTTCCAAGGAGACATCCAATGTGAAGCGAACGGCACACCTTGGACAGGGCAGGAGCTGGCACCGGGGGGGGGGGGTGGTGGTGCGCTTGGGGGTGGGGGGGGGGGGGGAGAGCAGGGGGTGGGCCTGGCGGCCAGGTGGTGGGGGCGGGGGGCAGCCTCATGAAGTTAAGGTGGGGCAGAAGCCAGTGTGAGTGCCTGGGCTGCTCCCAGGATGGGGACATGCCAGGTTCCTCCTGTGCTAAGCTTTCCCTACAGCGTATCAGTCTGCAACGTGCTCAGATTCCACTGAGCAGACTCCCTGTTGCCTAACGCCTCGGCCATGTCACATCGCCGTATTGGTCCTATGGATTAGTCATCCACTCTGCCAGGCACTGCTCCCACAGCTTGCACTGCTTTCTTCCCAGTCCCTACAGTGGCCCTCTCAGGTGGATGTTATGATCCTCACTTTCCAAATGAGGAATGTGGGGGTGCCTGGGTGGCTCAGTCTTCTAAGCCTCTGACTCTTGATCTGGGCTCAGCTCATGATCTCAAGGTTTGTGAGATCGAGCCCCACATCAGGCTCTGCACTGATGGCATGGAACCTGCTTGGGATTCTCTCCCCCTCTTTCTCTGCCCCCATTCTCAAAATAAATAAATAAAATGTTTAAAACAAAACAAATGAGGAATGTGAGTCCCAGAGAGGCTGGATAATGAATAACTAGCCCAAACAGAGCTCAGCCAGTGAGGGGCAGAGCAAAGGACCCAACTCAGGGCCATTTGGCTTTGGGGCTTGTGTTCCTTCCCTGACACATGCCGAGGACAGTTCCCGACAAGGGGTAACTCAGGGGCCCTCCATGATGGAAGGGAAATCATTGAGAGGAAGAATGTGTGCGTTCACTCAGATGAGTAGCTGCAACCCTGAATCCACCTTAGGATAACCTGAGAGAGGGGCGCCTGGGTGGCTCAGTCGGTTAAGCGCCCGACTTCGGCTCAGGTCACGATCTCCCATTTTGTGATTTGGAGCCCCACGTTGGGCTCTATGCTGACAGCTCAGAGGCTGGAGCCTGCTTCGGATTCTGTGTCCCCCCCTCTCTGTGCCTCTCCTCCGTTCACTCTCTCTCTGTCTCTCGAAAATAAACATTAAAAAATTTTTTAAACAATAATAATAAAAAAAGAATAACCTGGGAGACTTGAAACTATTAATGCCAAGACCTTCCTCACAAGTTCTTCCCAGTATGTCTGGGGTGGGGCCTGGGCCTTACCATTTTCTTGAAGTTCCCCAGGTGGTTCTTCTGTGTAAGGAGGATTGAGAGTCACTGCCCTTAAGGGTTCATAGAGCAAAGGGAACCTTCGAGGAGCACACCCCTCTCGGGCCTCCCTGCTGCCAAGGTCAGCCATCCACTCTGTCTGGCAAAGTGCAGCGCCGTAGGCTCTTCTGAGTCCTGTAGCCGTCATTCTCGTGGGAGAGTGTAATGTAAGGAACAGGCAATTGAAAATTTTTGCCTAACATGTCATTTTACGCTTTTAAGGACTGCCTGGAATAATTGTTGGCGACTACAAAGATGTGCGTGGTTTTCTACTTGGGTGCAGGGAATGGTCCAGAGCCCCCCTCTCATTTTCTGTTTTGTCATTGTTCCTTTCAAGACAATCGATCAAGCCAGAGGCAGTCTCCGCCCTTCAGCAAGACACTTCCAAGTAAGCCCAACTGGCCTTCGGCAAAGACAAGGCTGACCTCCACTCTGCCGGCCCTGACTTCTCTTCAGAAACCTCAAGTCCCACCCAAACCCAAAGACCTTGAGGATGAGGTAACCTAAATCTGTCCTGAAGGCTTCCCAGTCCGAGTGGAAGGCAGGATGCAGGGGGAAGGGGGACCGGCCAGGACCGTCTGGCGTCTGACATGCCTTCCTCCTCCTCGCCCACCCCTCTAACTCCCCACCGTTAATCCCAAAGGTTTTCTTCTCTAAAAAAGGCGTGTATGGCCTTAGTTTAAGCACGTTCATTCCCAGCGCGTATGGGTGATACCAGCACTGGATCTGTGCCCCTCTGATTAGCCTCTTCGGGGGTTTCCTGTGAATCTTCTCCTTCCTCCATAAATTTCTCTATCTTTACTCTCCTTTGCTTCTCTGCCCTGCCTCCTCTCCACTTCTCCACATTTCTCTTGCAAGGTGCACAGGAGTGCGGGAGGACAAATAACAGAGACCCTAGTCGTCAGAGACCCCACACAACGTGCATAGGAGCCCACACCTCACTTCCCGCTGGCAGCCCTTGCCTCTCACCCCCTTTTCCCTCAGCTGCCGCTACCCAGGGACCCACCTTTGCAGATTGTCCAGGACTCGACTCTGGGTTTCACTCATCAATCTCCCCTCTGGCAGCACCCAGCTTTTTATACGTCTTATTCCCTATGGAATTGCTCCTATTTGAAAACTAACCGGTAAACTCATTCAGACTGTTGTAGGAATGACTGATAAGGCCTAATATGTTGTGGCTCCCAGAGGTCCGCGCATTGTAAATAAGGGCAAAGTGAAGCCCTCGAACTTAGCCATCAGAACAACCCTATACCAGAACTCAGAAACGAAATCACAATAAAGGCAACTTCTAACCATAATCTTACTGCAGCTTTTGAAGAAATGACTTGTTTCTAAATGCCTAGAGGTGATAAAACCTATAGTGTATAAATATGTTGTAAAAACACCTTCATTTCCACCTTGATATAATTTATAGCCCAGCAGGGGAGGGAAAAGAGAAACTTTACTTTTTTTTTTTTTTATCTTTAGTTTTCTTGAGAGAGAGACAGGGTGTAAGCAGGGGAGGAGCATAGAGAGAGGGAGACACAGAATCCGAAGCAGGCTCCAGGCTCTGAGCTGTCAGCACAGGGCCTGATGGGGGGCTCGAACCCACGAACAGCGAGATCATGACCTGAGCCAAAGTCGGACGCTCAACTGACTGAGCCACCCAGGCACCCCAAGGGAAACTTTTAAATAAAATAGTGGCGGCATTTAGGCCCAAATTCCTGCTTTGACCCGTATTAGCTGTGTGACTTTGGGCGAGCCAGATAACCTCTCTGAGCCTCGGTTTTTAATCTCTTCAGATTATTTTAAGGATTTAGTGTTAGAACAGCACTAACTACAGTGCCTCACCCATAGAAGGATTCCCTGTGTCGTATGTTCCTTTCTAGCATATTCTAGATTCTTTACAAAATCCAATTTTCTAGTTTCTCCTGAAAACTGAAAGCCTGGGCAACACTGGGCCAGTCATGGCCTCAAAGCCGCTGAGCCTCATGGCAGTCCTCCGGCTCAGCTGTGAATCCCTGACCTTGTTTCCATTGGTCATAGTCCCCACCACTCGTCCAAGGCATGAACATGCCCTTCCTCTGCACACGTCCCCATGTCTCCCTGCCTGCCTCTGGAAGCGTTTTACTTTATGACTTTACTCTAGGGACAGTTTAAGTTTAAGTCAGAAAGTCAGCTGACAGAGAGAGAAAGGAGGTTTGCCAGTCCTCTGTCTGTCTGTCTGTCTGAGAGGTGATGCTGACCTTTTGGGGTGAGAAGAGGGTGGCAGGAGGAAGCCGAGCAGGGGACAAGATGCAGAGACCAGCTGTTAGGGGCTCACTGTGAATTCTTTCAGTGCTTGGCAAATCTATATGAAGATATAAATTCAGACACAGCATACAAATGAATACCGTGTGTGTTATATAAGGCTCTCCATTTCTGTGAATAGCTGACAGCGGACCCCCGTGGGGAGAGGCAGAGTTTTGCTAATAGTAGCCTTGTGGAGGTGGCTCAGGCAAGTTTGAACCAGTGGGAAAAGGAGAAGTACGGAGGCGGCTGCATTCTGGAATGGGCAGATGGACAGTCAAGATAAGAAAGAGGTTAAAAGCGAAAAAAATAGGCCAACATTAAGATCTGGCTGAACCATTAGATAGGAAAAGAAGAAGTCAAGCACAAGCATAAATAACTAAAAATACTTAGCTCTGCTGTACAGGTTACAGGAAAAGTATGGGGCACAGGCTAACCAGAGAGCTGGGGAGGGAGCAAAACATGGGAGGAAGAAGCACCTGTGCCCTAATGACACGAGCGGCCGTCACTTGAGTGCTAGGTGTCCACTGGTGTTCGGAGCACTTTGTATTTATCCCATTAAACAATCCCAAGAACGCTACGAAATCTGTACTATTATCTCCCCATTTTACAGATAAGGAAATGGTACAGATGAGGCGCAAAGGGGTTGAAGAACTTGTCCGAGGTCACAGAGGCCAGGTGTGGAGGTGAAGAAAGAGATGAGAAATAGCAATTATGAAGAGAGGGTAGAAATAAGACAGAAAGAGAAGGGGAAGGCAGGAAGGTCCTAGAATGTAGTGGATAAGAGTATGGGCGCTCGATCCTTGAACTGATACTTGAACCCCAGCTCTTCTACTTTTTACCTAAGAGGACGTGAGCCAGCTACTTCACTTCTCTGGGCCTCAGTTTCTTCAAGTTTCTTCATCTTGAAATGCAGCCGATTGTAGCACCTATATTATTGGGTGGTTCTAAGGATTGAGTGAAATAACACGTGTAGAGTACTCAGATGAGTTCCTGGCAGTAAGTGCTCAGTAAATGTTTGGTTTTTGTTTCTCCTGGTATCCTCCTTGGCTACCCCCCAGATGGGTGGTAAAAACCACATTTGGGATCTGATCATCTCATTTGCTTCATGTCAGCATAAAATCACTTCCTCCCCTCATTTTCTGGTCAATTGATCATTGACAAGGTTGCCATGACCATTCGGTGGGGAAAGAATTGTTTTTTTAATTTTTTTTTTTTTAACGTTTTATTTATTTCTGAGACAGAGAGAGACAGAGCATGAACGGGGGAGGGTCAGAGAGAAAGGGAGACACAGAATCTGAAGCAGGCTCCAGGCTCTGAGCTGTCAGCACAGAGCCCGACACGGGGCTCGAACTCGCGGACTGCGAGATCATGACCTGAGCCGAAGTCAGACGCTTAACCGACTGAGCCACCCAGGTGCCCCAAGAATTGTTTTTTTAAAAAAATGTGCTAGGAGACCCGTATATCCACATACGAAAACATAAGAGTGGCCCCCGTCATATGATAGACAAAAAGTAACCAAAAATAGATCATAGGCCTAAAGGTAAGGGCTAAAACTATAATATTCTTAGAAGAGAACAAAGGTATAAATCCCTACAACCTTGCATTAGGCAGTAGTATCTTAGATACATCACCAAAAGCAGAAGCAACAGGGGCGCCTGGGTGGTGCAGTCGGTTAAGCGTCCGACTTTAGCCAGGTCACGATCTCGCGGTCCGTGAGTTCGAGCCCCGCGTCAGGCTCTGGGCTGATGGCTCGGAGCCTGGAGCCTGTTTCCGATTCTGTGTCTCCCTCTCTCTCTGCCCCTCCCCCGTTCATGCTCTGTCTCTCTCTGTCCCAAAAATAAATAAAAAACGTTGGAAAAAAAAAAAAAAAAGCAGAAGCAACAACAGAAAACTTAGTTAAAATGGGCTTCAAAATGTAAAGCTTTTGTGCTACAAGTGACACCACCAAGAAATAAGAACAACCTACAAAATGGGAGAACAGTTTTGCAAATTATGTATTTGATAAGAGGTTTCTATCTAGAGCATTTAAAGAACCCAACCCAATAATAAACCCAATAATAAAAAAGACAGACAACCCAATTAAAAATAGGCAAAGGAGTCGAGTAGACTTTTGCCTAAAGAAGCTATAAAAAGGGGCAGTAAGCGCTCAAAAAGAGGCTCGACCTCATGAGCCATCAGGGAAATGCGAGTCAAAGCCATAATTAGATACCACTTCACATCTCAGGATGGTTCTATTCCAAAAGGCGGACAGTCACAAGTGTCGGTGAGGATGCGGAGAAATAGGAGCGCTCACACACTGCTGGTGGGAAGGAAGAGGGTACAGGCACTTTGACAAACAGTCTGGCAGTTCCCCAGACTTAAACACAGAGCTACTGTACGACCCAGCAATTCCACCGCTGGGTATATTCCCGAGAGAAACGTACATCAACACAAAGACGCACACCAATGTCCACAGCACCATTATTCATAAAAGCCGGAAAGTGAAAACAACCCAAAGGTCCACCTGAATAATCAAAATGTGTTATATTCATATAACGGACTATCATTTGGCCATACAAGTGAGTGAAAGACTGACACATGATACGTGGTTGAAACCGGAAATTACTATGCTGTATGAAAGAAGTCACAAAAGACTATCTGTCGTGTGACTCCATTTCTAGGCAGTGCCCAGAATGGGCAGCTCTTAGAGACAGAAGGTAGATCAGTGGTTGACTGGGTCCGGGAAGGGATGGATGAGAAGTGACTAATGAGCACAGGGCTCCTGTTTGGGGGGATGAAAATGTTCTCGAATTAGATTAGGGTGATGCTTGCACACTCTGCGAATATACTAAAAACCACCCAACTATACACTTTACAAAGGGGAATTTAATGGTGTGTGAATTCTGTCTCAACAAAGGTATTTTCAAAATCCTTCCTCCCCAGACGATGAACGTGGAATGTACAGCCTCCTTCTCACTCGTTTCCGTACTTCTTCCAGGCTGATTATGTGGTTCCTCTGGAGGATGAAGACGAAAACTACATTCATCCCACAGAAAGCAGTTCACTCCCAGCTGAAAAAGGCAAGCGTTTGCAGTTTTAAGCTTTTTGCGGTGGATGGGGGCACGCGAGGCTGTCTGGTGACAAGCACCAACAGGGGGGACAGAAAGTCTGGGCCCAGGCCTCTCTCCTCTGTGGTCACGACATCTGCCTTCCGTGGGGGCCGAGCAGAGGCATCAGGGAGAGACCCACCTCTGTCCCGCCCTTGGTCCCCCATGCCCTTCCACCCTGTCATACTCCCATCTCCAGTTATGAAGGCAGCTAGGTTCTTATTTAACTGTCCTCACGTAGAATGGATTTCTCATAAAACTGAATCCTCACAAAGCCGCAGGCCACCGTGTTGGCCTCACGAATATGGCACCGGAACAGTTTCTGCAGAGGACTGAAGAAGGAGCGAGATATGCCCGACTCTTTACATGTAGTGCTATCCCAAGCGATGAGAAACGTTTTGTTTGTAAGCCTTCCGTGGTGTAACAGGTGCCATTACAAGTGATCTTTAGAAGCCGGTGCCACATACCCCTGGACCGAGAGCAGAGCGGGGTGTGTTGACTCTGGAGCGAGTCACTGTGGAGAACATGATGCCTCTTCAAGTAACATTACTCACCTGATAAATGAGTCCAAAGTGGTCATTCTCTGTTTTTACTCTGCCATTCTGTAGCAACCCCTTCCTGCACTCCCCAAATATTGCCAGCAACTTGAAGGCCCTCCTGAGCTACCCATCACCATGAAACCACAAATAGATATTAAAATGCGCCCCCAAACCCCACAGAATCCAAGAGATTGATTATTCCCTTAATCATTAATACATTTACTCTAAAGATGCTTCTTCGGAGAAGGCTTCTTTTCACGGCTTGTGTGTTTAACAGTTGTGTTTCCTGTTCTTTACAAATTTCCTGGTCTGACCCATCGTTCCCACGATGCATTTTTCCATAAGTGTGAATCTCCCTCAGCAAACTGTATTTATCATTGTTATATATATATATATATATATATATATATATATATGCATGTATTTGTGTGTTTAAGCTCCCACGGTGAATAGATCTACGAAACCAAATAACGCATCGAAGCCAGCCTCTCCTCCTGGGACAGCGTCAGGTAAAGTATAGGTGTGATTCGATGCTTTGTGTGTGTGTGTGTGTGTGTGTGTGTGTGTTTGTGTGTGTGTGTGAAACGATTGCATCTGGGGGGTTGGTTTTTAAATCTATTCCAAACAACATAAACAACTCAGATCAAGTATTAAGAAATAATCGCTTGTGTTTCCAAATTTCTTCATAAATTGTGACAGAAGGCCTTGGGCTCATCCTCGTCCACTGTCTCGTAGCACCTATGTTGAGGGGCCCTCTCCCCCATATCCCAAGGCCTCTGTTAGACAGTCCTGGCTTTTCTCCTACTTCTTTGGGTACTTTTCTGGCTCCTTCTTTCCCCCTCCCCTGACTGAGGGTGTCTTCACTGTTCAGTCCTCAGCCCTCCACTCTTCTTTCAGAATATTGTGGTGGTTAAAAGCTTGGGTTTGGGACCAGACAGACGTGGGTTGGAATCCCGGTGCTCCCAGTTACCAGCTGTACCACTTTGGGCCTGTCCTTTGCCTCTCCAATCTTCAGATTTTCTCCTCCGTAAATGGAGATAATAGCCCCTGCCCTGTGACAGGAGAATTCTGGAATTGCCCAGGAAATCTTTAATGCGGTGCCTGGCACACAGCACATGCTTGGGAAAGAATATTCTCTTTCACTTCTTTGGGGTCCATCCATTCTTCTGGCCTCAGTTCTCTTGTCCAAGCCAATAATTCTCTGGTGTGCAACTTTTTAACTATAAACAAGCTTTTTAAAAATGTTTATTTTTGAGAGAAGGGAAAGAGAGAGAGAAAGAGAGAGAGAGGGAGGTGGAGGGGCAGAGAGAGGGAGACAGAGGATCCAAAGTGGGCTCTGCGCTGACAGCAGAGAGCCTGATGCGGGGCTCAAACCCACAAACTGTGAGATCACGACCTGAGCCGAAGCCAGATGCTTAACTGACTGAGCCACGCAGGCGCCCTGTGGTGTGCAGCTTTGACCTAATTTCTCTTCTGAACAACTTGACATACCCAGGGCCTCAAGCTCAATGCCTTCATCAGCTCTCTGCCCTTAGGATGGCCCTGTTCCTCTGTGCATGTCGGCCTCCAGGTCACATGCCTGAGGGCCTGTGTTCTTTCCAAAGTCTGTCATTTCTTTTTCTTGAATTTGCTCTTCTGTTTTTGTTGCCACTACCTTAGTCTAGGCTTCCTTTACTTTGTCACTTCATACCTTCTGTCTCCTGTGTTCGAGCGTCCACTTAGCCATACCCTTGCCTTTTGGCTCTCTCCTTAGTCACTGAGATGAGTTTCTGAATGCCTCCAAATGCTGCCAGTTTTATTCATTTGTTTTCCATTAATCTAGTATAGCTGTATTTTAATACTAGAGGCACCAGAAGAAACCAAACCTGAACAAGAAAATAATTTCCTGGTTATGTGACTGGTGGACACGGACGGGAGGAAGTACAGGAAGAGGAAGGAAGTGAGATAATTTGGGAGGGACGAAACCTGAACAGTTAGAATGAGTTTCTGAGTTTGCAAACAGCAGTTTTCAGAGATGATTTTTATAAAAGGAATGTTCAGACTACTTGCCTGTGTCTCTGTATAACTGTCCACTAGCCTTTGAAGACTACGGATAATGCCCAGATAGGCATCATGAAAATGCTAAGGCTTCGACTGGTATTTCTGTCCGCGCCATGATAGTTGCCTCTGCTAATGGATGCTGCTTTTGGCTCTTTGATGGCTAAGAAGGTACTTGGCGAGGATCACACCGTGAATTAGGTGCAGGGGCAATGTCTCCCTCTACTCGATGCTCCATACAGAGAAGCACAGCTTCAGGACAGCACAGACTCCAAAGCCAGAGGGCTCAGATCTGGATTCCGACTTGCGCCAGGTGCCAGACTTCAAACAAGCTAAGCAATCTGTACGTTTCTTAGTTTTCTCCTCTGAAAACTTGGGAGGAGAAAATGGCACCTATGCCTAAGGGAGCATGAAAATTAAGTCGAGTAAACGTATATGAATCCCATTCATAAAGTGAGAGCTCTTTGTTATTATTATTACCATTCTTTGGAATCCTTTGTTTAGCATGTCTTAATTTGTGACCAGTCTGGCGGAGTGCCCTGTACACATCCCAGGGAACAGTTGTTTCTTTCTTTCTGCATAAAGTTTTACCCTGCATCAGAGTGTCTCAGCCTCCACACAGTTGGTATTTAGGGCTAGATCATTCTTTGTTGTCCTAACTGCCCTGTGCACGTGAGATGTTTAGCAACATCCTTGGCCACCTCTGCCCCAAATAGGTGCCAATAACATCATCTCCCCAGTAGTGATAAGCTAAGGTGTCTCCAGACATGGCCAAATGTCCCGGGGGCAGGAGGGACAAAGTATTCCTAGTTAAGAACCACTGGTCTAAACAAACTGAAAGACTGACATTTTTTAGTGATTTATTTCTAAACGTGATTTAGAAGACAGCTGTGCACCCCCTGGCTGATTTGCAGCTTTTGTCAGAAGAGGGTAGACAGGGGATGCACTTCTGAACTTCCTCTAAGTAAGTAGCATTTAAAAAGGGATCTATCTGCTAATTTCCTAAGATAGGGAAGGAGTTTGGGGAATTTACGATCCCCTGTTAATATGCAAGTTGAACGTTACCTGTAAGCCAAACTGTTCTGAAATTGTTAAATTAAATCTCTTTATTTGGTAAGAGCTCATACAGGGCCTGAGAGTAAGCGATGCTCCAGCTGGTGTGCAAGCCCCACTAATAATACCAGGATTTCTAGAACAGCTAGGAAAGAGTTGGAAATCCCGAGGGCTTACGGTGCCAACATTGGGATTGTTAAGGATAAGAAAACTTGCCAACGTTGGGGCGCCTGGGTGGCTCAGTCGGTTGAGCATCTGGCTTCAGTTCAGGTCATGATCTCGCAGCTCGTGGGTTCGAGCCCCGCCTCGGGCTCTGTGCTGACAGCTGGGAGCCTGGAGCCTGCTTCAGATTCTGTGTCTCCCTCTCTCTCTGCCCCAACCCACTCGCATTCTGTCTCTGTCTCTCTCAAAAATAAATAAACATGAAAAGAAAAGAAAAGAAAAGAAAAGAAAAGAAAAGAAAACTTACCAACATTGTATGTAGAACCAAAGAGAGGATGATACATAAAATACATGTGGTAGAAGGAAAAACTGAGAGTAAGTCATTTTCCTAGTCGAGAACTTTGGTAAGCACCAGCCATGCAAACATTAACATCATTTTTTGCTCAATACAATGAAAACAAAGCTGATTTTTTTTTCTTATCATTATGCTTTTGGACACCTCTCCCTCTGTCGCATTTCCAATTTCTCCTCTGGAGTATTCCAGCCAAGAATTTGGCTTCACCAGAAAGCAAGGATCCTGGTCACAAAGAGGGGACCAGGTTGTCCCCCCCCCCCCCAGCATGCCCTTAGGTCTGACCTCAGGCCCAGAGCAGCAGAGAGCCGGTCTATGAAATAGGACATCCATTCTGCATCTTCCCACAAAAGCACCACTCAGTTTCACCAATCTTTCCTCAAGTAAAGGAGAAACAGCAAGTGAATCCGACCTGCCAGATCAGAGCCCACAGTAACACTAGGAGGCATTGGCCAGAGAGGAAAGGTACCCACCTGGCTTGAAACTCAGGTAGCCTTGCTTTTCAAGCCCAGCCCTGCCACTTAACCTCTCTGAGCCTCCATTTGCTCCATGTGATGTTATGTGATGCTTCGAGATGGCACATTGAAAGTACCCGCAGTGCCCAGCAATGCCCAGCACCTGGAGATACTGTGGTGGTTGGTAACGAGATGCTAAAACAAAAATAGCAGTAATCATATTTACTGACCTTTGTGAGTTATAATTTACATATTATAACACTCACTTGTTTTACATGTATACTGCAGGATTTTTTTCTATTTTCAGTCACTTTATTTATTTATTATTATTTTTTTTTAAATATAATTTGTTGTCAAGGTAGCTAACATACAATGTATACACTCTGCTCTTGGTTTCGGGGGGAGATTCCCATGATTCATCGCATACATACAACACCCAGTGCTCATCCCAACAAGTGCCCTCCTCAATGCCCATCTCCCATTTTCCCCTCTCCCCTGCCCCCTCATCAAGCCTCAGTTTGTTCTCTATATTTAAGAATCTCTTATGGTTTGCCTCCCTCTCTGTTTGAAACTATTTTTTCCCCTTCCCTTCCTCTTAACTTCTGTTAAGTTTCTCAAGTTCCACATATGAGTGTAAACATATGATATCTGTCTTTCTCTGACTTATTTCACTTAGCATAATACCTTCCGGTTCCATCCATGTTGTTGCAAATGGCAGGATTTCATTCTTTCCCATTGCCAAATAGTATTCCATTGTATATATAAACCACATCTTCTTTATCCACTCATTAGTCGATGCACATTTGGGCTCTTTCCATATTTTGGCTGTTGTTGATAGCACTGCTATAAACATTGGGGTGCATGTGCCTCTATGATCAGCACTCCCATATCCCTTGGATAAATTCGTAGCAGTGCTATTGCTGGGTCATAGGGTAGATCTATTTTTAATTTTATGAGGAAACTCCACATTGTTTTCCAGAGTGGCCGCACCAGTCTGCATTCCCACCAACAGTATACTGCAGTATTTTTTATAAATCATTACATTTACAGAGTTTTTTAACCATCACTACAATCCAGTTGTAGAAAATCTCCTTGCCCACACCAACTCCAAAAGATCCTTTATGCCCATTTTTGGTGAATGTTCTTCCCACCCCCAGCCCCAGGCAACCACTGATCTGCTTCCTGTTGCTGTAGATTGGCCTTTTCTGAACATCTCATATAGCTGGAGTCATATAGTAGGAAGCCTTCTCCCTCTGGCTCTTTTCACTTAGCGTAATGTTTTTACCTCAAATACTTTCAGTCCCTTTCCAGAAATATTAGTTTATATTTGGCGAATTCTTTACATTTTCCAGGTTCCCCTCTCGTCTTACCACAATAACTGTGAGGTAGGTACGGTCGTGCTTGTGTCCCCATTTCACAGTGGGGGAGACTGAAACGCAGTGACTTGTAAGAGGTCACCCAGCCCATCTGGTGGCAAAGAAATAACTAGAACCCTGTCCTGGTGTGAGACCATGGGTTTCCCACCGGCACTTATGGTACCACCACAGGGGAAGGCGGCATGCTCCTCCCTCTCTGATAGCAGAAGTTATTTATGAGCCAGGACAGGGGAAGGGACATGTTGGCAGACTGTTTGAAGATGTGAAGGGAAGGAAGCTCCGTAGAGAAGCCAGGCAGTAAAAATATGACAACAATGTACCCCAGGCCAGATGAGCCTTTGGCATCGAAAGAGAGGGAAAACCCCAGGGAGGAAATTCTGACTCAGACCTTCTTTCTATTTCCTTACTTTTCGGACGAGCATTTTTCCCCCTCTGTCCCTGAAACCCTCCATCAAGATCTATGAGTAGCCAAGGGTATTTTAATAGCATCAGTCAGGTATTGAGAATTTGAAGGACAACATCCATTTGGTTGGTTCACCAACCAGTGAAACACACTTGGACTCACACTTCATATTCAGATGGCATCTCAGTTTATTGTCATATGAAATGGTAAAAATTCTGAACATAGTCTCTTTTGCAAAAGTTCTTAAAAGTCACATCAAGATTGGGTTAACATGTAAGTGAGAGTCCTGTGGAGGGCCGTTCCGGGCCTTCGTGGAAACTAGTTCTGTGTAAGGACTGTGTGTAGAAGAGGAGTGGATGGGCTCTAAGTGAAAGCCTGAAGGCCTCTCTCTCTCTAAACTACATGAGAATGAGCTTTATGATCTCTATTTTTCATGCCTGTGGAGGCCTTTTTCTTTTTTGTGTTTGGCGTAGGTGGTCCTGTGAGGTGAAGCGGCATGGCGGGCGTATGTCCTCATGTTGCAAATTCCGAGGGGGCACAGGCCCATCTCTGCGTCTTCACCTCTTCCACAACCCCTGACACAGTGCTCTTCACGTACCAGGTTCTCAGTAATTCTTAGTAGGCGATTACTGCCTCAGCACTCACCGATATGTGCTTTATCTCGCAAACTAAAATAATACATACTGAGGGCAGGTCCAACCTATATTTCCAGAGCATCCCCTGTAGGTCCAGTAGGAACTGTGGGCTTAGAAATGTAGTCGTTTCTTAACAAAATGCGTATTCGGTTCACTTTAAGTCAATAAAGCGCTTTTGTCTCACTGGGCCGTGACGCCCAGGCAGGTGAGCATCAGCCTGAGAGAAGGCAGCCGGGAGACGCGGAGGGGAGCTGGCTTGATGTCTGGCTCTCTCCATCCTGGCCTGCTCTGTCCTGGTGGTGAAGCTCTGCCTGTCTCCGTTCCTCCCTCATGACCATCTGCCCCCTGCCTTAGGTAGCGGGAGGGCAGTGCGGTGCAGCAGACGAGGCCCGCTGGGTCCCTTCTGTGACTCTGGAAGATGCGATTAGGCAGTAGCTTGTTACTTGTCTCAATCTGTCTGTGCAACGGGCAAAAAGGCCTGAGAATTCAGAGATGAATGAACAGCCTGTGAATGTGAGGTGTATATGGTGTATGTCGGTGTGATTGCGAATGAACAGTGCATATGGGCTCGTAGTGGGAGTGGTGGGTCTGTCACTTTGTCCCTAGGCACTGCTGGTGTGCACATCTGTGCAGTGTGTGTGTATATAGATGCAGGTATGAGCTCTTGGCTCCTTCCTGTAGGAACACTGTGGGGCTTTCACTGGGCCCACAGAATCAGGGGTTCTGTGCTTGTGCCATGGAAGAGAAGGTCATTTAGAAATATTAGGATGGAGTCCCTACTTCTCATTCTGGTTCTGAGCTTATAAATTGCCATCATTTAGATATTTCATCACCTTTGCCTATAGGCTTTCCCCAATAGCTTCTGTGTAACCCCCTATACATGCTTAACTGAAAAAAACCAAAAATGTGCCTACATCTCTGAGCCTGCTGGAAAGGCCAGCCTCACTGTGACCGTCAGCCCCAGGTTCAGGACTCGGAGACTAACCTGTGTGTATGTTTGTGCAGGTCGTAACAGCGGGACCTGGGACGCCAAGTCACCTTCTCCTGCTGCGCCGTCCCCAATGCCCCGGGCCGGGTGAGTACCTGCTGTGGAGAAGCAGCTCTGCGAGATGTGAGTGGACGCTCTCCACCACTGCTGTGGGCAGGGCCTCCTGGAATCCACAGAGCGGTCCTGCCTGAGAACCCCAGGGGGACGCGGGGCTTTTTCTGCTATTTCCCTCCAGAGGACCACAGCGGCCCAGGCTCAGATACAGGTGCACCTCACGTTACAGTAGGTGTGTTCCTGAAGGGTGTGGAAAACAAGCCCCACTGCCCTGTTCTCCTCCTCCACTCCCCTGGCGTGCAAGTCAGACTACGGGTCTCCTGCTGAAATAAAGAACCAGCAGTCTTTCCTCCCCTAAATTCTTAGTTAAGTCTTGAGTTCATTGACCTGTGTTCCGAAAGACAGAAGCTCCAGCGCCTGAATAATTTTGAGACCCGTGAGCAGGTTTCATCTTTGCTTTCTACTCCTCCACTTCTCTTTCGAGTAGTTAACGATATGTAAACAAACACGTGTACACCCAACAGCACACACTGGATTGTTCCATCAAAGGCCATACTGCCGAGGTTCCTTTCAAAGGTGAGATAAGAGAGTAATACTTTCTTATTGAATGTAAAAGAGCTTTGTAAACTGTTAGGTGCTGTAACGTATTAATATCACAAACAGTGACCCCCATAATTTTATATTGATTCAATAGGTTATTTTAAAAGCCCGCTTAAATATGTACAAAGCTGGCCTGCATGATTATAATCTTGATTCCGCCTCTGTGGAAAGCAAAGAAATTCTTAGGTTCAAAGGTTTATTGACCAAAATTTCTCCCTTGCCTGAGTTTTATCACTTTGGGCACATTACTCAGTCTCTCGGAGCCTCAGCTTCCTAATCTCCAAAATGCAACAATAATATCCATTTTAAAAGGTCACTGTGAGGTTTAAGTAACATGAAAAGCCTAACCCAGAGACAGGCACTTGGGAATTGTTAGTGTCCGTCCCCCCATCTTCCAGCTCTGAGCCAAAAACAAAGAGAGAGAGACAGAGAAGGAGAGAGAGAGAGAGAGAGAGAGGAGGTGACAGTCTTTAAACACAGAAAAGAAGTATACACTCTTACAATATTCGATTATAATCTCTACCGGAACCAAGCTGAGACAAGCCCCTTCAGGACCACAAATCACAGTGGTTTTCACACTTGTGTTGGTCTTCGATTTCTCTGTTTGGGATGAAATCCTAGGTAAGTGTCTAGTAGAGAATAGTCACCTGAGGCAGGACAGCAGTGGGCAAGGAGGGGTGCTGGCTGCGGTTCCACCTGCTGGGCCATCCTATCTCCACTCGTGTCCATACGCTGTAGCCCGAGCTTACCCTTGGAGGATGGGAGGTCTCTGTGTCCATACTTTGAAAATACCGAGTCTAGTCCTCATTTTACGGACAAGGAAACTAAAGCTGCAACCAGCCTCACAGGCGAGGGAAAGAGGCCTGAGGTCACAGAGTAATCAGCAGCGGAACTGGAACAAGAACTCAGCTATCCTGACTCCCTGGCAACTGGCGCTCCCGTTTATCCCCAGTTAACTCTTAGCCATCTGTCAGCGGACTCTATCTGAAGCTGGGAGGATCAGGACTAAATCCCCATTCCATCCCCCTCTGCCCTTGAAGGATAGTCTCCCAACACACTCATATCATGTTTATTATTCTAGCTTAAATTGGAGAGTGAATGATAAGCAGTCAGCTCCACTTTATCTTTGTTATGTTTTAACAAAGCCCAATCTCTTTTTATCCTCCAGGAAAAAACCAGCTACCCCACTGAAGACAGTAAGTTAATTTTGCATTTAAATGTGTTTCATATTTCCTGCCATGCTTATTCTTATTCCCTTATTTAAAGTTGACAGTGCTTCCAGCTAAGGTGAACACAGCAATTTTAGCAACTGAAGTTGCCGCCCAGATGCTCCAAGAGAAATTTAGCTTCCTCAGTTAGCCAGGGAAGAGGCTGCATGGGAGGAGCTCATCCTCACTTAGCCCCGGGGGCAGGAGGGGCGGGGGGGGGGGGGGGGCTTCACCGAGTGTGAGCAGCAGATCCAAGGTGGCAGCCGGGCTCCCTTCCTCCCCTGACATCTGCCTTCCCCATGGGGAGCGCCTGTGTCTGCTTTCCATCTGCCGGCCTGGGGGCTAATGGTGTATCAGGCACACACAGGCCCGACTACACTTGGATTCTGGCCAGAATGTGGGGAACCTGGGCCAGCCCACTGTCTGAGGAAGCCCCCCTTGACCTAGTGCCTACTCTGTAACCTGACATCTGCAGTCATTTAGCAAACACGGAGGTGGGGCCCTAAGACCAGAGCCAGAGGCCACTTCCCTCTGTGCAAGAGCTACTGGCCAGCAGCTACTGGGGGTCACGGCATCCGTGAGCCTTGTTGACAGGGCACGGAAGTCCCTACACCAGGGCGACACTGCCCCTTCCGTGATATACTTCTAGTCCATTGCTGCTTATTGCAGATGTTGGGCTGGGAACTGGGTGCTTTTTATTGTTGTTCTTGTGACTGAAACAATAGCTATGCATCAAAGAAATGCCCTCCCCAAGTACTTATTTTAATAATGTTGCTTTGACATTTATTTCCACATCCCACCGTAGTGAATATCCTTGCCTATTTTTTTTTAATAGACTCCACTTACGCCTCAACAGAACGCTTCAACTGTTTGTGAAGGTAAACCTGTATTATTCTGAAGGATGAGTATGTCCTCTCAAAGCTATTTTAATTAAGGATTTGTACATAAGTGTATTTCTAATTTGCTTTGACTACTTATAAAGCAATTGTGAATATGAAACTCGGGTTTCTAAATAAAGTGGCCTTGGCTTTGCAACAAGCAGGAAGGACCTGAGATTTTGAGCCAGTGTCTTTGGGGCAAGGCTGTCGTCTACACGCCCCAAACCTGCCTGTTTGGAGACATATGACTTGCCAGACACGGTTCTATGGCTTTACATAGATACGAAGACTTATTTAGAGGCATTCATGTATTTTAGAAACAATAGCTTAGTTACAGCAATGAAATTGATAAAAATCTGTTTATTTGAGCAAGTTCTTTTGCTAAGTGTTGAAAGTAATGTTTTCTGAATTCAAATGTCTATTTTAATACCTCACATCTTCAAATGTTTTTCTTCGTTTTATCGTATCCTTAAAACCTCACAAATACTTTTAACTGGAATTTTCCATTTAAAAAACTATCTGTATTTGAAAAATATTGGGGGAAATAAAAAAAAAAAAAGAAAGAAGTAAGAATTATCCATAATCTCAACACTTAGAACACTATATAGACTTAAAGCCCTAAACCGTCTAATTCTACAACTGAAGCTACCCAGTGTTAAAGCTGAGTATTCTCACCATTTCCTGAGTTAACATGGGCACATCTACATAAAATGCTCTGGTTTCTTTGACGATGGATGTTGGACATTTTCTGAATGTGTCCTACACCTCGCCTGTCTGCTTCAACTGCTCCATTGTTTGTTTGTTTTTTTTTTTTACATCTGTTTCCCACATCTTTCTTCCTCCAGGCTATTTTTGAGCTATCACTCCCTTTCTGCTATCTGGCTTTCATCTCCCTTTCCTCTGATGCTTTTGCCTCACTGTCCTTCCATACCTTACAGTTTTCTGTGCCTGTCGAGCAGGGAGCTCAAATTATAGTGGAGCCCTAGGGTGAGCCTCTGTAGGAAGTAAGCTCAACCCTGTGCAAATTCCATTGACTTCAGGAGCCTTTGAAAACCAGCCCAGAAGGAGCTCTTGGCATGTGCCACACAGCTCCGGTGTCCTCATTCCCAAAGGGCTCCTAGTACAAGAGCTTGGCATGCTGTCTCTTTTGTGACTTGTCTCAGGGACAGAGGCAATAATCTTCCAAGCCCAGTGCAGGTGAACAGCCTCTTCTCACCTAGGAAGGAAACCCCTCCAGGACTGCAGAGACAAAGCAGGGTGGTCATCAGGCTGTGGGAACCAAGTGTGTTCATTGTTTCTCCTTCCGAAATTATCAAGTTGTAAAGTCATGAACAAAACATCTCACATGGCAGCTCAAAGTAGGGTGCCATAGACTTAAAACATTCTTCAGGGCCTCAAGGCTTCTGAATTTTGCTGCATTACATGAACCCCTCAAGTCTATTTTATCATTTATTTGAATCTTTGAGTTCATACTACTTTTAGTCTTTTGGGGTCCTGTAACAGAAGACCCATAGTTCACCTTTCTTCCATGTGGAACACACACCCATAGACATACAGAGATTCTAACACACCCTAGACCAAATTTGAAGGAGAACAAAGCATTAAAATAATTTATCATCACATTTATCCATGGTCCAGCGGTAAAGTTCAACATAAATTCAGCATAAATTTCTTACATTTCAGGTTTACCCATTTCCCTGTGTACCAGTTATAACCCACCCTTTCTTCTCCCACTCAGGAAAACACAATGAAATGCAAATGTGATTAACATTATTATCAGGATGACCTTGAATTTGCTCAGTTAATTTTGCAAAAAGAGTAGATTATTTGCAAACTCTCATATTTTACCTCTTATCAGTAAGAAATTACTTATAACACCTCTTATGACTAATGGAGATAAACTAAGTGTGTTGCAACACCTGTGTGAGGGATACAGGTGTGGGTCAAACTTGTTCGTCTCTGGCTCCCACCTTTACTCACACATTTAAAGGTCCAGCCCCCGTGGCTCAGTCCCCATGTATATTGCCACAGAACTGTGAGGTGTGCCTGCAACACTGCTGGGTAGGATGCCCGGTCCTAATAGTGCAAACACATCACCAGACTGACAGGTGCACAAACAGATGGCATCCTGGTGAAAGACGTGTTCATAGGAAAACATCGGACCAAATCCGTTTCTTCTCGGTTGATGTTGCTGGGTTGGGAACAGACATTTCACTCTAGTCTGATATGAAAACTTTCTCCATGCAGAAAAACCCATACCTGCTGAACGCCACCGAGCATCTAGTCACAGACAAGAAAATATGCAGTCATCAGTGTTTCCTCCTGCCCAGAAGTAAGAATCCCTTCCTTTAAAAATAAGTTTCCCTAACACCTGTATCGTTACATTGCATAGTGACACGGGCTTAGTGCTTGGTAAAGATCTGACATTCATTGTTTCGCAATTAAAATTTTTAAAGGTGTTAAGTAGGAAAGAACTTTAAAAGAACTTCTTAGACTCACAAAGACCTAATATTTGGGTTTATTGGTCTTCACTAAAATCTAACACTTTAGTCAAGGTCCTTCCTTTTCAAAAACTAAAGGGGATAGTTTTACTTACCTTGAAGCTTTTGGTGCCTTATCTGTCCTTCGATATGTTTTATTGGCCATTTGGGTTGACTCCTTTGTGATGCCCCTGATCAGAGCATCTTCAGTACAAGCAAAATGTCAGACTTGTTCATCTTGTGCTTTGCCCTTTAATTAATCTGAAATTCTTCCTTGCAGACAAATCCATCACAAACCTGTACCTCTGCCAAGTAAGTACGGTGAAACATGAAAAACAATATCACGTTGTAGGTAAGGCTGGATTTTCATGTCTGAGCAACACTTCCAGCTGGAGGACCTTAGTACCCTCTCTGACTTGTTTCCTTTTCTGTTAGATGGAGCCACAATATTTATTTCAGGACACCTGAGTGGCTTGCCTGGTTAAGCGTCCAACTGCTGATTTCGGCTCAGGTCGTGGTCTCTTAGTTTGTGATCAAGCCCCTCATCAGGCTCTGTGCTGACGGTGTGGAGCCGGCTTGAGATTCTCTGTCTCTCCCTCTCTCTCTCTGCCTCGCCCCCACTCACACTTGCATGTGCACACTCTCTCTCTCTCAAAACAAACAAACAAACGAAGATTTTAAAAAAGAGTATTTGTTTCATGGAGTAATTTTCAAAAGTAAATAAATCTGAGATCATTTTTCTTTTTTTAGTATTGATTCAATATGTTACCAGTCATACTGGGCATCTTTTATATTTAATTTTTTAATAAAAATAGTACAACTGTTTTCAAAATAAGATTAAGTACCTGATATATTGCTTTGTATATACAAGGTCTTCAATAAATGATAGTTATTGAAATTAAATCTAAAAGACACTTTGATGCTCATGAAACATATCCATAAAAGCTACCCTAAAAATATTTGGCAAATAGCTGGATAATTTTCCCAAGGCAAATAGAACATCACCCTAAAAACATATGAAGTCAGACTTGTAGAACAGAACTGCCCAAACTTTGATTTCCCTTCTACTCAAATGTAGGAAAAAATGAAAAAACAAAACCTCAGTGTGCATGGGTAATTTGGAAGATATTCCAAAATAAGCAAGATTTGGTAAACATAAATAAAGAAAATAATCGTTATAAACAAAAAAATTATGTGCATTTATGTTAATCAGTTTTCAGGTTTAAATTAGATTTTTTATTTATCTTAAATAAATGAAATTCAAACATATATATAAAATACATATGTATTCTTAAATTCTGAACACAAAGTGCAAATGGTTTGGCTACAGAAATTTTCTTTTTCACTGTGTAAAGCTTTATTATACTTTTTATTGTTTTTCAACCTAAGTCATTTTTTCAACTGACAAATCCTTACTAACCATCTGCCACATGCCAGACACTGTTCTAGACACAGGGTAGACAGCACTGAACAAAACAAATGAATCCCTGCCCCTATGGAGCTTCTATTCTACCAGGGGAGATAGACAAAAACCAGAAACAACTGGATAAATCATATGCTATCGGGTAAACGTTAAAGTGCTATAAAGAAAAAGAAAGCAAGTTGGCAGGGGTAGGGTCACAGAGTAAGGGAGGCAGTGGAGTCTGCTGTTTCGGATGGGGCGGTCAGGGCCTCAGCTGGAAAATGGGGTCTAATAGCTCCTCCCACAATGGGCCCAGGTGAGGACAAAATGAACCAAGATGCGGAAAGTAGAACAGGACTGGCACTTATTCCAGGGTCAGAAAATATCAGGCTTGAACTCCCCTAACTGCCCAAGCTGCAATAACCACCAACCACCTTATACTGTGTGGCCTGGGAGAGCCTGACCCCCCACCTTCTGTGGCTGTGCCCACCCAGGAGTACTGTCCCGACCCATGAGAGCGCACCCTTCCTTCATGCCCAGCCTTGCTGGGCCCACCAAGCCATCACTGCCCGATCCTGTTACAACGGGTGGCTGTCGCTTTTGAACATCCAGGAGAAGACATCTAAGCCTGTTTCTCCTGCATGCTTCCCTTCCTAATAAAGGACAATTCTGGTTGCTCTGGTCAAAAACTTAGAGTTCCCCAGGACTGCTGGCTTGCTGGCTTGCTTGCTTTTTTATTTTTATTTTTTTTATTTTTATTTATTTTTTTATTTTATTTTATTTTTGTTATGGAACGCTTCACGAATTTGCATGTCATCCTTGCGCAGGGGCCATGCTAATCTTCTCTGTATCGTTCCAATTTTTAGTATATGTGCTGCCGAAGCGAGCACATTGCTTGTTTTTTTAAAAAAACTTTTTAAATGTTTATTTTTGAGAGAGACAGAGACAGACAGTGTGAGTGGCAGGGGGAGCAGAGAGAGAGGGAGACACAGAATCCGAAGCAGGCTCCAGGCTCTGAGCTGTCAGCACAGAGCCTGATGAGGGGCTCGAACCCATGAACTGTGAGATCATGACCTGAGCCGAAGTCGGATGCTTAGCCCACTGAGCCACCCAGGCATCCCTCGCTTGCTTTCTTCACACACCTTCCAGCTATTCTTTCAAAATATGATTGATATCCAACCATCCACTGCCACCATCTGTTCTAGGCCATCATCGTCTCCTGCCTGGGCTTGCAAGAACACCAAACTGGCCTCTTCTCTCTGCCCTTGCTTTCTTGGATCTATTTCCAGCCCTGCAGCCAGAGTGACCTTGTTGAAAGACAGGCAGATTACATTACTACTCTGTTCAAAACCCTCCAAAAGCTTCCCATACCGTGTCTGTTAAGGCTCAAGTCATGCTAAGGGGTCCACCAAGTCCTACACCGCTGGTCCCTTCATTACCTGGTGTCTGACTTCATCCCTTATTTTTCTCTCCTTTTCCCTCCACACTCCAGGCATAGTGACCCCCTCTCCATCCCTCAAACATGCTAGGCCCCTTGCCCCATTCCCCTTACCTGGAACACTCTTTCCTGAGATATCTGCATGCCTCCTCCCTCTCTCACTGCAGATCTTACCTAAATGTCACCTCAGTGAGGCCTTCCCGACTAGCCTATTTCAACATATTGCTTTTCCAAAGCTAACCCCAACCCCCTTCCCTGCTTATTTTTCTCCTTGCACTTACAACTCTGTAATATTGCATACATATTTCTTATGTCTTTATTGCCTGTCTCAATCACTCCATTAAAACTTAAGCTCCATGAGGGAAGGGCATTTTGCTGTTTTGTTTGACCGCTATATATCTATCCCCAATGCCTTGATCCATGGCAGGCACACGATGATGAATGAATGAATGAATGAATGTAGTATTTTCTGTATTTCATGTGTCTCTATTTAGACTATATAGACTCTATTTAGACGATAAACTCCTTGAGGAAGTTTATGCCTTAAGGCAGCAATTTTCACATGTCTTGGTCTCAGGACCGTTTAAACACTCTTAAAATCATTGCAGACCCAAAGACCTTTGGTTCACATGTTTCTTTCTATTGATACTTAGTGTATTAATTAAAACAGACATTTAAAACATATTTATTAATCCATTTTTAATTAAAACTTTTATTTTTTCCTTTAAAAATGTTAAACCCATTACATGTTAACATAAAATATTTTCATGAAAAACCACTATATTTTCCAAACAAAAACAATTGAGTGGAAAGAGTGGCATTGTTTTGCATTTTTGAAGTCTCTTTAATGCCTAGACTAACAGGGACAGCTGGATTCTCATATCTGCCTCTACATTCAATCTGTTGCAATGTTTTTCTGGCTGAAGTATATGAAGAACTTTGGGCTTCACAAAGATACGGATTTGGAAAAGACCTCACAACCTCTCTGAAAGAATCCTGGGGATTCCTGAGGTCCTCAGACCATGCTTTGAGAACCACTGCAATTAAGGATTTTTTTTGGTGTGTGAATGATTTGTCAGTGTGTGTGCCCCCTGCAGCGCCTAGCACAGTGTTAAGAGTATGGACATAATAACTTCTCAAGATAAGATGAAGACCCCGTTGATTTTTCAAATCCCTTCCAGGATTTCCAGAAGGGGGAAGCCCAGCTGTGGATGGCCAATTTTCATCTAACCCTCATTTGTCAGAACAGGTATGAATGAACTCTTATTGCTACCATTAAAATGCAGGAAAGGGCGTGTTTTCTTGTAAGGGGTTTGGGGTAAAGCTTGAGGACAGACTGTATTTTAAAAGTCAGCTTGTGAGTTATCACTTGCTGATGGATACAGACTACACTTTTCTTTTTCAGGGATTAAGTCCCTGCTCGATGTATTCCACTTTGTATTCTAGATGCCCTAAATAACAATCGTGTTTCTTCAAAACTAGCAAAGAAGTATGTTGTTTTTATTGTTCTTCCTCTCACATAGATTCTATTTAAACTGTGTAATTTTCTCAGAATAGATCTGTGGAGGCATATGATATTAAAACACACAACGCAGCACAGTTTTTAAAAAGACAGAGAAAGAACTCTGTATGCCCTTGGGCAAGTCTCCCTAAGCTTTCTCAGATGTCAAATAAGGATGATATTATGTGTCCTTCTTGCCTTCAAAACAGTTAAAAGAATCAAATAAGATAATATTTGGTAAAAACATTTTGGAAATTAAGAAGCACTCCACAAAGCAACAACAATAAGATCACAATAGAAAGGGAGATTATAACTTATTTAGGAGGAAGGAATAAATGGCTCAGGAATCAGGCAGGATTGATTGATTGATTGATTGATAAGAATGCTCAAGCACTAAGGCCAAATGAGAAAAAAGTCAATTATGTAATCCTGTGATTGATCAAAAGAAGCAGAAAACTCATTTTCAAATTACTGGTCCAAACACAGATTTGTCTTGGTAATGCAAAGTGGGACTTTGTTTTCAGTGCACAGAAGGTACTGTGCTACTGACATTCTTTTCCATTTCACAGGAAGCTGACATCCACTGCAAGCCGTGGTATGCCGGTGCCTGCGATCGAAAGTCTGCTGAGGAGGCTTTATACAGATCAAACAAGGTTTGACCATTTAAAAGACGTTTTTAATGTTTATTCATTTTTGAGAGAGAGAGAGAGAGGAGAGAGAAACAGAGCCTGAGCAGGGGAGGGGCAGAGAGAGAGGGAGACACAGAATCCGAAGCAGGTTCCAGGCTCCAAGCTGTCAGCACAGAGCTGGACGTGGGGCTCGAACTCACAAACCATGAGATCATGACCTGAGCCGAAGTCAGATGCTTAACCCACTGAGCCACCCAGGTGCCCCAGGTGTGACCATTTTTAAATCCCATATTCTGTTCCCAGTCTACTATAGGCACAGCTGTCATCCCAATAATTCGCTGACCAAATAATTGCAGCGATTATAGATGCAGGGATCTTTTTTATTTACTTATTCAAGAGCCATTGCCATCCCCTCCTGTCCTTCAAGCATCTCCCTCTTTGTTCCTACATCTTATTTCTATTTGTCCTTCCTTTGCAAGGATCCATAGGCCCCACTGCTCTCCAAACAGTGGGAGAGAAGGCTGCAGGGGCAGATCGCTGTAAGGCTTGCTCCTACATGAGATCCATTCAGGAGTGAGAAGTAACAGTCTATTTTGGATCAATGCATGGGTTAAAAGATCAAGGTCAAGGTGGCAGAAAGTACCTGGAAGTAAATTTTTAGAGAGTCCAAGGCAAATCATGTAGGAAACACTAGAAGCAGTTAGTTTAGAAAATCCAAAATTAAAGTGCCACCTTTCCCTTTCTTGCTCTTTCCTTCTTCCTTTTTTTTTTTTTTTTTTTTTTCACTTGCACCTACTTTGTCAGAATATATGACATTTACATACTGGTTTTTGCTACCTTTGCTCTAGTCCTACCTCTACAATTAAATATATTAAATGCTTTCCATTCATCCCTTTGCTGGCTGGCTTTCCAGTTATCTCTTTTTGTTTGACAAATCTCACCTTGTAGTAGATTCTCAGGAAGGACTATGTTTACATTATTCCCTGAGTTCTTGCACATTCAAAGCTGTTTTTTTTATAACCTGATAACCTGGAGGATACCTTGACAGCTTATAAAAACCCTTGTCTTGAGTTTTGAAAGTGTTGCTCCATTGTATGGTCTTGTTGTTTTTTTTTTAAGTTTATTTTCTTTTTTGAGACAGAGAGAGAGAGAGCACACACATACACACACAGAGGGGAGGAGCAGAAAGAAGGAGAGACAGAATCCTAAGTAGGCTCCATGCATCAGCACAGAGCCCAATGTGGGGCTCGAACTTGTGATCCGTGAGATCACGAACTGAGCTGAGACCAAGAGTCAGACGCTTAACCAACCGAGCCACCCTGGTGCCCCACCTTGTTTTATAGGATGTTTTTGAGAAGTCCGATGCTAATGTTATTTTCTTACCCTTATGTGTAATTTCATATTTTAGTCTGAAGGCTCTGCAGACCTTTTGTTTTTAAAATCTAATAGTTTTCTAGAATGTATCTCTGAGTTGATTTTCAGGTCAATTTTTTCAGATAGATGGAACCCCTTTCTATATATAGATTTAAGTTTTCTCTTATTTCCAATAAATTTATTTCCAATAAATTTATTTTTCCAACAAATAAATTTTCCAATAAAATTCCAGTCTTAAACAGTAGTTCTCTTCTATTGTTTTGTTTTTCTCTTCAAGGATTCAAATTACATGCATTTTGGGGCTTTTTTGTCTTTCTTCCATTTAAACCACTCTGACCCTATTGTATTTCTTCTTCTTCTTCTTCTTCTTCTTCTTCTTCTTCTTCTTCTTTTAAATCTCCTTTTTTGTTGTTGTTTTCTGTCTTGGTTGCTTCCATGCCTTCCTTTACTCATTTATCGTATCTTCATTTAAAGGTATTGTCCCTTGGGCATCTTGTAATTTCCTCATTTCTGACCCAGATTTGTCTTTCTCTTCAGTTTCCTTCCTGAGTTTGATGAACTCTTGGTGCATTTCTTCCTTCTGCTTTTTGTCCATTTTTTGTTCAAAATTTTTGAATTTCTGATATAGAATATTTATTTTTTAAGTTTTTAAATTATGTATTCATTTTAAGTAATCTCTACACCCAACATGTGGCTCAAACTCACGACCCCAAGATTAAGAGTTTCATGCTCTACTGCCAGACAGACACCCCTAGAATATTTTATAAAATATTTAATTAATTTGGTATGTTGTGTTACAGTTTTTTCTGCTTCAGTATAAGTTTTGGGGAAGAGAATTCTCATCACATCAAATGTTTTGATTCCCAATTTCTGCTTTCTTCTCATAGTACTTTTAAATGGAATTTGTTTCGTATTTCTTTTAGTCATAGGTAACTTGTAGACATGGTTCCTAGTTCAAGAGTGCCCTTTTTATTTAATCTTAATCTAAAGATTAAACATTTCTAAATCTATAAATATAACATCTTATTTCATGCATCAAAAAGCTGGCATTGACCTCACTCCGGATTTTCTGTAAGTATATATTTTACTGAAGTATTTTCTTGGAAAATAATAAACTATAATCAATGATGAAAATTACATAGCTCAATAATTACATTTTGAATATAATGTAGGTATGAACTGATTAATAACCTGTGAAAACATAAGTATACTCACCATAATCATGTTTTTCTTTTAATAAACAGGATGGATCATTTCTTATTCGGAAAAGCTCCGGCCATGATTCCAAACAGCCATATACACTAGTTGTATTCTTTAATAAGCGAGTATATAATATCCCTGTGCGATTTATCGAAGCAACAAAGCAGTATGCTTTGGGCAGGAAGAAAAATGGTGAAGAGGTCAGTAACATCTCTTTTAATCCAACTCTATAACTATGTATTGAGCACAATGATGTCATAGTGTGTTAGGTGCTAGAAATGAAGAGAAAGGATGCAAGGGCACTCGGTGTGAGGCTTGCATACATGTCATAAAAAGAGTACAAGATAAAATACTGTGTTCAGGCAGCATAATCTACAGAAGACAGGAGGATAGACTTGCATGATGTAAAGGCTGCACTTAGTCCCTTTATCCTGTTACTTAGTGGACTCAGTCTGATTCAGTATTTTGGTTCAGAGGAATATAGAAATCAAAGTTGAAATGTCAAGTAGAATTAATGTTGTAAGAATGAAGGTCAGTGTCCAGAGCTCCTAAGTCAAGAACTAGGATCTCAATTCAAATACCAAAGCAGATGACCAAGGGGGCACCTGGGTGGCTCAGTCGCTTGAGCATCCAACTTTGACTCAGGTCATGATCTCACGGTTCGTGAGTTCGAGCCCCGTGTCGGGCTCTGTACTGACCGCTTGGAGCCTGGAGCCTGCTTTGGATTCTGTCTCCCTCTCTCTCTGCCCCTCCTCCACTCATGCTCTGTCTCTCTCTCAAAAATAAATAAACATTAAGAAAAATTTAAAAGTAGATGACCAAGGAAGGATCAGAAGAGATGCAGAAACTTGTGTTGATATATTAGATTCCCATGGACCCAAATGAGCTTTTGGGCCTCCAGCAAGAGAAAAGCATTACAGTAGGTCTTGAGTACTAACAAGATTTAAAGTCCAACCCCTCTTTAATCTGGACTAAACTCAATGTTTACCATACCTCTTCTTAGCCAGTTTGTTTTTATAAGTGAGCCCTGAAATATGGGCTGGAATAATCCATAAATGGTCAGAAAGGGAGTGAAACTTGTACTGGCCTGGAGTAATGGGTTGAATTTGAGTAGCTAAAATGAAAGTTAAAGATGAGAAGGAGAAAAGTGGAAAGAACAATCTAAGCAGAGGAAATAGCATTTAAAAATTCATGTTAAGAAATATTTATTTTCAATACTCCTTCAGAAAGAGCTATACCCATTCCGAACCCAGCACTTGTTAGAAAGCATCTGAATTGTTAGAAATTGTCATAATTGTCATCTTCTCCACTAGATGAGGCCACGGACTAAAATAGGTCTTGCTCATCTCTGTATTTCCAGAATCACAGAAGAATAGCTGACTTTAGTGGATATTTGATATATACTTATTAAATGATGAATTTATTTGTTGATTGATTACAGGCAGGAGAGTAGCATTTGTAAAACAAACCGATAAGGTCTTCTGTCAATAAATATATTCTTTATTTTGCCTTTTTTTTAATTATAAAAAAATTCATATCTTAAAATTTACCATATTAGTCATTTTTAAGTGTGTAGTTTAGTAATGTTAAATATATTTGCAATGTTGTAAAACAGATCTCCAGAGCTTTTAATCTTGCATATTTGAAGTTCTATGTTCATTGAAAACAACTCCCCTTTTCCACTTTCCCCCAGTCCTTGGCAATTATCATTCTACTTTCTATTTCTATGAATTTGACTGCTTTAGATACCTAATATAAGCAGGATCATACAATATTTGTCCTTTTGTGACTGGCTTATTCCATGTAGCATTATATCCTCAAGGTTTATCCATGCTGTGCATTATGTGACAAGATTTCTTTCCATTTTGAGGCTGCATAGTATTCCCTTATATTGTATACCACAGTGTGTTTATCCACTCATCTGTTGATGGACCTTTGGCTATTGTTGATGGCTCTCATAAATAGTTCTTCTATGAACATGGGCATGAAAAGGTCTTTGAGACCCTGCTTTCAGTTCTTCCAAGTATATATCCAGAAGTGGGATTGCTGGATCATATGGTAGTTCTATTTTAAAATTTTTGAGGAGCCTCCATATTGTTTTCTGTAGTGATTACCTCATTTTACAATCCTACCAACAGTGCTCAAGGGCTCCAACTTTTCCACATGCCTCACAAACACGTGAAGTTTTCTGGGATTTTTAAATAGTAGTTATCTTAATGGGTGAGAGGTGATATCTTACTGGGATTTTGATTTGAATTTCTCTGGTGATTAGTGATTTTGAGCATCTTTTCATTTGTATATCATCTCTAAAGAAATGTCTATTCAAGTCCTTTGCCCATTTTTAAATTGGGTTATTTGATCTTTTGGTTTTGTGTTGTGGGAGTTCTTTATATATTCTAAGTTTTAAACCATTGTCAGATAGGTGATTTGCAAATATTTTCCCCCATTCTATGGACTGCTGTTTCACTCTTTTGATTGTGACCATTGATGAACAGAAGTTTTTAAATTTAATGTAGTCATATTTGTCTATTTTTGGTTTTGTTGCCTGCGTTTTTTGGTGCCATATTCAAGAAATCATTGCCAAATACAATCTCATGAAAATTTTCCCCTGTTTTCTTCTAGGAGTTTTATAGTTTGGGGTTTTATTTTGCCTTTAATAAGGTCTCAGATAATCAGAAAATGCAAAAAGCCCTGAAACTGAAGACACAAAACATAGATCAAGACCAAACTTGGGTTTTAAAATATAGATTGCATTATCATTTAAAACCAGTTAAATCTTTCTCCCTCTTTCTCTAATCCTCCCCTGTTCATGCTCTCTCTCTCTCTCTCTCTGTCTCAAAAATAAATAAATGTTAAAACAAAAATTAAAAAAAAAAGGGGGGGCGCCTGGGTGGCTCAGTCGGTTAAGCATCCGACTTCGGCTCAGGTCATGATCTCACGGTCTGTGGGTTCGAGCCCCACGTCGGGCTCTGTGCTGACAGCTCAGAGCCTGGAGCCTGTTTCAGATTCTGTGTCTCCCTCTTTCTCTGACCCTCCCCTGTTCATGCTCTCTCTTTGTCTCAAAATAAATAAATGTTAAAAAAAAATTTTTTTAAATAAAACCAGTTAAATTTTAACAGAACTGTCTGCTTTTTCCTACTCAGAAAAAAACGTCATTCTCACTGAAACCTTTATCTGACAAATCTTTCAAAATAGATGCTCTTCATTAGTAATCATTGGTAGCAGATGATGGTGATCCTAGTAGGGCAGAGTGACTTTGGATGGATGGTTTCATTCTAAAGCCTCCCCAGGCCATGGTCCAATACTTCTTTAAGAGGGTTAAGGGTAGGTGAGGGAGCTGTCATGTTTAGAACTCCTGAAACTCTCTCATATATTTTGAACTCTCAGAGGGACTCTGGACTCTCTTGTCCTGCTAAGGAAACTCTGGTAAATAGTGATTCCTTTTGGCTTATAGAGTCTTTATCACTATCACTCCCTACATATCCACCCTATAGATACCAAAAAAAGAAAAAAAAAGGGGGAAAAAGCATATTATTATAATGGTATCTGGAAGTGCTGACAGAGTCCATTAAAACTCTTAAGTTATCTACAATAAAAAGGTTATTTCTCCCATATACTGAACATCTTAATGGAAAATTAAAACTTTGGTTACATGATGTCAACCATATGGATATTGTGAAAAGTCTGTTTGCCTATATTTGCGTAGAAAAAGAAACCAATTGATTAACTGTTCAACTACTTTATGCAGTTGTTTTGGCATTATATAGATACAGTATTGAGTAATTTTATAGCTTTGATATCTATTTGCTTTATTTTATGGACCATGGGATTTTGAGTTATCAGACAGTTTGTTTTTCTGTCCATGTATGAATATCTCAAAAACAATGAATTACTATAGACAAAAAAAAAAAAAAAGCACTGATGGGAAATTGCAACTAAGTTATGCTCATTCTACATCCAATATGTTTCAACTCTCAACTCTGCTCCCTACTTCACACATTTCAACTCACCTCAACTCCATATTTCAAACATTTCAAATGCCCAAACACTCCAACAAAGAAATACTCAAAAATATTCGGGGACTAGAATGACAGACTGAGATGTTTGTTTGCGTAGTTATAGCAACTCTCTCCTGTGTTTTCTGGGTTCAGAACACTTTTGCTTGGAATCCACTTAAAAGAGATTGTGCTATTCCATTTCCTGGTTCTTTCGTCCATCAATTTAACTTCCAACTGCATTCAATTTAACAACATGCTATGCCAAGCAAACAGAATGAATATCATTGATTTCATTGGCAATTGACAAAGAGCTGAGTGATTGAAGAGAAAGCTAAGAAATAAAAACTGAAGATACTTGAAGGTCCCTGTCTCTTACCTCTCCTCCCTGACCTAATATTCAGATAGCCAATTATCTAAAAGACAACAGGTATTTCATTTGAAAAAGTTGACCAGTATTCTGAATACTTTATTCAATATATAGATATTTAGAAGGTATTCAAATAACTAAAAACTTTTAATTCTGGATGTTTGTCTTTATATGAAAAATTAAAATACAATAAAATCAATTGGTAATAATTACTAAATTTATGGCAGTGTGACAAAACAATAACTACCTTTTTGAAAATGACTCTAAATGCATTTATTTATGATTGTGAGATCATAGCACTTTTTTATAATCAATGCATTTCATTTCCTGTTCTGTGTTATATTTATTTTGTGTTCCTTTCAACTATTGATAATTTTCCAGAAGAATATTTTAAAATCCATAGACAATAGGAATTAAAATTTGGGAAAATAAATATCTATGGCAAGAACTTGGCATGGATTACATTATTAATTACCTCTAAATTAATTATTAATTAGCTCTGGGAGCTAGAGCAGAAATGGAAATATGAGAATTTGTAAAGCTTCTTTATTCAAAAAGGAAAACAAAATAAAACAAGCATGGATTAATCTGGAAAATAGTTCTTCTGACACCAAATTCTAGGGTTAATTTATTACATCAGTCCTTATATCTAAGATTTATGCAACATAACAGATAGTCTATGTTTTGTAAAAATGTAGAGAAACTCAGTGTGTGACAGTTTTACACTTGTTACCAAATAAAAAACTATTAAAATATTGCATCATAACTCAATGAAGTAATTTCTCTAAGGGGTTCCACTAATTTAGGCTGCCAGTGTTTTTAGTGTTACCAAATATAAGAAAGGCCAGAGTTTGTCACCTCAAGTGTTACACCCTTTGTTAAATTAGACTTTTTTGGGTAGAATGTCTGCTGAGACCTAGTAACTTTGACTAACTTGAGAAAGTGGGAGAAGATGGGAGGAGCGGAGCTCTAAGTTAATGTGAATTCCAATGTTTAATTCATTTATCTTTTCTTGCTCTAGTACTTTGGAAGTGTTGCTGAAATTATCAAGAATCATCAACATAGGCCTCTGGTTCTTATCGACAATCAGAATAATACAAAAGATTGGACAAGATTGAAATATGCAGTTAAAGTTTCATAGATTTCTTGAAAAAGGTCAACATCATTGCTTCAGACATTTTCTTTATTTCTACTTTTGAGAAAAAGCCCCAAAACTTCATATTTTGGATTATGAACCATCCACTAATAAGATAGAAGATGGAGACAGCTATTGAGGTGGTCACCCATATCTTTATAAGAAGCTCACGCGGACTTGTCCTACTGTCTGACCTGATGAACTGTGAATATTTGGTGAGGTTGCGTTATCATGCTACTAAAATTCTCTAAATAAATGTCTTTATTTAAAAGAAACAGATGTAAAGTCTTTTTAGTCATGTAAGAAAATAACACTCTATTTTCAAAATAAGAAAATAATACTCTTGGATTAAAACAGGGCTGCTGGAAATTTGGGCCACCACAATGGTCACTGGTACACTACTGTAATGCCTACTGCCAATGCTTGACAATTATGTCTTGGTTGAACTTTTAATGTGTAGAAAATACGATATAGATAATGTACAATATTTATAAGTGCAAATTAAGGGGGATGTAATATTCCTTTTTGTGAGTGCCCCCAACCATGGGAGATGTATACAGATATGAACTTTCTAGAAGTTCTTGTCCATGATTAGGTTGTTAGCTTTGGTCTATCCTCTTTGATTATACCCTCTTTGATGCATGTCTATTAAGTGGACCCCTAAGCTTGATTTGAGATTCCAAGTGGGGTGAGAACAAAACTAGACTAAAAGCCTAGGGAAACATCGCACAGAACTAGGGCAGAAAAGCAGACATTGATGAACACTAAGGAATAAAATAGATACCATTATGAACAGTCATATCCAAGGCCTTAGATCATCCCAGAAATGTAATATATTTTGTCATATCAAAGCTTTTTATTCTCATACTTTTTAGGCAGCACTTAAATGATAAGGCAGCTAATTAAGATAAATCTAATAAATTAAGTGAGGAATACACTTGATCACTGAATAAGACAGCAACGTCTGAAACTATTTTGAAAGGTTAGAAGGCAATATTTCAGAGTAACACACAGACTCACTTGTAAAGATAACTGTATTTTTTAAATGTCATATGCTTTCATATAATAGCATTTTTAGCTGTCATAATGGGTTGAATTGTACCCTCCCCCAAAAAATATGTTGAAATCCTATCCCTAAATTTACCTCAAAATATGACCTAAAGAGGTATTTACAGATGTAGTCAAATTAAGATGAGGCTATTAGGGTGGGCCCCAATCCACCTGTCCTTATACAAAGGTGGAATTCATAGACCCAGACATGCACAGAGAGAAGACTATGTGAAGAGATAGATGCCCAGAGAGAATGCCATGTGAAGACAGAGGACTGGAGTGATACAAGCCTAGGAGTGCTGAAGATTGCCAGTAAGCCCCCAGGAGATAGGAAGTGGCAAGGAAAGATTCCCCCAAGGGTTTCAGAGGGAACGTGGCCAAGCTGACACCTTGATTTCAGATTTCTAGCCCTCCAGAACTGGGAGACAATGAACATCTATTTTCTTTCTTTTAAGTCACCCAATTTGTAGTACTTTCTTATGGTAGTCCTAGGGAACAATCTATACACATTTTTGACAATAAAATCAAATATAAATGGGCTTTGGAAATTTTACTTGGAAAGGTTTTTTTTTCTCCTTTTAGGAAAACAATAGAATCATTTAGAATGTTAGCAGAGATAATTCACAATTTAAAGAAAACTGGATTTATCTTTTGTAAAACAAATCATCCATTTGTAGTGTGAAGTATGAGGTTTCTGTTTTAGTTTTCCTCAGTGTTATATGGAATGCTTTTCTACTTAAGTAAATGTTCACTAATTCCTGCTGCTACCACGATGATCCTGGCTCCACAACATCCTCTTCTGATCCGCCCCCACTCTGTTCCCCCAGGTAGCCTATTCCAGCCAGGTGAAGGAGCATAGCCATGAGATCATCCTAATCCAGTCGACTGATATTCAGCACTGCTAGGATAGGTTTCTTGGAGCAAAGACTGGGAGAATTTCTGGGAGCTAAGCCAGTCTCTGCTGAGGATTCACTTCTCTCCAAAGCTGGAGAAACACTCAATCCAAGACAGCAATCTTTCCCCTTTCCACCTGTTACAAGAGCACACTGCAGGAGGGCCGTACCTACTTCTCTAGAACCCTCCTGCACCAGTGGTATAGGCTACTCTATGAGACTAGAAAAGTTTCAAGAGATCTCAAAGGCCCTATCTGTGATTTGCAGTGCTTGACAAACAAGTGGTTTTGCATAGGGAGATTTTCAGGCAAACCAGGCGGTGGAATAAAAGCCACCAGTCAAGGAGAAGAACATTGTATAGCAGCTCAAGGAAACAAACCACTAGAGTTCCTGTTTTGTGTTTCAAGGATGTTGCAAAGTCCACTGCAGCTGAAGTAGGAGGAGGACTGTTTGTATATTCAAATGGACAACAGAGATGGGAAACATAGGCCTGTGGCCATGAGGAGCCTGAAGTATGCTCTAACCAGTCATCCAGGTCAGTGGTTCAGACATGTCGCACTCTGGGAGCTAAACCGCTCCCACTGCAGCTGTGACAAACTTGCCTACACAGGAATGAATCCCAGAGAACAGAATGTAGAGATGTAAATGAGACATGAGGCCACATGAGACATGATCTTAAAGCCAGACTGAACTTCTGTCCTTCAAAATGGACTTAAGATGCCATATGATAGACTATTTCTAGGCAGGGTTGCAAGGAAATCACTAAAAACCTGTCTCCCAGCAAGGTTAGTTGTGCCAAATGCCCTTGGCACTTAGCAGCTGTGTCTAACCATCAAGTGGGGTGATATTGGCTTCAGAGTTAGCTCTGGGTGCCCCAGTCCTACCACTTGCCAGTATGTTATCAGGTATGTGTCTTACCATTCTAAGCCTCAGTTTCTACATTGTAAAACAGCATCTTTTTGGTAATGGTACAAGAACTAAGATAAGCTAATATATGTTTAATACCTGGCATTTAGTTGTGCCTAATAAATATTAATTTCTAGTCCCCTAACCAAAGTCTCCTTTGCAGAAATAAAATGTAGACAATCCTTCAAATAAACTGACCTATTAAGTATCTTTGAGCATTTAATAATTTTAATTTTGTCTCAAGAAATTCCCCAATATTTCTTTATATCCATGGTGATTAATCTTGTAGTTATTACAAAATTCTTCGAGAATTTGATGAGAGGTATGGGTCTTTTCCCCCAGGGAAATATGCATTTATGGGGACACACAAACTGTAATCAAATTTCATGAGATACATGGGCCCCTAGGGCCTGTCAATGGACCATGGGTACAAAGATCCAAGGCTAAGGACCTTGCCCTACGTCTTAAAATGTGAAGCATCAAGATGGATATACTATTCTACTAACAACCTGAGTGATGTAACTCTCCCATGAGCCAAGAAGCAGGATACTACTATGGTTTAATGCAGGGGCTTGAGAGTGAGTTGCCTCAATCTCTGCTTGTAATCCATGCTCCACCAATAATAGAGTGTGTGAACTTGGGCAAGTTCTGTGTCTTGGTGTCCTCATTTGTAAAATGGAGATGATAATGCAACCTACCTTATGAGTTTGTTTAATGAGTGAACTAAATGTTGTAAAAGTTGAAAGTGTTCATTATTATTCTTTCACCCAACCAGCCAACATTCACTGAGTCTGCTGTATGTCTGTCAGTATGCATGTCAGACACATGAAATGCACAAATAATCTCAAGACCTTGAAGGCAACCAAATAGCCACTCAAGTATCTTTTGAAATTGGAGTCATCATTTTATAAAAATATCAAATAGAACTTTTATCCAGGATGATAAATGCACTTAAAATAACGGCAGACAATTAGAATAACCCTTGAGAGAAAATCATGTAAGTAAAATAAAAGTCCCTACTTAAAAGCACTTGCCTGTTACCTCCAATGTATTGTCTCCCCCTTTTCCCCCTAGACAAACGCAAAACTTTAAAATTTTATCTGTTATGGGGCACCTGGGTTGCTCAGTCGGTTAAGCGGCTGACTTCAGCTCAGGTTATGATCTCACAGTCCGTGAGTCTGAGCCCCGCACTGGGCTCTGGGCTGACATTTCGGAGCCTGGAGCCTGCTTCGGATTCTGTGTCTCCCTCTGTCTCTGCCCCTCCCCAACTCATGCTCTGTCTCTCAAAAATGAATAAATGTTAAAAAAAATGAAATTTTACCTGTTATCTTTTTCTTACCTATACATGGGCCACTTAGGCCTATGTCTTAATCTTGCTGGTTCTGTCCTTCACTAGCCGTGTAATCTTGAACAAAGTACTCAATGAACTTGTTTTTCTTACTTCCCTTGCAGGGTTTTTTATGAGAATAATATACACAAATACCTAGGACATACTAGGTCTCAACAAATGCTATTACCATAGCTGAATCGTCAAATACCCCACTGTAAGTCTAAAGGCAAAAGACACAATGTGAAGATTATTGCAGTAAAGCCATTGTGAGAAGACATAGGCCTAAACTCTGGCAGTGACCAGAGCCCTATAAAGCAACAGATGTAAAGGAAATCTCTAAGGATTAACACAGGAAAGTTAACTGACTGCATAGAGGAATAGGGTGAAATATGAGTCCCCACTGACCCTTCTGTTTCAAGCCTGGATACCTGGAAGACTGGCACTGCCTCTGACCAAAAGACAAAAGTCTGTAGGGAGAGCTGACCTGTGTTAATTCTTGACCACATAGTTCTAAGAGTCTCAAGGGCAATTCATTGAATAGAGTATCAGAACAAGCCAGAAGACTTACATTCACATATGGGCTCAAATTTAGGAAAATTTATTTTATTTGTCTGGTAAAAAATCTTAGAAAATATTCTGGAGGCTAAGGTATTAGAAGAACTGTGTTAAATGTTAACACAACCCCAGTTGTTTTACATTTTTGTTTGGTTTTTATGATGACATAAGGAAGTGGTGTTTTATGAAGATTGTTCTGACAAGGTACAGTTGAAAATTGAAAGGCTGGAGGCAGACAGAGTGGCCATTGGGCTAACCTAGGCCTTGAAGTGCTGAGGTTCCAGCCTAGTATGAATGGACCAAGAAGGGAAAGGAAGGAAACACCAGAAAAAGATACTCCAGGACTTGGAAGTCAGCACAATGTTTTTGAGATTCATCCATATTATTATGTGTATCACTAGTTGTTTCTTTCTATGGCTAAGTAGTTTGCCAATATGTGGATATACATCAACTTGTTTTTCTATTCATTCATTGATGGAATTTGATTGTTTCTGCTTTTGAAATGATTGAAGTTGCTATGAACATTTGTGTGGAAGACTTTATGTGAACATATGTTTTAGTTCCTCTTAAGTAAATAAATGCCTAGGAGTAGTAATCCTGAGTCACACAGAAAGTGCATGTTTAACTTTGTAAGAAACTGCCAAAGTGTTTTCCAAAGTGGATGCACCATTTTACAGTGACATCAACAATATATAAGAGTTATGCTTCTCCACACTCTACACAGCACTTAACATTATAGGTATTTTCATTTTAATCATTCTAGCAGGTATATAATAGTATTTCACTATGGCTTTAATTTGAATTTTCTTGATGACTAGTGATATTGAACATCTTTTCATGTGTATATATTTTCCTTTTTTTAAAGGTCTGTTCAAATCTCTTGCCCATTTGAAAAATTGGGTTGTCAAAAAACTAAACAAAGAAACAAAAGGGGCGCCTGGTGGCTCAGTTAGTTAAGCACCTGACCCTTGATTTCGGCTCAGGTCATGTTCCTAGGATCATGGGATCAAGCCCTGCATCAGGCTCGGCATAGACCCTGCTTAAGATTCTTTCTCCCTCTTTCTCTGCCCTTCCCCTACTCACACACACACACTCTGTTAAATAAATAAATAAATAAATAAATAAATAAAAGGTTGTTTGTCTTCTTTTTATTGTTATATGAATATATTATATATTCTGGATATAACTCCCTTGACAAATACATGTATTGTGAATATATTATTTTGCTTCCCTGGAGTAAGCCCTACTTAATCATGATATATTGTCCATTTTATATATTGCTGGATTTGATTTGCTAATACAGTGTTAAGTATTTTTGCATATACATTCATAAAGGACTAATGTCTTTGTCAGGTTTTAGTATTAGGGGAATGATCACCTCATAAATGACGTAAAAATGTTCTCTTTTCTACTTTCTGAAAGAATTGTATATTACCAATACTATTGCTTCCTAATATGTTTGATAGAATTCACCAAGAAGGCATCTGGGCTGGTGTTCTCTTTGTGTGAAGGTTTTTAATTATGAAAGCAATTTCTTGAATAGATATAGGCTATTGAGATTTTCTATTTATTCTATGTATTTTGTTAATTCGTGTCTTCAAAAGAATTTATCTAATTCAAATAGAATGCCAAATTTACATAAACTTGATACTAATATTCTCATATAATCCTTCTAAGGTCTGTAATAATGTCCCTTCTTTCAGTCCTGATGTTGGTAATATATATCTTCTTATTTTTTTCAGTCCAGCTAAAGGTTTATCATTTTTATATTCTTTCCAAAGAACCAAGTTTTGTTTTCATTAATTTTCTCTATTGTTTGTCTGTTTGCTATTCATTGACTTCCACAGATTCCTTTATTATTTCCTTCCTTCTACTTATTTTGGGTTTAATTTGCTCTTCTTTACATGCTTTCTAGGATGGAAGCTTACATAATTGAGTTTAAACCTTTATTATTTTCTGATATAACTGTTTAAAGCTGAAATGTTGCACCCAAGCACAGCTTTAAAACATCCCACAAATCTTAATACAGTTTTCTCAGTTTCATTAACTTCAAAACATTTTCAAATTTCCATTGTGATTTTTTTTTTCTTTAAACTATTGGTTGATCAGGAAAGTGCTATTTAATTTCTGAATATCTGGTGACTTTCCAAATCTTTTTCTGAGATTGATTTCCAATTGAATTCTGTTGTAGACAGAAAATACAGTCTGCATGAGTTCAATTCTTTTAAATTTATTGAAAATTGGAATGATCTAGTGGATGTCCCATATATACTTGTAAAGAAGGTACAGGATGGAGTGTTCTATAAACGTCATTTAGCTCAAGTTGTTTGGTATTGTTGCTCAAGTCTTTTATGTCCTTACTAATCTAATTTTTTTTTTTTTTTTTGCCTAGTTGTTCTATCAACTACTGAGAGAGAGAGTTGAAATAGCTAACTATAATTGTGGATTTGTGAATTTCTCTTTGTAATTCTGTCAGTTTTGGTCCATATATTTTGAAGCTTTTGTATTATGTGCATAGAATTTTAGAATTGTTGCATCTTCTTAATGAACAGATATTTTTATCCCTAGTTTTATTTTTTTCTCTCAAGTCTACATATTTTTATCCTAACAATTTCTAACTTTTAATGGGAATGTTTATATCATTTATATTTAATGTAATTATTATTATGATTGGGCTTAAATCTACTATCTCTATTTGTTTTCTAAATTATCCTGCATATTTTTCCTCTCCCATTTTCCTTGCCTTCTAGTGGGTTGAACTTCTTTTTAAATCTATTCTAGCTTCACTATTGATTTATTAGCTATATTTCTTTGTTCTTTTTAATCGCTGTTCTAGTGTTTACAATATACATCATTTACTTGTCACAATCTACCTTCAAGTACAATAGTGTATCTCCACTTCCCTTTCCCTGACTTTGTGCTACTGTTATACATTTTAGTTCTACATACTATAAACACAATGTTATTTTTTGCCTTAAATGTTTAATTCTCCTTAAAAGAACCTAAACAAAGAAGGGAAAGTCTTTTATATTTATTCATATACTCACCATTTCCAGTGCTCTTAATTCCTTTGTGTAGATAAATATCCATCTGGCATCATTTTCTTTTCACCTGAAGAGTTTTTTGTAACATTTAAGATAGTGCAATTTTTCTGGTGATGACTTATTTTAGATTTCTCTCATGTGAAGTCTTTGTTTTATCTTTTTGAAGAATAATTTTGCTAAAGAATTCAAGGATGACTTCTTTTTCCTTTCAGTACCTTGTATATATCATTCCACTGTCTTCTGGCTTATGTAGCTTCTGATGATAAGTCTGCAGTAATTCTATCTTTGATTCCTAATATGTAAAGTATGTTCTTTCTTCTCAAGCCACTCTTCACATTTTCTTTTTATCACTTGTGATTATGAGGATGTGATTATGATGTGCCTTGGTATGGTTTTTTGTTGTTGTTGTTGTTGTTGTTGTTCTTTTTCTGCTTGAGCTTCATGTTGCTTCTTGGATGTTGGGATTTATAGTTTTCATAAAATTTAGGAAAAAATTCAATCATTACTCCTTCAAATATTTTGCCTGTTCTTCTTCTCCTCCCCTCTGGGACTCCAGAGACATTAATGTCACACTACTTGACATTACCCCAGGGTGGCAGTGTGGAGGTGTACTCTTTGGCTCTCCCATTAAGAAAAAACTTGGCTTTCATCTGTGAAGAATGCAATTTGCTGACAACCTTCAACTGTTAGTTCCTTTAAAATCTACCTTGGCAAAGCAGTGAATCAGCAATATAGAGGACAAACTTCTGGAGAACAATGAAGCAGAAAATAAGAGGGAGACTAAGGCAAAAGAGCATGATTTAAGAATTAGAGAAATCAGTGACTCATTGAAAAGGAACAACATCAGAATCATAGGGGTCCCAGAAGATGAAGAGAGAGGAAAAGGGGTAGAAGGGTTATGTGAGCAAATCATAGGGGAAAACTTTCCTAACCTGGGGAAAGACACAGACATCAAAATCCAGGAAGCACAGAGGACTCCCATTAGATTCAACAAAAACCGACCATCAACAAGGCATATCGTCAACTTCACAAAATACTCAGGCAAGGAAAGAATCATGAAAGCAGCAAGGGAAAAAAAGTCCTTAACCTACAAGGGAAGACAGATCAGGTTTGCAGCAGACCTATCCACAGAAACTTGGCAGGCCAGAAAGGAGTGACAGGATATATTCAATGTGCTGAATTGGAAAAATATGCAGCCAAGAATTCTTTATCCAGCAAGGCTGTCATTCAAAACAGAAGGAGAGATTAAAAGTTTCCCAAACAAAATTAAAGGAGTTCGTGACCACTAAACCAGCCCTGCAAGAAATTTTAAGGGGGACTCTCTGAGGGTAGAAAAGACAAGAAAGAAAGAAAGAAAGAAAGAAAGAAAGAAAGAAGCAACAAAGACTAGAAAGGACCAGAGAATACCACCAGAAACTTCAAATCTACAAGAAACATAATGGCAATAAATTCACATCTTTCAGTACTCACTCTAAACGTCAATGGACTAAATGCTCCAATCAAAAGACATAGGGTAACAGAATGGATAAGAAAACAAGATCCATCTATATGCTATTTACAAGAGACCCACTTTAGACCTAAAGACACTTCAGATTGAAGTAAGGGGATGGAGAACCATCTATCATGCTAATGGTCAACAAAAGAAAGCCAGAGTAGCTGTACTTATATCAGACAATCTAGACTTTAAAATAAAGACTGTAATAAGAGATGAAGAATGCATTATATCATAATTAAGGTGTCTATCCACCAAGAAGACCTAAAAATTGTAAACATTTATGCTCCAAAGGTGGAGGAACCCAAATATATAAATCAATTCATCACAAACATAAAGAAACTCATTGATAATAATACCATAATAGTAGGGGACTTCAACACCCCACTTACAACAATGGACAGATCACCTAAACACAAAATCAACAAAGAAACGATGGCTTTGAATGACACACTGGACCAGATGGACTTAAAAGATCTATTCAGAACATTTCATGCTAAAGCAGCAGAATATACATTCTTCTCCAGTGCACATGGAATGTTCTCCAGAATATATCACATACTGGGAAACAAATCAGCCCTCAACAAGTACAAAAAGATTGAGATCATACCGTGCATATTGTCAGACCACAACGCTATGAAACTCAAAATCAACCACAAGAAAAAATTTGGAAAGGTAACAAATACTTGGAGACTAAAGAACATCCTGCTAAAGAATGAATGGGTGAACCAAGAAGTTAAAGAGGAAATTTAAAAGTACATGGAAGCCAATGAAAATGATAACACCACAGCCTAAAATCTCTGGGACGTAGCAAAAGCAGTCAAAAGAGGGAAGTATATAGCAATTCAGGCCTTCCTAAAGAAGGAAGAAAAATCTCAGATACACAACCTAACCTTACACCTTAAAGAGTTGGAAAAAGAACAGCAAATAAAACCCAAAACCAGCAGAAGACAGGAAATAATAAAGATTAGAGCAAAAATCAATGCCATCAAAACCAAAACCAAAAAACAAAACAAAACAAAACCAGTAGAACAGATCAATGAAACCAGAAGCTGGTTCTTCGAAAGAATTAACAAAATTGATAAACCACTAGCCAGTTTGGTCAAAAAGAAAAAGGAAAGGACCCAAATAAATAAAATCAAGAATGAAAGAGGAGAGATCACAACCAACACAGCAGAAATAAAAACAATAATAAGACAATATGAGCAATTATATGCCAATAAAATGTGCAATCTGGAAGAAATGGACAAATTCCTAGAAAGATACAAACTACCAAAACTGAAACAGGAAGAAATAGAAAATTTGAACAGACCCATAACCAGTAAAGAAATCAAATTAGTAATCAAAAATCTCCCAAAAAACAAGAGTCCAGGGCCAGATGGCTTTCCAGGAGAATTCTACCAAACATTTAAAGAAGAGTTAACACCTATTCTCTTGAAACTGTACCAAAAAATAGAAATGGAAGGAAAACTTCCAAACTCTTTCTATGAACCCAGCATTACCTTGATTCCAAAACCAGATAAAGACCCCACTAAAAAGGAGAACTATAGACCAAATTCCCTGAAGAACATGGTTGCAAAAATCCTCAGCAAGATATTAGCCAACCGGATCCAATAATACCTTAAAAAATTATTCACAACGACCAAGTGGGATTTATACCTGGGATGCAGGGCTGGTTCAATATCTGCAAAACAATCAATGTGATTCATCACATCAATAAAAGAAAGGACAGAACCACATGATCTTCTCAATAGATGCAGAGAAAGTATTTGACAAAATACAGCATCCTTTCTTGATAAAAACCCTCAAGAAAGTAGGGATAGAAGGATGACACCTCAAGATCATAAAAGGCATATATGAAAGACCCAACCCTAATATCATCCTCAATGGGGAAAAATTGAGAGCTTTTCCCCTAAGGTCAGGAACAAGACAGGGATGTCCACTCTTGCCACTGTTATTCAACAGAGTATTGGAAGTCTTAGCCTCTGCAATCAGACAACACAAAGAAATAAAATGCATCCAAATCAGCCAGGAGGAGGTCAAACTTTCACTCTTCACAGATGACATGATACTCTATATGGAAAACCCAAAAGATTCCACCAAAAAACTGCTAGAACTGATCCATGAATTCAGCAATGTTGCAGGATATAAAATCACTGCACAGAAATCGGTTGCATTCCTATATACCAACAATGAAGCAACAGAAAGAGAAATCAAGGAATCGATCCCATTTACAACTGCACCAAAACCATAAAATACCTAGGAATAAATCTAACCAAAGAGGTGAAAAATCTATACACCGAAAACTATACAAAGCTTATGAAAGAAATTGAAGAAGACACAAAAAAATGAAAAAAATATTCCATGCTCCTGGATAGGAAGAACAAATATTGTTAAAATGTCAATACTACCAAAAGCAATCTACATCTTCAATGCAATCCCTATCAAAATAACACCATCATTCTTCACAGAGCTAGAACAAACAATCCTAAAATTTGTATGGAACCAAGAAAAGACCCCAAATAGCCAAAGCAATCTTGAAAAAGAAAGCCAAAGCAGGAGGCATCACAATCCTGGACTTCAAGCTGTGTTACAAAGCTGTAATCATTAAGACAGTATGGTACTGGCACAAAAACAGACACTCAGATCAATGGAACAGAATAGAGAACCCAGAAATGGACCCACAAATGTATGGCTAACTAATCTTTGACAAAGCAGGAAAGAAAACCCAATGGAATAAAGACAGTCTCTTCAACAAGTGGTGCTGGAACAACTAACTGGACAGCGACATGCAGAAAAATGAACCTGGACCACTTTCTTACACCATACACAAAAATAAACTCAAAATGGATGAAAGACCTCAATGTAAGACAGGAAGCCATCAAAATCTTCGAGGAGAAAGCAGGCAACAATCTCTTTGATCTTGGCCGCAGCAACTTCTTACTCAACATGTCTCTGGAGGTAAGGGAAACAAAAGCAAAAATGAACTATTGGGACCTCATCAAAATAAAAAGCCTCTGCACAGCGAAGGAAACAATCAGCAAAACTAAAAGGCAACGACAGAATGGGAGAAGATATTTGCAAACGACATATCAGATAAAGGGTTAGTATCCAAAATCTATACAGAACTTATCAAACTCAACACCCAAAAAACAAATAATCCAGTGAAGAAATAGGCAAAAGACATGAATAGACACTTCTCCAAAGAAGACATCCAGATGGCCAACCGACACCTGAAAAAATGCTCAACATCACTCACTCATCATCAGGGAAATACAAATCAAAACCACAATGAGATACCACCTCATACCAGTCAGAATGGCTAACATTAACAACTCAGTCAACAACAGATGATGGCGAGCGTATGGAGAAAGAGGATCTCTTTTGCACTGCTGGTGGGAATGAAAACTGGTGCAGCCACTCTGGAAAACAGTATGGAGGTTCCTCAAATAACTAAAAATAGAACTACTCTACGACCCAGCAACTGCACTACTAGGTATTTATCCAAAGGATACAGGTATGCTGTTTCGAAGGGACACACGCACCCCAATGTTTATAGCAGCACTACTGACAATAGCCAAAGTATGGAAAGAGCCCAAATGACCATCGACGGATGAATGGATAAAGAAGAAGCGGTATATATATACAACGGAGTATTACACGGCAATCAAAAGGAATGAAATCTTGCCATTTGTAAGATGGATGGAACTAGAGGGTATTATGCTAAGCAAAATTAGTCAGAGAAAGACAAATATCATATGACTTCACTCATATGAGGACTTTAAGACACAAAACAGATGAACATAAGGAAAAGGAAGCAAAAATAATACAAAACCAGGGAGGGAGACAAAACATAAGAGACTCTTAAATATGGAGAACAAACAGAGGGTTACTGGAGGGGTTGTGGGAGAGGGAATGGGCTAAATGGTAAGGGGCATTAAGGAACCTACCCCTGAAATCATTGTTGCACTATAAGTTAACTAACTTGGATGTAAAATTAAATAAATTTAATTTAAAAAAATAAAATAAAATCTGCCTTGGGTTTTGAGTCAAGTCGATGCTCTCCCTAGACAGTCTTCAGTCTTGCCATTTCTGCTCAACATGGAATTCCTCGAATAGAAAGTCTTTGACATAATACATTCATTGAGTTGGCTGACTATCAGCAATGCATGGCAGTCTGAGGCTTTCTATACCCAATTCTACTTCCACTCACAAACCCTTTTCTTTCACCAGTGTCTGTACTATGGTTTCAAGGCTTTTTTTGCTCAGTCTTGTTCTCTCCCCTTTAACTTTTCCCAGGCATTACTGCTCATAAACCTCTTGCACTCCAAACTCAGCATCTTCTCCCTAGAAAACCAAACTGACAGAATTAGTATTAGTAATCCAAGAAAGTAGGCCGTAAGATTACTCACCACTAGATTACTCACCACCCAGCTGGCAGTGAGGACCCCATTTTGGGGGGTATTTGAGTCATGGACTATGCCTGGTACAAAGTAGCAACCCAATTGCTAATCTTCTGCAGTGAGAGAGAACAAAAAGCTGAAGACTAAACTCAGGATTTAATAAAGTTCCTGAGCTGCAAAGATAATTTAATTCTAAACCAAGACAGATCTGTTATGCCAGTTTCAGAGTCCTAGTTCAAAAACCTGGGACCCTGATAGATGGGGTGAGTATATCTGGTGATGAATGGTAGTAAATTCGTTGTTGGTTGTGAATGCCAACAATTATTTGGTTTTCCAGAATCCTCTAAACCTTCAGAGTTTGCAGAGGTACCCCTCTCATTAAGAACTATGACTCTGCCTGTGTAGGAAGGCACTGCAGAGGACTCTTCCCTGTACAACAACAGAAATTTCCTTTAGGATATGCTCCATCTCCTGTCCTGGCTGCTAGACCAATAACTAAAGTCATATTGCAGCCTGAACCAGCTATGGGTGTGCTAGGCCTGCTGAGGGAAGAAAAGAATAAACACCGAAGGGGATTAAAGAATTAGGCACCACGTACTGGTAGGACCTGAGGGAGAACCATAGGACTAGATTTTGAGAATTCTTGAGCAAACGAGCCAGAATATAAGACTAGATAAGAAATAATTTATTAACTTAAGGGCACTTCTCAGGATACAGAATTTAACACCCTGGCAAGACCCATAGGAGGTGGTGCAAATTCACTGGGTGGCTCCTGCGAGACTAGAGAAAGTGATTGCCTTTACTGATTGAGACTAAAATGTCTCAATTGCTATGAAAGATAGTGGAGACAGAAATTAAGACTCAGGGAAGTAAGCATGCCAGAGTAGATGTATGAGGGGCAGAAGACCCACCAGAAAATTATGTTCCAGGAAACAAGTGTGTTCACCAAGGCCATCAGAAATGCACTGGTAAGGGGCACCTGGGTGGCTCAGTTGATTTAAGTGTCTGACTGGCTCAGGTCATGATCCTGTGGTTCATGAATTCAAGCCCCGCGTTGGACTGTGTGCTGACAGCTCAGAGTCTGGAGCCCGTTTTGGATTCTGTGTCTCCCTTGCTCTCTGCCCCTCCTCCACTCACCCTCTGTCTCTCTCTCCTTCAAAAATAAATAAACATAGAAAGAAAGAAAGAAAGAAAGAAAGAAAGAAAGAAAGAAAGAAAGAAAAATGCACTGGTAAGAGGTAACAAGTATCCCTAAGAAGTTCACTGGTGGTTCCTTCCTAGTTCCATTGTGATTTTTCCCATCAGTGGATTAGGGATGCCCAGTGACAATCACTGTTTAGTGAGTTTCTCAACCACATAGCAGTTCCAGTTCTGGCTTGTGATATCATCCACTGAGTTTTTCTGCTGCCCCACAGGCCAGTTTCTGCTAACTCGCTCTAGCCCACCAGTGCTCACTAGCAAATTTCTCTTAGCCACCTAGTAGGATCCACCTTGACCACACCCTCTAGTGAGTTTCTCTGCCACTCAGTGGGGCAGCTTCCTGTGGACCAGTAAAAGGCTGGCAGCACCTGCCAGTGAGTTTCTATAATGCTCAGCAGATTGTTTACAACAGAGGAGCTCTAGCTGACCAGCACCCTCCAATGAGTGTCACAGCTACTGCCTACAGACCAGCTAAGACCAGCACCATCGTTATTATTGGCCAGCTGAATGTACCTGTGGTAGCTACAACCTCTTCAAAAAGGTCTGAATCTCAGAATAAGGGTTGGCTAGTCCCATTCTAAGTGCTTAGCTTCTTTCTTGTTTATTCTTTCTCACTCTTAAAAATAATAGTAATTTCTACATTTGCCATTTCTGTATTCCTTAGCATCCAATTTCCCCTTTCTAATGGTTAACCAACTTTTACTAGTTGATAATTTTAATGGCATTATTGAGATATAATTCACATACTAGAAAATTTACCCACTTAAAATTATATGATTCAGTGGGTTTTATATATTCAGACCTGTGCAACCATTACCACAATCTGTTTAGAACATTGTCACAATAAAAAGAAATTCCAGGGGCACCTGGGTGGCACAGTTGGTTTGGCATCCAACTCTTGATTTCAGCTCAGCTAATGATCACAGGGTCCTGGGATCAAACCCCATGTCAGGCTCTGTGCTGAGGGTAGAGCTTGCTTGGGATTCTCTCTCTCCCTCCCTGCCCCTCTCACACTTGCTGTCTCCAAACACAAAACAAAACCAAACAGAAAACCAAACCTCTATACTCATAAGCAGACACTCTCCATTCTCCATCAATTCCCATCATAATTCACTTCTAAGCTATTATGTCTCTATAAACTTGCATACTCTTAACATTTCATAGGAATGGAATCATACCATATGCGTGTCCTTTGTGACTGGCTTCTTTCATGTAGCATGTTTTCAAGGTTCATCCATGCTATAGTATGTACCAGTACTCCATTTCTTTTTATCTCTAAATAATATATAATACAGATATACCATATTTTGTTTTTCATTCATCAGTTGAGTACATTTGAGCTGTTTTCCACTTTTTGGCTGTTATGGATTATACCACTCTAAACACTTACGTACAAGTTTTTGAGTGAATGTTTTCATTTCTTTTGGGTTTATGTCTAGAAACGGAATTGCTATGTCATGTGGTAATGATATTTAACAGTTTCAGGAATGCCCAACTATTTTCCAAAGCACCATTTTAAATTCTGACCAACAATGTATGAGAGTTTCAGTTTTACCACATTCTCACCAGTCCTTGTTATTGTCTTTTTGATTATTCCCATTTTAAAGAGTGTGAAGTTCTATCTCACTGTGGTTTTGATTTACATTTCCCTAATGACTAAAAAGGTTAAGCATATATTCATGTGGTTATTAGTTATTTGTGTATCTTCTTTGAAGAAATATCTATTCAAATCCTTTGACCATTTTTAAGTGAGTTGTCTTTTTATTGAATCACAATCATTTTAATATATTTTGGGTACATTTCCCATATTAGAGATGTGATTTGAAAATATTTTTGTCCATTCTGTGAGTTTTCTTTTCACTTTCTTGACTTCTTTGAAACCCAATTTTTTCATTTTAATGAATTCCAATTTATCTACTTTGATTGCTGTGTTCTTGGTGTCTTATTTAAGAAAGTATAACCCAAGGTCACAGAGATTTACAGCTACGTTTCTAATTATTTTTATAGTTTTATCTCTAACATGTAGTGATCCATTTTGAGTTTAACTTTTATGTATGATACAAGGTAGGTTTACAAATGCATTCTTTTGCACAATGGATATCCAGTTGTCCCAGGAACATTTGTTAAAAGACTATTCTTCCCACATTGAAATGCCTTGGCTTTCTTGTCAAAAATCAATTGACCATAAATATATGGGTTTATTTCTGGACTCTCAATTCTATTTCATTGACCTGTATGGTTATTATGTCAGTACTAAACGGTCTTGATTACAGTAGTTTTGTAGAAGTTTTGAAATGGGAAAATAAGTTTTCCAACTTTATTCTTCTCGCCACAATTGTTTTAGCTATTGGTTTTCTGAATGCCCTGCATTTTCACATGAATTTTAGAATCAGTTTGTCAATTTCTGTAAAGAATGGCAGCTGGAATTCTGACAGGGATTGCATTGAATCTGTGGATCAATTTGGGGAATCTTCCCATCTTAACAATATTAAATCTTCCAATTCATGAACATAGGATGTCTCTACATTTATTTAGGTCTTCTTTAATTTCTTTCAACAATGACTTATAGTTTCAGGGTAAAAGTCTTGCATTTCTTTTGCCAAATCTATTTTTATTCCTTTAGATGACACTATAAACGGGATCTTTTTTCCTCAATTTCCCTTAGGATTGTTCATTGCTAACATATGGAAGTAGAATTGATTTTTCTATAGATCTTGTATTCTGCACCCTTGCTTAGCTCATGAATTGATTATAAAAATTTTAGTGGATTCCTTAGGATTTCTCACATACAAGATCGTGTCATTTAAAATTACAGATATTTTTAATATCTTCCTCTCCTATCTGGATTTTTCTTTCATTTGCCTAATTTCCCTGACTAGAACAACCAGTATTATGTGTAATAGAAACTGCGAGAGTGCACATCTTTTCTTGTTCCTGATCTTAAGGGGAAAGTTTTCAGTCTTTCACCTTTAAATGTGACGTTAGCAGTGGCCCTGAAGATACAAGTCCCATTCCTGGCAATAGACAGAACAGATGTCAGTCACAAAGAATTGTAATCATTTGTTTCTTAGTCTGGTGACTTCCTGGAAGACTGGTTCTGTCTGACTTGAAGCTTGCCTGGAGCTAAAGCCGCTACCTAGGGGCAAAGTTGAAACATTAACAGGCCAATGTTTTGGTTACTGCTGCCTGAGGTGATAGATAACATTTGAGGCAATCAACAGACTGATCAAAAAAGCTAGGGAGGACAGCTGGGAAATGAGATGTCCTTAAGGGCTCCGTAAAGTCACCACATATTCCTAGGAATCTAGAAGACAAACATGCATGGTCAGGGCTGTGTGTGTGCTAACCAAAGCCCTGAGAAGCCCCCAAACTGTCATCTCTGACTAACCTGGAGGCTCTATCAAAGTAGTGGAGGCTAAGGCAGAGTTGAAAACTGTCTGGCTGAGTGTTGGAGATGCACCACAAAAACACAGTCCCTGGCAAACATTCTGGGTGCTTTTCCATTCTGTGTGTTTAAGGAAATCTCTGTCCAATCGTTAGCTGACCATTAAGCTAACATAACAGATACTTCAGTGGCCACACATGACAAAGAATACAGACTTTACAAAATTAGTTCAGAAAAGTTACTAGATAAACAACAACTACAACAAGCAGCAATAAAAACAAACCCTGGGACGGAGGAGGGGATGGACAATCTGATTTTCAGAGTTGCCACATTATAATATTTTAAGTGTTCTGTTTTCAAAAAAAAGTACAAGGTTATGCAAAGAAAAAAATATGGCCCATACACAGGGGAAAAAGCAATCAACAGAAATCCTGAGAAAGCCCAGGCATTGGATTTTCTAAGCAAAGACTTTAATGAAACCATGTTTAAAGAACAAAAGGAAAGTAAATATGTCTCAACCAAATAGAGAATATGAATAGACAGAAGTTGTGAAACAAAATTTTAACTCTAGAACTTTTCCATTGTAGAGTTGAAAAGTATAATAACTGAAATGAAAATGTCACTTGAGGGGCTCAGCAACAAATTTAGGCAGGCAGAAGACAGAATCTATAAACTTAAAGATAAATCAGTTGACACTGTCCAGTTTGAGGAACAGAAAAAAAAAAAGAAGAAAAATGAAAGCCTAAGAAACAGAGTCAACAAGCATAATGCATATACATAATGTGAGTCTCAGGAGGAGAGAAGAAAAAGAAAGCATCGAAAAGAATATTTGAAGAAAACTCCCCAAATCTGTTGAAAAATATTGATCTACAAATCCATGAAACTCCAGGGACTCCAAGTTCTCAAAGATATGTATACCCAGACATACTATAATCAAACTACTTTAAAAAAAACAAAGGAGAATCTTGAAAGCAGCAAGAGAGAAGTGACTCATCACATACAAGGTCCTCAATAAGATTAACAGCTGACTTCTCTAAAGAAACCATGGAGGCCAGAAGCAGTAAAATGACATAGTCAAGGTGCTGAATGGAAAGACTGCAAACCAGTTCCATGGTCAGCAAAACTATCCTTCAAAAGGGAAGCAAAAAATTAAGACATTCCCAAATAAACATTGCTAGCAGACGTGTCCTACACAAAAATACCAAAGGGAGTCCTTCAGGCTGAAAGGACACCAGACAGTAATTCAAATCCATACAAAGACATGCAGAACTGATCATGGTAATTATAAAAGACAGCAAATGCATTTTTTAACTTTCTTCCTCTCAATTTAGAAGTAAAATGCATACAGCAATAATTGATGGGCACCCAACTTATAAAGATATAATTTGTGACAATAATAGCATGAGGGGAGGAATGATGTATAACAAAGTTTTTATTACTGAAATTGATACCAGCCAAACTAGATGAAATAGATCAGCTCATAACCTCTTCTAATAAAAATTCTACACATTTTAAAGTTCCTGATTTCTTTTTTTTTTGTTTGTTTGTTTGTTTAAGAATATTTAAGAAGACTGCCTAAACAAAGGTCACGGTATTTACTTCCATGAGTTTTCTAGTTTTTGCTTTCATTTTGGTTTATGATCTATTTTGAGTTAACTTTTGTGTATGTAGTATGAGGAGGACTGTTTTTCTTCATTCTTTTTTCCATCTGTGCTTCAGATTTCATAATCTCTCCCCATCTATCTTCAGATTTGTGCATTCTTCTGACGGCTCAAATCTACTGTTGAGCCCCGCTAGGAAAAGTCTCACTTTGGCTATTGAACTTTTCAACTCCAGAATTTTCTTTGAGTTTTTATTTCCTATCTTTTTATTTCCATTTTCTATTTGATGAGTCACTGTCAGCATTTTAGTTCTTTAAACTTGGTTTCCTTTAGGTCTTTGAACATATTTATAATTGCTGCTTAACACTTACACTACATCTGGTATCCCTCAAAGGAAGTTTCTATTGACTGCTTTTGCCCGTGTCACACTTTCCTGCTTCTTTGAATGTCTCATAATGTTGTGTTGAAAATAGGACATTTTAGGTAACATATCGTAGGTTCTCTGCATAGTAGTTCTCCTCCCCACTCCTGGCTTAGTTTTGTTTAGTGACTTGGCTGGACTAATTCATGAAGTTTATATCCCTTCACAGTGTGCAGCTTCTGATGTTACTGCCCAACTTGTTTCTCTCTCCTTTTTATCTTTAAGCCTGACTTCTTACGGGTTGCTTCTGAGTCAGCATCATTTTATAACCAGCCACTATTAATGAGGTTATGCTTAAGCCCCCTGAATTAGGGAGATTTACCCCCATCACCACTGGACCCGTGTGGGGCTTGGAGTCTGCTTTGACTGTCTAGGGAGTTGACAAGTTTTGCCCTACATTCTGTCATCTGGACTTGTAGCCCAGATGTTCCCTGTCTGGTTGCTTCTATGTGGTGCAGGCTTGAACATAAACACATTATTTCTGATCACAAGGGATGTCTGTAGTTTTATCCATTCTCTTTGTCTCTCTCCCTGATCTTGTCTTTACGCTTTCTGGCTGGTGTTTATTGGTATTACCAGCAACGGTTAGCCTCCATTTATTGCTAGCTGCTTGTTCTATTGTTTTAAATTTTTTATTTGATTTGTTTTACATTAGCAGTTTGTACCTGCTCTGCTCCAGTCTGTTCCAGGTAAAGTTAGGCCCCTGGTAATGTCAAGTGTGTTGTCAAGTCTTTGAAGCTCACTCAAACCTTCCCCTGAACAGAACAACACCTGTGCCTTTGTGCTATGGAGCATGCTGGGGTGGGGGTGGGGCTGGGGGTGGGGCAGAGTATGGGAAACTGGCTCTTTGTTCAACGTCTCCTAGTTCTTCCCTGCAAAGTAGCTGTGCCAGGAGCTAGAGAAAGACATGGGTGACAATCGTCTATCACCTCTCAGTATGGACCTTCTATAGCCCAGAACCAGGGAGGATGGAATCTGCTAATGTTCATCAGGGGCTGAGTGTGCACAGAATAATAGCTCTTCTGCCCCCCAGAAAGCTAGAAGAGATAGAAGCTGCCATTTAGATGCCCAGCCCACCAGAGCAGATCTCTTGCAACACAGCTGTGTGGGAAAGGGGGACTTGCACCTAAGAGCAGCTCCTGCCCCGATTCTCCTTACACTGCAGGATTTGAGGGTGGTACAGTGGGCCCCACCAACTGCCACCTCCCACTTGATATGAGCCTTCTGTGGGACACCTGTGTGGAAAATGGGATCTACCAAACAGCGGTATATTTAATATTATACCCAGAGACACTGTGTATCTCCCAGTTAGGTTTTGTGGATTTTCCTTAGGCAGCCTCACACAACTTTTAAATTTATTATTTTGTGGCTCTTACTATAAATGGGTCTTTTTATTATTTCACAATTGATTACTATTAAGTGTTCAGAAAAGCTAATTTTCAGTGTACTCCTTTGGATTTTCAAAATATTGAAATGAAGTTATTTGTAAATAGTATTTTGGTCTCCAAGTTTTTCATTTTGCTTTCCTGTCTTTTTACATTAGCAATAACTTATGAAGTAACTGATGATAACAGGCACCTTAACTGAAAGAAGCAGTTTCAGTCACAAACTGAACATTACCTTCACTTTTGGTTAAAGGACTCTGAAGTATTAAGGGAGAATTCTAAAAAAGCAAAAATGACTTTACTAGGAATGAGCATTTTTATGTTAAGTACATTCTTGGCATTGACTAAAAATCATGATATTTGAAATTGATGTACATATTAACATTCTTCCTACACTATTTACTCAAACGTTTACAATGTCACAATAATGATAAGTACTTTTCAAAGAAAGAAGATTGTTACGTTGGGGGCACTTACTAACAGCAGCTCAAAAGACAGAACTAAAAACAAATAATTCAAAGACGACTTGGTCAAACACCTCTTCCAAGATATTGGCTACTTCTCAACTGTACAATTAAGAACATACTTAAACCAATGAACACTAAAGTCAACCATGCTGATCCTATTTCAACTCTGCATTATAGGGAAATTTTTCTGCTAATTCTTAACTAGCTAATTAGCAGAACTAGCTAATTCTTTCTACATTCTTAACTAACAACAAATAATGCCCTGACAATTCCCCCAGCAAGTTTCACCAGATAAGATCCCCAATGGAGTCAAGGCACTTTGCTGAAAATAAGAATGCTGGCAAATTGCTGAAGTAAGGAACAGAGCCAATACCCCAACAGAAATGGTTCATATCCCAAGCTAAAAAAGCAGATGTCAATGGTGGGGGGGGGGACAATGGAAAAAAATCAGTAAATTAGCTATATGGAATTAATATTGTTTTCACCTCACCTCCATTCTCCCCCCACCCAAGAACTCATTATTTTTCTTAACAGCTATTTCAAATCAGTTAAAGAACTAGTATTTCTCACCTAACCTGAACATAAATTCTCACAACTGTTTGATCTCATTTTTAAACCCTCCATAAGTTACATGACCCTTTGCACACAGATGACCCATCCATTTCAACCACTAATCCTTTTCATTATTTACATTCCCTTCACTTTTAAACACATCTATGTTGGTAACTTTATATGCATACTTTAGTTTTTATACTTTGTAACTTTTATACAGCTGGTGTACATCACAAAAAAACTGCACCAGATTTGTTACTAACTTTAAAAATCCCACTCTAAGGGCAGACCTTTGAGAGAACTGAAACAAGGGTTAGTGAACGGTTTGGTAGGCCAAATTCAGCTCATGGCTCATTTAGGAAGTTATGACAGAGACTAAATGGCCTACAAAGCCTAAATTATTTACTAGCTTAACTTACCCTTTACTGATAAACTTTGCTGACCCCTTAACAAAACCACAATTTTTCATTAAAAAAAATATGTATGTGTATATATATATGTATATATATATCACATTTATATATAGGTATATACATATATATATCATATATATATATATATATATATATCACATTTCAATACACTGAGTGCTTAGTAAGATAGAAAGGTAAACTCTTTGAAAGTTAAACTATTTTTTCAATCGAATGCAAATAGGTCCATTTCCTTGGAGATGGCCAACTAGGGGAAAAGGAAACAAATTCCTGACCAAGAAGTTGGACTGCAAAAATAAAACCCTTCCAGTGTAGTCACAACCTCAAATTAGTGGCTATTCCTATTTTAGAGAACAATCTTCAGTTCAGTTTTCAGCTAGGAGAAAAGAAAGGATGGTGGGTTTTGATTTTGGATTTTCCACTCCAGCAAGAGAGAGGTTCCAAGGAAGTTTGCCTTCTTCAGAATAACCTAACAAATCAGAAAAGGGGCTAACTAGAGTATCTGGGGCATGAAGCTTTTTAAAATGGCTTTTAAAACTTTAAGGCAAAAAGTATGCATCACAACATTAGATTTTTACCGGCATGGCTATTCTGAAATGTGTTTTTATAATCCTGCAAACATTGGCATGATAGTTGCTGCTCTCTCTTCTCTAGTCATGGAAGGCAATGAGTTATAATACATCTACCCAGAACAGCAGAGCATTTCAATTCTATTGCTGTTAGGGTACTAAAGAGCATAAGCCTCTGTATGATTCTCCTCATCAGCATAACTATAGTAACTTTCAATTAGCAATAATCGCGCCTCGGATAAACCTCATTGGCTACGATACTGCCACTGCGCAAAGCTAACTATAGTAACTTTATGGTGTTAAGTGTTTCTTCTCAAACAAAGTTTCATCTATGATTTTGGGGGAGGGCAAATCCACACTTTATTTGACACAGTTCCCTAGCATAAAAGGAAACAAACTTTTTTGAAATAGAAGTATTTCCCTTTAGAATAAAATTCCCATTTGACTTCAGTACAGTAAAAAAAATTACTGTGTAAACACAAACTTAAGATAAATTTAATTGAAGAAAATTTTCATTACAGAAATTAACAATGCTTATCATTCTTTAAACACCATATACGTTATTAATATATACTGTATATTTCCAATCAACTCCATTCTTAGGCTCAATTTAAGAAACACAATTATAACAGGTTTTATACAAAAAATACTTCACTAGGAAAGTAGACAAACTGCACAAAAAAAGTACATGTATAATGTGCATAGCAAGATAGCTTGAAGCATCTATGTATGGCTTTCTTTAAAATAAAACTTTTGGGGGAATGGGCCCATTTGGGACCTACTGTTACAGTTGACATATGTAAACTGTTTCACATCTTTTAGGCACTTGCTAACAATAGTGTTCAATCCCTGAAAAATGAATTTACCCAAAAAAAAAAAAATTCTACATCTAAAATAAAAACCAAGAAAAGGACATGGGTAAAGTCTTACATATTCCTTTTAAATTAAACAACCAGTTTTATTAGTGCATGCACAGAACTAAACTGAAGGAAAATAAACTTTTTATGTCAAAAATTTTCTGTGCAAAATTTACATAACAAACTGAAAGGTACAAAAATATGTACAGGTTTAAATTCTTTCTTATATACAGAAAAGAAGCCCTGAAGTTTTCAGTCAATGAAAATGTTGTAACACTTGTAGTAACAATATAACAAAAATTATACAGTAATTTGTAATACAAGGACTCCGTTATCCAATGATCCAACAAAATTTGATCCAAACTTACACGGTGAAGTTTCAGTCAATGATTCTGTCGTCATGAAAATATCCATTTTAAAACCCTACCTGCTGGGTATGTCCCCTAGGAATCTGTCCTGAAATTTTATGCACTGTCACTGAATCCACTATTAATGCTTCTTTATTTCAACTGCCAACAAGCAGTAAAGAATCTGCTTTGGGCTGTCAATCATACTGAAAAGGTGCTAACAAAAATGGTTTGTCCCAGAGTGTACATGTTTAGACACCTAACAGTAATTAAACAGCAAAAATCTGATTTGCTTTGCTAATCTTGTTTCAAATTACGGTTTCTGGAGAATAATTTTTTATTTTCAAGAAAAGCCATTCCCTTGGAAGTGCGTCTATGGTCCACTTTTTAAATGCATGGCAACCAAGTCAAAAATGGGCCATTTGGTTTAAGAGGGACAAACAATTTAAATCAAATAAGCATAGTTCTGTGCAAGAGAATCACTGGAGATTATCATCAAATTCAGAAAAATGTTCAAGTTCCTTCACGAGACTTCAAACTAGACCCAGAGAGTTTAATTCTTCTTTTGAGGCTTCTCATCTACTACAGTGCTTGACACAGCCATTTAGAAAAAGAAAATCACCTTGGGAGGGTATTCCGATCCTTGATGTGGGACACAGCGTAAGAGAAAAAACGATGTACTTGTCAAAAACTCTCTTCAAGCATCAAGAGGTATAACTGTACTTAGTTACTCTAAGGAACCTAATACCCTTCAAAACAGCTCTATCGAGCAGATGTAAAGTTAAATTCTTTACTCAAGCTCTCTTAGTGTATCTTCACAAATGATGAGGAACTCCTTCAGCTCCATGGTGAAAGAGCTCTCTCCATCTTCAGAGGAGCTACACTTATCAGATTCCTAAGGCTGGTGGAAGAAGAGAGGGAATGCAGTTGTCAGCCGTTACCCTCTACTAAGAGTCCCTAAATAACTAAACTGGGAAAACTGTTACATCAAAATTTTCTTTAGCCCTAATTTCCCAAGAACACACTTAAAAAAAACGAAATCAAGGTACATCTGTGCTGTGATTACTTTCTTTCAAAACTTGTGTGTGCAGTGACAGCATATGCAACTATCACACATAAAACTCTTCTAGTCTCCCATGGAAATACAGCCTACTTTCCGATGTTCAATTTTAGGTACGTACTGAAGTAGACAATTACCTTAAGGTAATTCAACCCACTGTTTTCTTCTAAGACCCTTTTACTTCTCTGTTCCTTGGTAACTACAGTAAATTATTCTAATATATTCCAATCACGAGTAGCTTCCATTAAATGTCTCTGCCCATGACCAGCCCAAGCATCCTGATTGTCAAATACTCTACCACAAAACCAACAGTTAAATTTAGCTTTTGGAACATTTTCAGAGGTAGTTTTCACGATCTGATAATTGTTTTTGCTCATCTTTTTGAGTGTTAATTTTAGCACAAATCTTTCTTTCACAGAACTAACAGGTTTAAATGTTTTATGCCTCTTGGAAAAATCATCATAAATTGTTTGTGAAGCATTACCACAAACCGGTTTCAGTAAAGCATCGATAGTTCTTTTTGACAATGAAACCTTAAGTACACGTCCATTAAATTTAGCGATAGTTTTCATTACACTTACTACTTCTGGGGCATCTGCATCAGGATGATTCAAAACTACAACTGGCTGGTTTCTCCTAGGACATTTCACAAGCTGTGTGGAACTAAATGGGAAAAGCCGCAAAGTTCTGACTGCATCTTTTGAAAGCCTCGGTCTGCTAAATCCAAACGATTCACGGACAGCTTCAGGTTTTGCCTTTTCTTTACACTTTCTATGTAATGTTGCCTTTTTTCTTGGAGGTTCTTGGTAACTATCCCTACACTTTCGTTTACAGTTCCTGTTTCTAGGTACAAAGGCAGTTTCAGAATCTTTACTTCTTACATGAGTTTTTATTCTTGGAAAATTTTTTTTGGAAGTCTTTTTTCTATCGAAGCTTCTCTCAATTGTACAATTTGTTTTACACCTTAACACCCTGGTGTCTGAACGGTCAGTGAAACACACTGGTTCCTCAGAAGATTCTGGGCATGTCGCAGTAGAAGTTATCACAATTTCATTTGCTGGCATCATATCATCTAGTAAGAAGGGTAAGGCATCTCTAGAAGATTCTGGCTCTCTCTGCTCTCCTCCTGTAGTCTGATTAGATGGTACTTTGTCTTTCTGCAATGAGGATGCAGAGTTGTTTACAGACAGATTGTTAGCAGCAGTCACATTTAAAACAGGGTTAAAAATTTTCAACAATATTTTTTGTGGTGTTCCTTCAGGTTTCTTTGGCTGTATGTTTTGATAATACGTACTATTTTGGACTAATTTGGGCTTAAGCAGCTCAGTCTTATTTGGCATCACACACTTTAAAAAAACAGCTTGTTTGCCATCAGGCAAGAGGGTATAAAGAGGTGGTTTGGGAAAAATCTCATTCTGCTGTTTTACTGATTCCACAATATTCAACTTGGTGCCCTGGTGCTCAGAAGCTACATTAGGAGTAGGAACAGCTTTCACTGAAGAACTTGCTGATGTTTTAATAATGTACGGGCCTTTTAATGGCAGAGTATTTTCGGGACTACTTTTCATGCTCAAGCAACTGCCAATGCTGGAACATAGTGCAGGTGTCAGACAATTACTGTTTGGTTCCACCTTTAAAAAAGGTGTTCTGCAAGGCTCCTTAGCTGTAGTTCCACAAGCTTGAGCACTCTCAGTTTTGACAGTGGAAACACCTTCAAGTTTCCCATGATTAAATGTTAAAATCATCCCGGGTTTCTTGTTTAAAAGAAGAGAAGCAGGTACACCTTGTGTGTTAACCAATGGAAGCGGTCTTCCTGAAACAACATGTAATCCAGGCTTGTTAGCAATGTGCAGTGGTACAAAAAAGCCTTTTGGAGTCTGAACAAATATAGCTTTTTTTGGTTCTGAATTTAGAAGTGGACTCTGCCTATATAAAGAACCTAAATTTTGTGTAGTGGCTCGCAGTTTATCTTTTACGAGCTGCTGTGTTATTATTGCATCTGACTGAGTCTTAAGTAACGTGCCAATACCTGAAATTCTAGGTGCCTTTTCTGAATCTCTCACATCTTGTGATATTGACAGATTTTGTTTTTCTTTTCCACTACACTTTAAATTCAGATCATTTATAGGCACATTAATCCCTATACCACCAGATGGAATTGGGAAGACGCCTTGTACTTTGAAGTCTTTTGAAGATTCAACTATTTTGCCTTCTCCCTCAGGTTTCTGAAATGATTGGTCACAATGAAGTGGCGGGCCTTTATCTGGAGTCTTACTAGAGTCCTGTTTTACATCAGATTTTGTTTTTAACCCATCCTGAAGTAACTGGTTTACTTCAGGGGGCAAAAATTCTGATGCCTGTTGGCTGTGGAGAGAGAAAACAGATGTGATTCTAGGCATCATAGGTGACTCAACATTAGAAATGTCATCCCACTTAGATTTTTCAGTCATATTCTCTAAATTTTGATTTTCATTAGTGTAGAAGTTCTGTCCGTCAATGTTTTGTCCTTTTTCTAACACACATTGTTCTTCAATTTCAGCTTGCGTTTTTAAAGTTCCATCTTTAGTATTTAACAGGCTAAGAGATGCTAACATGCTATCTGGATTTGAGCTCTCCTTTCGCACCAAAGATAAAACCGATTCACTTATTGGTTGTTGAACAACCGTTTTGCTTGATGAGGGTTCTTTTTCAGACACTGCTGTTCCTGAAAACCTACGACGTTTATTAGAATTATTTACTTTTGAGTAATTATGAAAGGGTAATGATCCGTGGTTGGAAGATTCAACAGGTAACTCAGAGCTGACATAATTAATGCAATAGTTATGCATATCTCCGCTGTTGTATGCATTTTGTTTGGTAGCAGAGTTGACTTTATCTGGACTTCTAATGGCAGCACCTGATATCTCAGGGTGACTCTGAGGAATGTAACTTCCCCATAAGTCAATATTATCTTTTGTTTCAACTTTTGTGGCCAAATTCACTGATGCTGTAACCAATCCTGATGCTGACAAAGACGACACACTTTTTTCATCATCCACTGTTTGAAGCAGATTACCCGTTTGAGATAGCAAAGCCATTTCTTTTTCTGATAGGACTTTCCCTGAAAGTAGAGGAGATGAGCACGAAAATGGAGTAGTTGCTTTCATGTAAACGGTGTCACTTAACTCAGTTGTTACTCCTGCTAAAAATCCAGTAGTGTCCAGTGTCTGGGGCTGCAAACTGCCAGTACCATCCTTTGCAGCATCTGACTGTGAGCCTGGTGAATATAAATTCTGTTTACTGGTAGGCAACAATTTTATTACAATATGTTGTTTTCCATCCACCATCTTAAAACCCATAAAATCAGCACTGTAGTTAGCAGGAATTGTTATTCTATTATTTTTCACCATCAACACTGTAGGTCCTTGTACAGCAGTCTTCAAGAAACCTAGAGTCGAATGTGATCCCTCTTCAGCTCTATTATGTTGCCCAGTGGACAGAAGAGTTGGCTTTTCTGACCCTAACTCAGCAGGTTTATCATTATTCTCACAGTGTGGTCTTTCGTCCTTTTCTTCATTTAAATGTTCTTGAACAAGATGGCTCTGGTCTTCAGATTTAGCCTGTGTTTTGTTCAGTTTTTTTAGCACTTGAGTGTTTTTTTCTATACTTCGGTCGCTTCCATTGTTGATCTTCTTGCGTTTCCAGAAGGTCTTCCTCGATGCATCTATTCTGTATCTTTTCAGTATCAGCTTAAGTCCTGAAGTCTTTGTCATCCTTTTTTCATATTTGTCTTTTTCCAGTTTCTCTTTCGCATATAAGTGTTCTTTGTGCAAAGTTATAACATGTCTTACGAGGTGCTCTCTCTTAGTGGCACCATAGCTACAATATTGACAAGTGAAGGGAAATGTACCAGAATGAATGTGAAGGTGCTTCTGAAGCTCCCCTTTGGTAAAACATATATGATGGCATTTACCACATTTATAATGGATTTCATTATGTCTATGAATGTGCTGAACAAATGTGCCAACATCCTGGGTGGAGAATTTGCACTTTTCACATTGAAAATTACCATTTACACAATGTGTGGATGTAAAATGCTTTGTCAAGTCTAATAAAGTATACACACTCTCATTGTTACAAATGTCACATTTTACTAAAGTGCTTCTGTGTGTCCGTCTGTGTTGTTTAAATATCTGGAAGTCATTTGCTGAAAAACTGCACATTTCACAAGGATATGAAGGTAATTCGCCACGGTGCCACATCTGAAAGTGTTTCTGTAAATCATTTGGGCTATATCGAGTGCTATCTCGGCATTTTAAACAGTTGAAATTGAGTATTTTTGCCGACATTTTTAAACCCTCTTCTTCAACTCTCTCAGACTTCTGGAGCAGCATACACTCCTCTACACAGCTTACAGTCTTTATACTGATAGATTTTCTTGCAGTCTGTGGTTGACGCTGAAATAACTTTCTGTATTTGTCAACTTCATGTTTCAAAAAGACTTCATTTGGAATATTTATCTTCGGCAAATCGATTTTCACATTTTTTAGTTCATAATGAAAACGACTTTCTGAAATTTTTGGCCTAAGCACTGATCTAATAGTATCAACTATCTCATTTTTCACATCATAATCTTTTTTTAAAATAGTTTGTTTTTCATCAAAAAATAACTGTTTCTGTTCAGATGGCATGATTTAACAAAAAAAAAACCCAATTTCTTTTTTCTCTAAAAACTGAAGTTACTTGTAACTTAAACAGGAAACAATACTGTTGCAAGACATCTTCAAAATACGAGGATTTTTCCCACATTAACTCACCTGAAATCAAACAAAGAATTGAATTTTCATCACGTAAGCATCAGTAATTTTCATTAATTTTAAAGTTCATTTTGATACAAAATGCCAATGTCGATCAAACACGTAAAAAGAGATAGAAAAGACTGTGGAGTACTTCGAGGACAGCTTACCAAGAGGTAAGAGTTGGAAGCAGAGATGGCGCTAATCAGGAAGTCAGCAGCTACAAGCTCTACCTGCAGCCACTCTCTGGGACACCAGGCAGGCTTCGACTTCTCTGCACCTCGGTTCTGTCATCTAAAGAAAACCACAACTGGATAAGCACCCTTAAGCTCTAAGATTGTTATATGAAATTGATATTACAATCTTTAAACAGGATTTGAAAAATCTTAATGAGAGCCATAAAAATTTCAGTTCCGATTACACACATGTACTAGTAACTTTCTCCCTTCTTTAGCTGCCCCTATAGCTATTACCCTCTGAGAAATTCAACAGACTTCCCTCCAGATTGTCTATTTCCTTAGTGCCTCAGGGATAACCTATGTTTAAAATAAGTTTCACTTATCTAAAACAACAAAAAGACATTATGTGCTCTTTCAAGTTATCACTACTAAATGGTGTTAAAAAAAGAGAGAGAGAGAGAGAGAGAGAGAGAGAGAGAAATGAGAAGGAATAACACATTTTGCTGGGGTACGATTAAGTCCACCTACTACCTTTTTGGTTCCTGACCATCTTGGCTCTTTGTCCCTAGAACCCAGGTACATGGCAGCAAGGAAAGCCGCTGGCATAGGAGAAGGCACCCATTACTACCTGCCTCCATTAATTCCAACACTTACTGGTTTGTGTTACTCTAGACAAGTCTCAATCTCTGTCTTCGTTTCTTCATCTATAAAGTGAAAAAGAAAAATTAGCACTTCCCCTTTCACAGGGCTGTTGTAAAGATTAAATAAGAAAATATATGTAACGGTATCCTGTAAAGTGCTATATAAATTGTAGCTATCACTACTGTAATTACCATGGAATGACACATTATGAGTCAAACTGCAAAGGAATAAAAAATAGTAAAACAGTAAGATGTGATAATACATCGGTGAGATTAAAATCTGAATACTGAAGGTTCAGTAGAATATCAAAATGTGTACTGGAAAAATTGTCTTCTCTTACTTTTGTGATCTTAAATATATATTGTGAGTAACAGAAAACTAGATAAACTAAAGAAAATAAAGTGTAAATCACACTGAGCTTCACCCATAATGTCTATTCAAAGGTCTCAGCTTTAAATTTCAATTAATCTAGGGGCACCTGGCTGATTTAGTTGGAAGAGCATGCAACTCTTGATCTCGAAGTTGTGAGTTCAAGCCTCACATTGGGCAGAGAGATCAAATAAATAAAAACTTTAAAAATGTTTTCAATTAATCTAAGTAACAAGAAACATTACTATTTCAGAAGTCCTTTATTAAGAAACCACAGATAAAAGTTACATCACATACACATTAAGAGACTCTTAATATTTCTCACACTTAGTAATTTTGGTTGGGTCTAAAAAACACATTCTTTAGTAGTCTCAAATATATAAATACTAAACTGATAATTCATTAGTAGGGTACCAGTCTACTGAATTTTTTTTTAATAGTGAAAAATCAGAATTTCACTATTCAGGGTTACACACCATCCTCTGACTCATATCATTTCCTCAGAGTTCATCTGCTGTGGGTGGCAGGACACTCGGGAACTGCACGAAATACGGAACGCTTCCCGAATCTGCGTGTCATCCTTGCGCAGGGGCCATGCTGATCTTCTCTGTATTGTTTCAACTTTAGTATAAGTGCTGCCAAAGCACACACTGGTTTCCTAAATGTTTTTACAGACTGTGTCTAACTCAGTAAATTATTAAAATTTTTACTAAAAATTCACTATATTATTTAAAGCTCAATGTAAAAACTTTTCCTTCGAAAGTAAGAAAAACTAACAAATGGCCAGAAGAAAGTTCGTGACACCTGGTGGATACTCCACACCAACTGAGAAGATTCCCTGCAGACTCTCACATTCTCAACAGTGACCAGCATCATAATCACCTATGGAGTCTTCCCCATACCAGAATCTGAGGGTGAGATTCAAACATGTGAAACTTTTAAGAACACCTATAATGGTTCTTCCCCATTTGCCTAAATATCATATTATGGTCACTCTGGACCATCCATACTCAAGCCTTTCTATTATACATGTAATCAAGAGGAGACTATATCGTGGGTTTTTTAAATTTTTTTTTTTTAATGTTTATTTATTTTTGAGACAGAGAGAGACAGAGCATGAGCAGGGGAGGGGCAGAGAGAGAGGGAGACACAGAATCTGAAACAGGCTCCAGGCTCTGAGCTGTCAGCACAGAGCCCGATGCGGGGCTTGAACTCACGAACTGTGAGATCATGACCTGAGCCGAAGTCGGACGCTTAACCGACTGAGCCACCCAGGCGCCCCATCATGGGTTTTATTATAAAAGGTAAATTGTTTCTTGTGGTGACAGTACATGTGTCCAAAAATATATAGGTAATGCTAAAAATAGATTGATAGGATTTCAAATTTCATCGATTCCATTTCAAAATATCTGTACAATTTAAAATTTGTCTTATAACATAACACATACCCCAGAGTCTGGCAACCAGTTTAAAAATAGGATTTTAAACAAGTCAACCAACCAAAACTTACTAATAACAACTGTGATTGTGAGGCATTTTGCTGGGTGCTATGGAAAGAGTCAAAAACATCGTCTCTACCCTACTGCAGCTTACAGTCTAAAGGAAGAGGCAGGACATATACATTAATACATTGCTTGTTCAGAGTTGACATTTCAGCAACCCCACCGTTCCAGGACACAAAGAATAGAAAATAATTAAGTGGGATACATGGCAGCCAAAACAGAGTTCACAAATTCCATCCATTAAAAAGTGCATGTCCTTTCCTCATAGGCAAAACAATTAATAAAAGGGACCACCTTATTAAGAAATCCACTTAGCTTTTACTTAAGTTTAGTAACTGCTAAGTAATCAATACTGAATATCAATATTTTTATTTTTTTATTTTTTTTATTTTTGGGACAGAGAGAGACAGAGCATGAACGGGGGAGGGGCAGAGAGAGAGGGAGACACAGAATCGGAAACAGGCTCCAGGCTCCGAGCCATCAGCCCAGAGCCTGACGCGGGGCTCGAACTCACGGACCGCGAGATCGTGACCTGGCTGAAGTCGGACGCTTAACCGACTGCGCCACCCAGGCGCCCCTCAATATTTTTTTATATTTAATGTATGGCATGTACAATACAGCATTAGGGGAGTTTGTGTATTTTAGGTAGTTTGGGGTTTTTCACCCTCAAATCTGAAATGGGGAAAATCTATTTGTCTTCAACTATGTTCAACCTAAGTATGCAGAAGCAATCAAAGACGACACCTGGTAGCAAATTACAATATGGTTACCACCTATGGGCAAAAAAAATGTATTGTGTTGTGAACACGTCAGAAAACAAAAAAAAGAATGAGGAATTATAATCTTCCAACCTACTAGCTAATGCTCTTTTCACTACAGTTCAATCTTTACCTTACCAACAAAGATTACTGATTTTAAATCTGCCATTGAAACTACTGTCCTCTCTCTACATATTACTACCTCATAAGACTTAACCAACATCTCATCAAGCCTTGAAATAATACTATTTGCATAAAGTATGCCTGGCCCTTTCAAGTAACCTGGAGAGTTTCCTGCATCAAGGTGGCAACTTAAGCCATTTGATTTCCTTCTTCCAACTGCCCACTGAAACACAAACCAAAAAATACAATAAAGAAAGACCTACAAAATGACAAGAAACTAGAAAAAGATTCCACACACATACTGCAACGTGTTTGCTAAGATAGAGTCCAGAGAGAGGAGAGTGAATACAAATGCTAATTCACTGCCAAGCACCACTCTCAAGGAAGAATTTCACTAGGGGACATGCATTTAACTAACATATAATAAGCATCTATTATGCCCTAAGAAAGTAAAGGACATAATTCAGCCTACTCCTTCCCTACATACCTTGGGATTCGAGGAAGTGAGGACTTGAGAGGAAGATCATGTGGTACCCTTTGGGGAGACAGAAAGCTCGGGCTGAGGTACGGGAAGGAAGAGAATGAATCCAGAGTTTTGAGCTAGGTCCAGGGGCCGAGCTGGGAGTTGCTAGCACCAGCTGTTGAGAAAGATACAAAGAGAAAATTATTTCTGAACAAAGATAAATCTTCCTCTATCCATGCCTATCTTCCTCTGTTTAACAGTTCTGTCCTTTATCGACATAAGTAAATTATCTCTAAGCTGTCAGGAAAAAATTACACTAGCTTTCCACCTCCTTTTAACTAAAAAACTGAAAAAAAAAAAAATTTGGTTCATTCTTAAAGATTTATCTCCAGACACCTGGGTGCTTAAGTTGGGTGAGCATCTGACTCTTGATTTCAGCTCAGGTCACCATCCTGGGGTTGTGGGATCAAGCCCCATGTCAGCTCTGCACTGAGTGTGGAGCCTGCTTAAGAGTCTCTCTCTCTCAAAAAAAAAAAGGTGGGGAGGGGAGTAGGCAGAAACATCACTAGCTGAAACAGCTCAACAAAGAGAAAACAACTGAGCACTGAGAAACCCTTCCTCATTCCCCCCATTCAGCAATGAAAAATAGTAACTACATGAAAGCCACTACTGCAGGAAAAAGAAGGCTTAGAGGGGAAGAATCAAGTAGTAACTGGCAATTTTAGCAAGACCTGAGATGATATACTAAAAAAAGAAAACTAAGAACATATTGTCATGAAGGAGAGAAAAAAGTAGTAGATAGCAGAGAAATAATGATTTTGAAAACAAGAAAAACATTTTGAGTTTTGGGTTGTTTTTTTTTTTAAAGACCTGAATTTTCAAAATCAAAAGTTCCTCAAAAGCCAAGCAAGATTAGTGAGAAGAGAATATAAACCTCAATGTTTACAACTTATCCTAGTCAAATTTTTGAGTTTAAAAAGAAAAAATGAAATGCTACAAAAAAAAAAGTAGAGAGGGAGAATTATCTAAAAAGGTATCTGATTTTTCATCAACAATGCCAACTTTAAGCAGAAATTAATATTAATCAGACATTTTAGTCACAATTCTAAATGTTAGAATATATCTGAGGAAAACTGATTAACCAAAGAATTAATTCTATACCTAGGAAAATGCATGAGGGAAAAGTACAATTTTAGATGTGCAAAATGATTTAGAGAATACGCTATACATGTACTCTTTCTGGAATAAAGTTTCAAGTAAATACTTCAGCAAAATCAAATTTCAATCAGAAAAACAAGGACTAAAAGAAAGGAATAATGTGTTATAGAAGAAATATCTGTCAATAACAAAATCTACAAAATAGAAATAAAAGTAAATATTTTGTTAATAGTTAAGAAAAGCAAAAAAAAAAAAAACCAGAAGAGGGGAACATTCACAACATGACAAATAGGTAAGGAGTCCTTAAAGAAAAATTAATAGGAAACAGGAAACATGACAATAGCAACAACTTCCTAAATGCTGGAAAGCAGAAAAATCAGTAAATGACCCTGCAGACCCAAGAAAACTAAATCCCAGACAGACAGTGGCGAAAGCTAAGAACTAACCTATTTTACACTCTGAATCCTTGAAAGGCTTAGGAACTGGCAGACTAAGTAACTATGAAATGGGAAGAAGGGAGGAGAAAGCTAAAACAAAGAGAAATTTGGAGAAAGCTGCTTGAGTTCTGGTTCGATGCCAAGATTCCCTTTCTCACTCCAGGCTAGGTAACTGCTATTTCCCCACCACAGCAGCAGTTTATTCTCTGCAAAAAGTAAACACACTCTCTTAAACCGGGGATACCAGACACAGGTGAGAGAGTGGGTACCATATCAAAAGCAAGAGGATTAAATGACCATATATGGATGAAATATAAACCTCACCCCAGGCCCCTTTTTCCCCCTTCTACGTTGACTCCTAGGCCAAAATAAAATAGTGCTACTAAAAATATGGTCCTGCCGATGGTCCATAAAACATCTGTCACTAGTCCATGACGACATATGTATGGAAACTGAGAGTAAGCATTTAGAAACTACTGTAGCAAATTGACAGAGTTAAATTCATATCTGTTGAATCCAACAATAAACATTTTGACTTGTATTTTGTATGCCTTCGTTTTTAAAATTTCATTTTCTAGTAACAGAGTCACTATGATATACTAATGATACAATCTTTACAAAGAACAGTTTGCAATGTATATATTCACTTATATTTATTATAAACAATTCATAGTTATGTTACATATAGTTACATACACAATAGTATATATTTTTTAATATACAAGAAAATAGAAATCTATACACAACTGGAAAGCAAGTATAGAACTACTGATTCACTTCTAGAAAGGTATCTTAAAGGTAATAATCATGCTCATTGCAGCATCGCTTACAAAATCACAAAATCAAAAATAACAAAATGTCCACCAATAAGTAAATTATGGTATTTTCACAGGGAGCCTGGATGGCTCAGTCAGTTCTAAGTGTCGAATTCTTCATTTCAGCTCAGGTCATGATATCGTGGTTTGTGAGATCAAGCCCCACATCGGGCTCTGCGCTGACAGCGGGGAGCCTGCTTGGGATTCTCTCTCCCTCTCTCTCTGCCCCTCCCCTAGTTGTGTGTGTGTGCGCACTCTCTGTCTCAAAATAAATAAGCTTTTAAAAAAAAAAAGATTAAAGAAAATAGTAAAATAAATAAATTATAGTATTTTCATTTAATGGAATATTATTCAGTTTTAAAAACAATACTGCAAACCTACATTTATTGATAGGAAGAGATCCAAGATGCATTCAATGAAAAAAAAAACAAGAAACAAACAGTAGACATATTAGGGTTTAATCTGCTCAAAAATTAATAGGTGTATAGAGAAGAGACATAGACCCATACAGACTCATAGTAAGAAGTCAGGAATACACACATAAAAATGTTTATAGTGATTACTAGTGTATCCTAAGTCACTGTTTCTTAAAATGTTGTCCTTGGATCACTACGGCCTCCACATTGGCATCCTCCTTATCACAGCATAAGCAAACAGCTTACATTTTGATGTGAGAAGAATGACCTCTTTGCGTCTAGACCACAGTTATGAAACTTTATCAAAAAGTGGTACGAAGCCACGAAAATTTTGAAATTCTCAAACAAAGCAAGTGAATTCTGCCATAAACCAACTGAGTTTTTTCTGAACAAACCTGATGCCAGCACAAAATTGTGGGATGTAGACACTAAAGGGTGGAAATCAAAACAAAATAGGTATCATTCAACACTACACTCCTCACATCAGTACACAAGTACCCAATCACACCTCTGCAGAAAAGACTGTATAACAGCCATAAAGTTGGAGGTGAACATAATGCTCAACGAATATAAAATCATGCTATTAGAGGTCACTCATTGTATATAAATTCATGCTATTGAGAAGCAATTTTTTGCTTATTTAATAATTTGTGAGCCATGATGTTACCTAAAAAAGTAAAAAGGTTGGCACTACCAGAGTAACAGTTACGAATGCAGCTATACATTCATAAAAAGTTTTATGTATTTTACATAGAAAACAAATGGTAATCAACCAATATGCTTCCTAATCTCAATACACTGTTAAAAGAAAGACACTAAAAAAATAATAAAAACTTTTTAAAAAGAAAAAAGATAAAGAAATAGGAAAAACTGTAACGATCTAAATTCAACTATTTCTTTCTATACAGGTATCCCCTGCTTTTTGAAAGTTCACTTTTCAAAAAGTCTGCATTATGCCACTTCACTTACAAGACCTACATTAGTATGTTTTTGCTGACCAAAAGACATGATTTTACAAAAAAAGGTAAAGAGCAGAAACAGCTTTCAGCCTCTGTTTGCAGCGAGCTCTTATAGAGGCAGCGCACACCCCAAGCAGTGAGTGGCACCACCAAGCTCCTTCCCCAGGAACTACAAATCAACATGTCAGCATTCAACATGGCCATAGCTTTGAACTGTGTTTGTGAGCATCTGTGCTTTTATCGCGATTATTTCTGCCTCCACCAACAAGATATGCCTCAAGATATCAGAAAAGCCTAAGACTAAGGTTATTTTTTGGCTCTGAGAACACCCAAAACTTTTCCACCTAAAGGAATGGTAATTGCTTCTTCACTTTATACCATTTTCAGCCTACAAAAGGTTTCATAGGACCACTCTTGTTTCAGATAGTGAAGGAAACCTGTATACTATACAATGAAATGAAGAGCAAGTATAATGTTGAACTGTTTTTACATTAGTTAAGCATATTATTCTTTAATAAAGTGCTGGTTTTGACCTGACAAAATTTTATTCAGAATTTTCTGCTATCTTTAATAGTTTTGATGTTGGCATTATGGAGAATATGTAAAATGAAATCGGAATAACTTCCACAATTTCATCTCCTCTGGAATTAGTTCACTAAACATGAAAATTGCCTACTCCTTAAAATTACACGATTGCACCAAAAATACCACATGAGCCTGGTACCTCTTTAGATTTTAGGCCTTCCAACCTTTGCAAGCTCTTCTACAGTTTCTGGGCTCTTCAGGGTTTCCACTGCTTGAGCCACTTTAGGCAATTTATATTTTCCTTGAAAATAATAAATTTCCTACACATTGTCTAAGTATACTCCCATAAACTGCACTTTTAACAATCCATCTTACATAAATAAAAGTACAACATATGTATCGGTATCACTTAAATGTTCATTTGTAGGAAAATGACTAATTATGCAACATCCATCCACACGAAAACATTATAAACAAAAAGATGTACGTACTGAATTGATTTCATTGTGAATTTTTTTGTTTGTTTTTAAAAAAGGAAGTTGCAGATGACGGCATATAACACATTTTTAAATTAGGAGGAAAGATCCCCATTTTCATGTCAGGAGAAAAGATAGTATGAGGGTATGTTTGCATAAGCATAGACAAATCTATAGAAAGATACGTCCTAAACTACTGACAACAGATTAATTTCTTTTAGGGAATGACAGCATGGCATAGCAGAAGACAAATGTACCCAAACAGCAGGGAGAGAAGCATCAGCTTTCGTAAGTACTCCTGAGTGAAACCAAGAGGGCAATGTTACTACCACCAAGGCTTTACTGCGGCCTGCATCTATTCCTGCCCTTGAATTCTAGGAAATCTGTATCCTTAAGATAAATTCCTCCTTTTCAGATTACCCTAACTTACACTAGCTTAAGCTAGTTTTATTACTTGTAACTAAAGACTCTTAAGGCATTAAGTTGATAGATCAATGCTGACTGCATTTAATTCACAGAAAGGTAGGTTTTGTGATGATCCTTTAAAGAGGAAAGGACTTAAACTTGCAAGAAAGGAGCAAAGGCTATCCAGACCAGAAAAATGGAGTAACACTGAAGAAAGGCATTTTTCTCTCATGGCACTGCAGGATTGAGATCACAGAGAATGTGTATAATAGGGAAGTTAAGTGAGAACAGACTACAGAGGACAGATTTGAACTTGAAATGAAAGGTAACCAGGAGCCATGGCTAGCCCATGAGCAGAGAGAAGTTATAAAGGCACTATTTTAGAAATATTATTAGAATGCTACTAGAAAGCAAGATATATTGGAGACAGTAAAAATAGAAGTTGGAAAATCAGAGGACTAAGTGACAATCCACATAAAGAGTAAGGAACCACAGAACTGGCAGTGTTCGCGTATTAAGAAACACACAGAAAATTTTTAAAAAGATGATTCCTAAAGTAAAACGCCAAGGATAAAGAACATTTGAATAGAATAAATCAAAAAGCATCATTCTTAGAGTTTTGTTTGCTGTCTACAACAGACTAAAAAGCAAAGACATTTTACAGTCTTTAGCTTTATTGAAACGGTATAAAAAGGAAGAATCTATATGCTCTTTATTACATTCCAGTTGCTTAAACAGTAAACAAAGAACTAAAAAATTCTGATTTTAGCTTTGCCCCATTTGTAACTTAGCATGTAGCTCCATAACCTAACTTGTCACATTACACAGATAGAAAGACTAATATAATTAGTCATTATTTTGTATAACAATTTCATTCCTTGAGTCACCAAATTTTTTCTACAGAGATAACTGAATTCAAAACAGTCATATGAATATATAACTAGAGGTAAAACAAAAGCAGCATACATCAGTAGAGCTTACTGAAAAAATGTAAAGTTCTGTCTAAAAGGGATCTAGAAGAAAACACAAAAAACCCTAAAACATATTTTCAAAGCAGAACCATATAACGCCTTCAAAACAATAATCTTTTCATGACTTGAAACATACACTCTGGGCTTACTTTTTTTTATAGCTGTTTTAAGTATTTAAAAAGTTTACCTACAGGGCTAATAATACCTATCATATTTTATTTTTTATTTATTTTTTTAACGTTTATTTATTTTTGAGACAGAGAGAGACAGAGCATGAACGGGGGGAGGGTCAGAGAGAGAGGGAGACACAGAATCTGAAACAGGCTCCAGGCTCTGAGTGGTCAGCACAGAGCCTGACGCGGGGCTTGAACTCACGGACCGCGAGATCATGACCTGAGCCGAAGTCGGACGCTTAACCGACTGAGCCACCCAGGCGCCCCTAATACCTATCATATTTTAAACAAGTGAAAGAATAAATTTTGTAGAATATATATATATATACACACACACACACACACACATACACACACACATATATAATACATATATATGTGTGTATGTGTATCTATTTTGTATATATATGTATATATACACATACATATTGTATACATATACACACATAATAAAAGCCAGCTCCCTCCAAATCTTTGTGGCCTAATAAACAACTTAAACAGAAAAGAAAAATAAAGAGTTAAATATGCAGATGTAAGGAAGTACAGATTCAGAAATGTTCAAAATGCGAGAATACATGTGAGCCATGTACCACTCAGGTAGGCTAGTGACACTGATACAATTATGAAGGAGTACAAAATGGAAAAATTAAAATACAGAAGCAGTTCAGGTTCATCTTTTTTTTTTTTTAAAGCTTATTTATTTATTTTGGGAGAGAGAAACAGAGAGCATGAGCAGACAGAGAGCATGAGCAGGGGAGGGGCAGAGAGTGGGGGGAGAAAGAATCCCAAGCAGGCTCTGTACTGTCCGCACAGAGTCCTACACCGGGCTCGATTCCACAAACCTCGAGTTTATGACCTGAGCTGAAATCAAGAGTGGACACTTAACCGACTGAGCCACCAAACACCCCTTAATCTTATTTCTTATTACTGAGATGATGACTGCTCATTATCCATAAGGTACAGTGCCCAATATCTAAGATGCTATCCACTACCTACACATACACTTTTATTTATCTTTGTTCATCCTGCTTCCTCTCATGAGGCTTGTCATCCCCTTCTATCTTCATTCCATACCAGTCAAACTTCCTGTCTAATTCTACCTCCTATAGGCACACGAAACCTTCTGCAATACACACTAATCTCTCCCTTCTCTGCATATCCATTTAAAGTACAGCCATTGTTCACCACTTCACTACACTGCTTTATAGTTACATCATTTCATTTTTTAAGTTTTACCTCCCTTAAAGAGAAGTTCTATTTTATATTTTTCACTTATGCCTCACGAAAGTCAAGGATGATTGGTACACAGGGTCCTAACACACTCCCGACTCATTCTTTTATTTGCAACCCAAATATCTGACTTCCTGTGATTTCAGATTAAATGACTTTATAGCAAATAGCAAACGTTACAGATCACGTAAACTTTTTTTGCTGCAATGGAATTTGATTTAAAACACACACACAAGCTCACGCGCACGTGCACGTTCTCTCTCACATAGTCAGAAATCCCATTTTCAATATGTAGGAATTGGGAGAAAAATCAAAGTAATCTATCCAAAGTGAAATAAAGACCACCAAATTTAGTATGGGAAGGAGAAAGGTTATTTCATCTCTCATGCCTTTCTTCTTTGTCATTTTGTTGTGGCAGTAACTTAGAGCAGGCAGATTTTACTTAAGATTTTGGAACACATGGTGGGGGGTGGGAATCAAGATTTATGGCCATTCGATTGGGAGAACATGTATCAACATGTAATCCATTTCCCCCCTGCTTCTCAAAACAATATAAACTATTTCATTTTTCTCTGGCTCTATAAAGCACCTGCCTCAAGGACAGAAACAAACTCCACTTCCCAGGCTGCCCCACCATAGTAACATGGCACCGCAATCCATCCAGTTACTCATCCCAGAAATGAAGGAATCATTCTGCGCCTTCTTTCTCTTACTCCCACACTAATCCATAAGCAAGTCCTGTCAATTCTATCTCCAAAATACATCTTGAATTCTCTCCACCTCCACCACCATCTTCTCAGTCCACTGCCATCTATAACTTGGATTAAAATAACCTAACTGGCATTCATGCTTCTCTCTTGCCCACCACCTTCCTGTGAATCCATTCTCCACACAGGAGCAAACGCGATCTTAATATAAAATAGATCACAACGCTCCCTGCTTTAAAATCTACAGTGGCTTCCCAAAGGACTTAAAACAAAATTTAATCTCTGCCAAGACTTACAAGGAGCAGTGACATCTGGTCCTGGACCTCTCTCCTAAACTTCACCTCATACCAATCTCCTCATCTGTAAATGCACTCCAGCAAGCTACCACAGATAGCCTCTCAGTTCCTCAAATACTCCTTTCCTATCTCAGACCTTTGCACCCGCTGTTCCCTGCTTGAATTGAATTGGTCTTCCTCCTAGTTTTCAAATGGCTAGATCTTTCTCATCTTTTAGGTCTCAGCTCAGATGTCATCACCTCAGAAGGGTCTCCCCAACATATAAAGCGTTGCTTCTCAACCAGAAAAATATTATTCTCTATTTAAGCTCCTTGTATTTCTTTTTTATAACACTTTTTTTTCCTCTGGCAATATTTTATATATTTGACAATTTATTTTCTATCTGTCGTTACCACTGAAATAAAAACTGCATAAGTATAAGGAACACATCTGTCATGTTTTTTGCTATACCACCAGCATCTGGCATAGTGTTGGGCATGTAGCTAGCACCAAATCTGTGCCAGTCTTTGTTCTAATTATTGAGAATACAGCAATGAATAAAACAGACAAAAACCCGTCCCCTCATGGACATAACACTCTACTAGCTATTTAGATAATAAACAAGATAAGTAAATTCCTATTACATATGACATGTGTAACATATTCAAAGGTGATAAATACCTATGGTGAAAAAGAGGCAGAATCAGAGTTGCAATTTTAAATATGAAGTCAGGTAGCCCTCATTTGAAAAAGTCTTATTTAAGCCAAGATCTTAAAACGTTGAGGCAGAAAGCATTCCAAGAAAAGAAATAATGAGTGCTAACACCCTGAGTATGGAGCGTCCCTAGCATGTTCAGAGAATAGCAAGGTCGGTAGGCCTAGAACAAGAAAACAGCACAGGGAAGAAAGCAGTAGATGAGGTCAAAGAAGTGATGAGGGAACTGACACAAGGCCTGAGGGATACTACAAGGACTTTGGTTTTACTATAAACAAGATGAGAAGCTACTGGAACATTTGGGGTAAAGAAGTAACATAAGCTGAATTATTTTTTAGAGATCACTTTGGCTACAATGTTAGGAACAAAGTATTTGGGAAGGAAGTAAGAGTGAAAGCAAGAAGACCACTTTGGAGATAATTACACTACAACATCCAGGTCAGAGATGATGGTGGCTTGGTGGAGAGAATGTGATACGGTTAGGCCGTGGATATGCTGTGAAGATAGAGCCAAAGGATATGCTGACAGACTCCGTTTGGTCTGTGAGAAAGAGACATGTCAAGGATAACTCCAAAAGTTCCAACTTCAGCAAATGAAGAAATGAATTGCTATTTATTAATACAGAAAAGACAGAGTGGGAACAATAAGTATAGAATATATATCAAGAGTTCAGTTTTAGTGGAATTTCAGGTATCTAGCTGACAGCCAAGCGGAAATGTGGATGTGTAGCTGAATACAGAATATGGAGGTCTGGATGTAAGATAAAATTTTGGGAATCACTGGTGCGTGTATATATTTATGTATATAGAATTGAATGAAATCACCAAGGGGTAAGTACACAAAGAGAGAAGTCCAAGGCCTGAGCCTCAAGATGCTACAACATTTAGAGGAAAAAGAGGAGAAAGAACCAGCTGGTAAGGATGAAAGGAATGACCAATGAGGTAAGTAAAGAGAGTGGTGTCCTGAAAGCAAAGTGAACAATGTGTTTCCAGGATCAGGTATTGATCAACTCTCTCAAGTAAGATGAGGACTGAGAATTGACCACTGGACTTAATGTCAAGACCATTGGTGACACTGATAGAATGGTTTCAGTGGGGTTATATAGAAGGGCTGACTAGCATGGATTTAGGAGAAAATGGGAGGGAAAAAAGGGAGATATAGATGCAGTACAGATAACTTTTTTTTTTAATGTTTATTTATTTTGACAGAGAGAGAGCGCGCTCAATCAGGGGAGGGGCAGAAAGAGAGGGAGAATCCCCAGCAGGCTCCACATCACCAGCAGAGACATGTTAACAATAATTCATGGGTTTAATCTCACAAACTGTGAGATTATGACTCGAGCTGAAATCAAGTCAGACGCCCAACCAGCTGAGCCCCCCAGGTGCCCCCTTTTAAGGAGTTTTACTATAAAAGGGAGACAACCCTTTTAAGGAGTTTTACTATAAAAGGCCAAGAGACAAAGGAACTGAAATGGAGTTATTTTTTGTTTGTTTTTTTATTTTTTATTTTTTTTCAACTTTTTTTTTTTTTTTTTTTTTTTTTGGGAGAGAGAGAGACAGAGCATGAACGGGGGAGGGGCAGAGAGAGAGGGAGACACAGAATCGGAAACAGGCTCCAGGCTCCGAGCCATCAGCCCAGAGCCTGACGCGGGGCTTGAACTCACGGACCGCGAGATCGTGACCTGGCTGAAGTCGGACGCTTAACCGACTGCGCCACCCAGGCGCCCCTTGTTTGTTTTTTTAAACTGGGAGAAATTATAGTATAACTATGTGCTTATGAAAATGATATAACAAAAAGATAAAAAGTGATGATGAAGGAAAAAAAAGTGAACAAGTAGGAGAGGTAAACTTAGAAAATAATAAAGATAACTGATCCATAGTTACTAGAAAGGAGGATAGTGGGGAGATGTGATTATGAGAAGCTGTGGCATAAAATGTCTCATTAAATCTATGACAGGTGGTCCACACCAACACCCTGTGGACCAAATGTGGCCTGCTGCTTTTTGTAAATTAAGTTTCATTAGAACATAGCTACACTTGTTCATTTACATATGGTCTATGGCTGCTATCGTGTTCCAACAGCAGCTGATAGGTGTAGAGATCATACTGCCAACAAAGCCTAAAATATATACTACCTGGCCATTTACAGCAAAAGTTTGCCAACCCTGGTATACAGGAATGTTCCAAATGTTAATTCTCTTGAGTTGAATATCAGCTAACTGGTTATTGAAAAAAGGTGAAGTTAACAACAGCATTTAATGAAAGAATGACACATTAGCCTATACGTCATTCCTAGTATCTGGAGCTCAAAACAATTGTTATGTGAGCAATCAAACATTAATTCCTTATCTCTTTCAGAATGCTTTTACATCTATTGCAACATTAGTTTTGAACTGGCTGTTTCTCTAGAGGAAGGGTATGGTTATGCCACTGTTATTATGGGATCTCTCAAAAAGGGGCAGGTAAGAAGAAAGACACCAATTTTATATATATGTGTATAATATGTATAAAACAGAACAACACCGCAAATTAATGATTGTTTTTAAAAAATTTCCAAGGCAGGGGTGCCTGCATTGCTCAGTCGGTTAAACTTCCAACTTTGGCTCAGGTCATGATCTCACAGTTTGTGGGTTTGAGCCTCGCATAGGGCTCTGTGCTGACAGCTCAGAGCCTGGAGCCTGCTTCAGATTCTGTCTCTCCCTCTCTCTCTGCCCCACGCACGCTCACTCTTTCTATCTCAAAAATGAATGTTAAAAAAATTTTTTTTAAATAAAAATAAAAAATTTCCAAGGCGGAAAATATAACAAGATGTTTTCCACAACAAGTAAATTTACATCACTTGATTACACTTATTTTGCACTTTAGCATCACAAAAATGGCATCAAAGAAATATAAACATTTTATTCAAAGCAATCCCCACCTTAACAGAAAATAAAATTTGTTTGGCTTTCGAAATGCCTCATACATGGATTTACCTAAAATAGTCAACCTTATTATCACTATCTCTCATTTCCCCAAAATACAAACCGTTACAGTCAAACCAATCTCCTCCCTATCTTGGATCAGTCCTTAGTCATTTTCAACTCCATCCTTTCCTCAATTATTCTGTGCCTATCAAAATGACTCATCAGTTAAAACCTATTTGCACTCATACATCCTTCAAGAAACCTTCTAACCCTCACTAATTTCCTTTCTATCAGAACTCAGATTTAATATCCAGACTACATGAATGTATATGCATTTACCTGCTGTTTGTGTCATTTCATACACATTAATCTGGATTCCTTAACTAAACTGTAAGCACTTTGAAGGCAAACAATTCCTTTTATTCTTTCATATTACTAAAATGCTGAGCACAGCACTGATTATTCTCAACACACTCTTGTTGACCTGTGTAACCTAAGTATATAAAAATGTGCTACATTAAAGGAAGTCCATCATCCTCAGCAAGTAGGTATAATCCTTGACTATCCAGGCAGCTGCACATACTTGTACATAGTAGACACTCAACAAATGTTTGTAGGTTGAATGAAAGACTAAATGTATACATGAATGATGAATGAATAATGGGCATTCTTCATAAGGTGGAAGAAAAGGGCAAACTGTAGATGGACGTGGTCAACTTGAAGCTATAGATCTTAAATTCATAAGGACCAAATATTCATCAGAACATTTTCTGCTGCAATCCAATTCAAACTAATTTATATACAAAATTTTGGCTCGTGGGACTGGAAAGGACACCAGGGTAGCTGACAGAATCAAAAGAAAACCATAGATATCTCATACCACAGTCCCTGGAACTGAAATTGGCATGCTACCTCAACCTATCTCCCATTTATTTATGGTTTCACTTTCTCCTACTACAGATGGGGTTCTTATACATGTGGGAAAGAATGCACTAACACCCTACTACAAACACCCAGATTAATAAGAGTTCATCTGAATTAATGAATAAGAATCCTACTAACACCCAGATTAATAACTTCAGAAAAAAGGGAGCATCTTTCTCCTAGCATTCATACATCAATGTCAAAGGATTCTAATTGGCTCTGCTGGATCAATACGCAATCACTGTTGCAAATAGGGATGACTAGGTTTGGGTTATAAGAGTATACGACTGGCAGGCAGCCTATCAACCACACGTGATAGGTGAAGAGATGATTCCCCAAACGAAGAGATACGGAGTTGAGCAAATTAGCATACAGCTGACCCTAGAACAGCACAGCTTTGAACTGCACAGGTCCACTTATGCACAGATTTTTTTCAATACAGTACTACAAATATATATTTCTCTTCCTTATGATTTTCTTAATAACACTCTCTGTTCCCTAGCTTACTTTATCCTCATTTATTTTTTTTTTTCAACGTTTTTTTTTTTTTTTGGGACAGAGAGAGACAGAGCATGAACGGGGGAGGGGCAGAGAGAGAGGGAGACACAGAATCGGAAACAGGCTCCAGGCTCCGAGCCATCAGCCCAGAGCCTGACGCGGGGCTCGAACTCACGGACCGCGAGATCGTGACCTGGCTGAAGTCGGACGCTTAACCGACTGCGCCACCCAGGCGCCCCTATCCTCATTTATTTTAAGAACACAGCCTCTAACACATATACAAAGTATGTGTTATTCAACTGTTCATGCTATCAGTAAGGCTTCCAATCAACAGAAGGCTTATAGCAGTTAAATTTTAGGGGAGTCACAAGAATACACACAGATTTCCAACTGCATGGAATTGGAAATCTACCTACCCCCACATTGTTCAAGGTCAACAAAAACATATATATGTCTAATTTTTTTCTACCAGCTATAACCTCTAACAACCCAATTTTAATTAGGAATTGGTGATGATTTTACCACATTTTGCACTTACTAGACTTTCCACAAAGCCAATATTTGTTTTTGGCTATTACCACTTCTTAAAATAAGACCCATGTGAGACCTACTTAATTATCCTAAGCTTCAAGTCATGCAACTTAATTCTGATATTCTGATACCTATTTCATGCAGTCATACCGATCACGATTTTAAAATTTAGTCAGGGACACATGGATGGCTCAGTCAGTGAAATGCCTGACTCTTGGTTTTGGCTCAGGTCATGATCTCATGGTTCATGGGTTCGAGTCCCACATCAGGCTCCTTGCGAAGGTGCGGAGTCTGTTTGGGATTCTCTCTCTCTCCCTCTCTGCCTGCCCCCTTCCCTGTTTGCACTCACTCTCTTTCTCTCTCTCTCTCTCTCTCTCTCTCACGTGCTCTCTCAAAATTAGGAAGTAAACTTAAAAAAATAAAAAGTAAATTTAAAATTTAGTCAGACTCTGCTCACAATTTTTCAAGATGGAATAATCCAAATCATTTTGGTAAGTCATCATACAGCAGCCTCTTGTTTACTTCATTACATTTCAAGTTCTCACTCTTCATTGTGTAACTTCTGAGAATTTTGGATCAAACACAGTAAAGAAAATTCTTAGCACTCAGCATTTACTTTATTCAGAAAACAACACAGTACCCATGCAAACCTAATTCAGTTAGAGGTCAAACAATTGTTATGTAGGAAGAAATTACACATATAAATGAACATAAATAATAACCTGGTATCTAAGCTTTGTTGCTTTGTACTCACTGTAGTTGTTAGATATTAACTTCTAATAAAATAAAACATTCCTGGGGCGCCTGGGTGGCTCAGTCGGTTAAGCGTCCGACTTGGGCTCAGGTCATAATCTCACTGTCCGTGGGTTCGAGCCCCGCATCGGGCTCTGTGCTGACCGCTCAGAGCCTGGAGCCCATTTCAGATTCTGTGTCTCCCTCTCTCTCTGCCCCTCCCCTGTTCATGCTCTGTCTCTCTCTGTCTCAAAAATAAATAAACGTTAAAAAAAAAAATAAAAAATAAAAAATAAAAAAATAAAACATTCCTGCCTTTGTGAAAAATGACCCTGAAAAGAAAACCATCTGCTAGTAAAACTCATGGCAAAACATGGTTATGATTAGTAAAGTAATAATTTAAGTTGGTATAATCCTCTTCCACTTTTTTAGTAGTTATATACATAATCTTTTTTTTAATGTTTATTTATTTTTGAGAGAGGGAGAGAGAGAGGGAGAGAGAGTGAGCGGGGGAAGGGCAGAGAGAGATCTGAAGCAGGCTCCAGGCTCTGAGCTGTCAGCACAGAGCCTGACATGGGGCTCAAACTCGTGAACCGTGAGATCATGACCTGAGCTGAAGTTGGGCACTATACCAACTAAGCCAGCCGGGTGTCCCGTACATAATCTTATTTCTAATTTAGAGTTATATTTATGGGTATACTTACTGCATTTGGTGAGGGGAATTATAATACTGTGGTATCCCAGTACCTACCCAAAACAAACAGCAAGAGAAACTGTGCTTCCACGGTAGATAAACTGTATTTTTGTACAAGGGTACAATATTTTCCACTGAGTTTGCAAAGCTTTATTTACAATACCATGGATTCGATGGCAGATTTTCCCCCTTCTTTTTGTTCACACCAGGATATTCAGATGATTGCCTTCAGGAAACAAGTCCTAACTCCACAGTGATTCCCAAATACCTTTCCTGATTCATAATGTAGATGCCATTAATCATGATATAAATATCGGGTTTTTTTTTTTTTTAGGAGCATTACTTTACACTTACCAGAACAAAACACAAACACTCTTCTGGTCATTTATAAAACTTCAAAACATCTTCCTACCATATATGTCTCCATCGTTCATTACCCAAAAGCCCTTAATGTTGTCTTTATGTTTAGAAAAATACAGCTTAAATTATCTTTAGATTTCTAATGAAATGTTAAATAACAAACTAGGAAACCAAAACTACCTTTTCTGCCAACATTAAAAGGAAACCTGTATTTTTTATTTAAGCCAAACATAAAACTATAACTTATGAAAACTCGTAACTCTTTTATTTTTTTGTACCATATCAAAACATATTAACTTACTGCTTAATAGACTACATACTGTAATACTTCAATCTTTACCATACCTCCTTCTTCAAGGAACAAAAGGCACGCAATTTAATGCTTGGACAAAGCCACAATCAGGAACAGTGGTCAAAAGAAGAGACGATATCTGGAAATGAAGACCAAGAGTTTAAAACTGACTGCATAAACTGTTAGTAAAATGTTTTTTATACTCGTGATTCAATTATGCTTCATATTCAACTTATGTGTTTAAATTTGAAAGGACAAAAAAACCTCTCTGCCCTTAGGCAAATAACCCATCATTGCTACTCCATGATAACATCATAAATTTATAAAAATCAGAAAACTCAAAGCTTAGAAGGGAGCTCAGACTCCATCCAATTCATTTATTACAAGATCAGGAAAATGAATCTTGCCCAAAATCACAATCTTAGAACAGTCTAGATCTGATTCCACCCCAGATATCCTACTACCAAAATACTACCTTTTAATACTCATTGTGCTAGTATCCCATGTATATTGCTGACCATGTAAAGTCATTACCCCATGTAGAACTGAAAACATTCATAGCCTCTACACACCTGGGATCAGATAATTAATAAAAACTTCAACTTTATTACAATTCTTTTCTTCTGCTTATATAGTGCTTTATCACAAAACTTTTAGTAGAGTACCCAAAGGAACTGGGCAAAAAAACCCTCAAGTCTTTTATCATCAAAAAAAAAAGTTGTATTAAGTGATCTAAAGCAAACATTGCTTCAGTAAGAACAATTCCAAACAGAAAAGTAAACAATAAAAGTACATTAAATGACGTGTTTAAAGTATGTTTTAAAGTCAAATTGTGTATTTATGCTAAAATATATCCTCTGGAATGCTTCAAGATATAAAAACTTGGGACCGCAACATACTATTACCAGAGAATAGGATAGGATTTTAAGTGTGATGATAAAAAAAATCTCAACCATTTAAAAGCTCATACATTATCAATGCACATAGTAGGTATTCATCATGGTTGTTGATCCTTTTACCCTTCCATAAAACCATATCTAAAACGTTTTGAATTGGTATTTATACTTACTTTCACTGCAAAAAATAAAGAAAAATTTGGATGTGCAATATAGGTTAGATACTTTTATTTTATCCCTCCCTTCCCTTTTGTTAACAATTTTCTAAACCTGGGGATCATCTTATTTATGAGAATTTTAACAAAAATAACGGGGTCTACTACGCTTACCATACTCATGAAATGCTAACGCCTGAAAAATGTTAATACAATGCAATGCCTTTCTTCATGAATATCAGAAACATATAGTTTTGCTGAAAGATAATCCATTTCTACGGATTTGCAGTTAAAAGAGGTCAGGGTATTCCATTGCATCGATTTAAGTGGTTTCTATCTGTTCAACCTGAGGATACTAATTTTAGAGTACACTCAAATCCGATCCCTTACTGCATAAAAAAGAAAAAAGAAAAAAAAAAAACAGTAAACTAGGCCTAACACACAGACGCTCTAGTTAATGAAATTCCTACCCTGATGTACAGTTTGGCGTCTTGTTTCACCATTGCTACAGCCACACAAAGTTCAAGCATTCTTACGAATTCCTTAAATATTGACTTATTTTATTTTTCTGGTGTTTTTTTTTTGACTTTTGATATCCAAACATACTAAACGAATGTTTTCACTAAAATAGATCACAAACACTAAACGCCCCAAATTTAAACCTAAAAAGAAAACTGAGCCTAAACTTTTGTATTCTGAACCTTAAAGCTACCACATCTGTTTTGTTGCTCTTCCTAAGTTACAACATTTTACCTCATATACATTCACCCTACATATATTCCATTACCATATCCATCTAGGAAGAGACTGTCTACTTGACAATGAGGACACCATGTTAAGAATAGACTCAAAATGGACCCTACAAGTGAGAAAGCCAGTTACAAAGAAATCCATCTGCCACTGGGTGTGGTTGGGGTCTGCAAGGAAGGGCGCCTTTGGCCAACTCTGGAGGAGAGAGCGCGCGCCAGAGAGCTGTGCGTATCTGCAAGAAAAGACCTCCAATGACCACAAACTGGACCCACAATGGGGACGCCGTCGAGTCGGGCTGCCGTGGGCCTGCGAATCTACAGCTCGAGGGGTGCGGCCGCAGGACTGCCCATGCTGTCTCCACCAGCCCCGGAACGCGCCGAGTGGGTGCTTCGAGCGCCGCGCGCCCCGCTCCGTCCCAAACACCGCGCCCGATCCGCCCCTTCCTCCGGGGTTCGGCTCCCCTCGGGCGCGCGGAGGCACACTGTCGCCGCGCTCCCGCTCCAGCTCCTAAGCTGTGGGAGAGTGTGGAGTTCAAAGAGCCCGAACGTAGTGCAAACCCAGCTAAGAAACAGAAGGCTAGCTCTAGCAGCCTGCAGGAGCGCCGGGTAAAAGAGCCCACTTCTCTAGAAAAACTTTGCGGCAAGTTAGGCGGAAGCGCTGAATAGCCGGGACTATTTAGCAGGCGCTTCCTATCACGAGAGGCGGATCCCTGAGCCGGTTCAGGGGACCCTGACACCCCCACAAACTCGCACTTTGCCCCCTGGCTGGCCATCTAGAAGTCCCGGCATCCTAACAAGTCTGAGCGGCCCCGTTCATAGGGAATACCTGTCGTGGTCCCCATTGCCTGCGAGTCCCCGATGGCGGCCATTACGCTTCCATCCGGGTATTGCCGAAAAGCCGATCGCGGCGCTACCGGTAGCGCACGCTGCGGCGGAGGGATCCGCCGGGCAGTACCTGAAGCGAGCGGAAGAGGACGGAGGCCGGCAGGGTTCGCGCCTTAGCCTGGCGAGACTAGGCCATTGAGCTGGACTTGCCGCTGACCTCTCAAATTAGCGCGCTTCCCCGATGTCTGCCACGCCAGTGACTCACCCTCCCACTGTGTTCTCCAGCAGCTGCAGAGATCCTACTGCCCATGTTGGGGTAGACAAACCTCTACTCTATGCTCTTCAGAGTAGACACCAGAAGCAGGAACTGTGGTCTTGGCAAGCCCTTACTAACTGGGAATGGTCTCAACCCTGAGATTTTAATCATTTCCGGCTTTGCAAATGGCGTCTCCTCCTCGTTGCTTTTGACTCCCAGGTTTTAGCAGCCATTGCAGCCCACGTCAATGAAGGAAGCTGCCCAAGACCCTCAGGAAGACATACTGAACTCCAAACGTGCACATATATAATAATTGATCTGAAAACTGTCGTTACAACAAGGGAGATTTCATTCCCATCAAAGGAATCCTTCCACAACATCACACAACTGAGCTGGACAAAGAGGCCAATTAATATTATGATTGGGTTTCTCCCAAAGGCCGGAATGGCTCCCCTTGTCTCTTGTAGAGCATTTCTGAAAGCCAACCTATTAATTTCACTTTTTACATATTATAAACTTACATATATATACCTTCATATATATATATATATATATACACACACACACACACACACACACACACATATATATATACACACACATATATGTATATATATATATATACACACACATATATGTATATATATATATATATATACATACATATATATGTATATATATATAGCAAAAACTGTAAAAAAATCTGGGGCAGAGGTATACATCAAAATATTAATATTAAAAGTGAAACTGCAATCGAGTTGTCTTCGTTGAAAAAAAAAATTAATGTTTATCATAAACATTTTTTATTGTTTTAGAGTATGCTTTGAAAATGTCAACCTGTAGCCAGACACAAGATTTTCTGCATCCTTTAATAAAAAGCACACTGAGGAATCCTCCTTGTCCTTAAGGAAATTTCTTATCACTGGGTCTATTGGTCTGCACGATGCCTCCTGGAAGATGCAAATGAGCAGTAATCCACCTTAGATGTACTTATATATCTTGTACTCATATGCCTGTATAAAATACACAAGGAGAAATCTTCTATAAATACCAAAAGGGAGGCCCTTATCAGATAGAGAACATGTTTACAAAATGGATTTTATTTTGCATTAAACATCATCCCCCTCTCTCTGGTCTTCATTTGCATGCAAGTCACACAGGCATACATATCACAGAGTAAAGAAAGAATCAGGAGTTTTTATTTTTAATAGCAAAAAAAGATGATAGCTGGGAATATGATAGAGTTGTTTGTTTTGTGTTTTGATGTAATTGTTGTTTTTTTGTTTTTCAAATTAAGAAATTGCACCCCTCTCCTCCACAGTATTTGCATTATTAACTTCATTTTTGCTTATACATATATGTTCATCTGAAAACATTGCAAACCTGTATATATGATACGGAAGAACTGGAATATGTGTGAGGTTTTTTTTTTTTTTTTTTTTTTTTTTTTAGTAAATAAGGTATCATTCAACCACAAACTTCTCTCTTCCCTTTTTTGTCATCCATATCATACAACCTCCACCCACTTTCTTGCCCACTTTTTGGATTTTGAACATTGGGTTAGCACAGAAAAAAAAGTAAAACAGAAAGGAAGGAAAGAAGATGTTAAAAGAGAGAGAAAGAAAGAATACAAAGCAGAGAAAATGGAATCATAGTTTAAAAAAATATTTTGTAGTTGAGAAGGATAGTTATTGGGGATAGAGTTAATTTAATGCTGTAAATTGTTGATTCCTCTGAACACCTCAATCTGCTATTTACTAGCTGAGGGCACTTAATCTCTGAGTTGCACAGAATTATGCAATACATAACAGCTGGTAGATTGAAGACAGAAATCAACTCCATGGCGCCCACAGTACCCATGGTAGAAGTGATGATGGAGGTGATAGCCACAAAGATTCCATCTTGATTACAAACCTCTTTCTCCTTTTAAATATATAAATAATGGTGATTGTGTCAGGAAGCAGATCACTTCAAGACAGTGAAATTTTCTCCTAAAAAATAGTATACAAGTGGGAATTACATTTCACTTTAGGGATTCACACCTCTAAATCATAGGTAATGCCATATTGTAATAAAATTACAACAAGCCTATATATACATATATTTACATAAATATATACAGTATATTTACAAAAACAGCATGCTTTTAGTTGTAGATAGCTTGGTATGTCATAAGTATTGTATAAAATTATATAAAGGATAGCTGTTACAATTGTAACTAAAGAATTAAATAATATTTAAAGAGTAAGAGTCTGAAAAAGGCTCTCTCCTTTTTGCTGATCTCTCAAGTCCAGACTCCCTACTTCCAATAATATAATCAAGTACAACCAAAATTGGAAAAATAAAGATGCCAAGAACCTGGTAATCTAGCTTAAAATGGTCCCACTCTCTGGTCAAGAATACCATAGGTTGATTACCATCTTCAAGCCATCAAACAAGTGTTAGTTGAGTTGAGCCAAAGTCCTCTGCATGGTTGTTCTTTAATATTCATTCTGCAGATATGTTCTTGAACCCCTTACCATGCGCTAGAAACTGTGCTTCTAATAAATAAGACGTGATCTCTCAAGGAGTAACTTGTTCAGTAGGAGATTCTTAATATCTAAAAGATTTAATGATTCAACAGAGCAATTCCAAAACTGGGATTTCAAATATAACAGGTGATAATCTTTTTAGGATAGGTATCCCTGCCAGTTTCCTCTCAACTCATATTTCCTAGATGATTAAGACTTTAGATATGCTGCTATTTTTATTAAATTGTTACTAAAGATATAGTCACTCTTTCTTAGTTCTTTCAGTGGATACTATCTTCATCAATGAAGAACATTAAACTATATAAACTATACTGGCCTTACCGAAATATTTTAGGGTATTTCTCCTTATCCCCAATCACATCAAATTCTTTCTAAGAATCCCTGTATCCTGCAGGCAAGAGAGCAGGTGGCACAGATAATTCAAGTCCTTAGAGGAATAAAAAGAGGAAATGTAATGCTTGTTAATTATATTTCTTTTAAGAAAACAAATCTGGTACACATATATGTTATATATGCTATTTTGTATATACTTTCATAAGTATAGTACATTTCATTATTTGATGTTTTAAAAGAGTAAAGAAGTATAAGGCTTTTTTTGGAGTGTGTGTGTGTGCATGCTGTTTGGTAGAGATTAAATACTATGTAAGTTGATTTGATTGCTTTGGAAAGTTTTTTTAAGGGTAACTCTAATTTCTGTGAGACCTGTGACACCGGACCATGTTAACATCAATAAATTACACTTAAGAACTTGTAAGAGTAAATCATCTGACTCATTACTCTAAAATTTCCAAGTTGCATCCACCTGCAAATTTTTCTAACTTCTCCCTTCAAACAAAAACCAAAACCCAGATTTTCTTGTTTTAAATAAACATATTCCTTAATACTACTATATATAGTGCCTCAGTGGTCCTGAAGTTGTATTAACGTTGATGTTTATGTTTTGTTAATGTTTGTTGGGGGAGTGGAAGTTAAGGGGATATGTAAATCTTTGCAGTATATCCTAGAATGCCTGATGAAGTAAATGAGAAACAATTATAAGATGGAAAAAAAAGGGGCGCCTGGGTGGCTCAGTCAGCTGGGCATCCGACTTCAGTTCAGGTCATGATCTCATGGTCTGTGGGTTCAAGCCCCACGTTGGGCTCTGTGCTGACAGCTCAGAGCCTGGAGCCTGCTTCAGATTCTGTGTCTCCCTCTCTCTCTGTCCCTCCCCTGCTCATGCTCTGTCTCTCTCTGTCTCAAAAATAAATAAAAACATTAAAAAAAATTTTTTTTTAAAGATGGAAAAAAAAAAAACAGTAACTCATTTAAATTAGCTTTACATGCCTTGTTTCTATTGATATCAGGACTCTCCAAGGCAGTGAGGTAATCCTGGAGAGCCAGGATAGAGTAGGAGTAAAGAGTATAATGCAGCAATAGGAAAAGCATAACTTGTTTAAGAGGAAAGTATTAAATGCAAGGAAGAAGGAAAAGCTCTATTTGAAAACGTTATAGATATATATGGAAAGGTATCAATTGGAAGCTGAAAACACAGAAGACAGCATGGAGATGAATATACAAAAACAGAGCCAGGATTGATATAAGAATAGATTCAGAATGCCTCAGACAGATGGAGGAGATAGATGACACTATCACAATATAAATTACAAAAGTGGCCCAGAGTTCAATAAATATTTCAGAACGTCTTCCTAGTGCCAGAGGATACAAATATCTGCCTCTGTCCTCAGGCATAAGGTTGAATAGAGGGATCATATAACTCAGTTTTCCCCCCAAAAAGCCCTCACTTATACCTGTTTTCCCTAGCTCTTACATTTTCAGTCAAAAATATCTCAATTTAGTGATAACTGAATCATCACTGTAGCGATAAAGGAAAACTGATAGAAATCTTATCTGTTAAGAGCAAATCATCTCAGAAATGTTTGACTTGCCTTGCTGTTGTTCAGAGAAACTAAATAATTCTTTAATAGTAGGAAAGAAAGGCAATAACAAGAATTATTGTGGTGAACTGAAGGCTAATCAACAAAAAGGAAAAAGTTGCTCATGATGTAATGGGCTGAGTGGGTGGGCAACAGTGTTCAGCAGTGGTTTTGGGCATGTGGTCTCTCAACTCTGGGGTTCTTTCTTTCCTCTCATATTAATTCACACACCAAGGGACACACACTAATGGGCACACGTTAACTAGGGCTCAGTTTTTTCATCCGACCCAAACACACATCACCTGAAAGAGGAACTCAAGCTCCTAAGACTCATAAGAAAAATTAACCAAAAGAAAGGTATCAAACCAAATAACATATACCATCTGAAAAGAATTAAAACAGATTAGACTTTAAAACAAACATGCTATAAGAGACTCTTAAAAACTGAGAACAAACTGAGGGTTGATGGGGGGTGGGAGGGAGGGGAGGGTGGGAGATGGGTATTGAGGAGGGCACCTTTTGGGATGAGCACTGGGTGTTGTATGGAAACCAATTTGACAATAAATTTCATATATTGAAAAAAAGAAAAGAAAAGAAAACTAAGGAAGAAGCCTACCATAAAAAAAATAAATTAAAATAAAATATAATAAAATAAAATAAACATGCTAACTATATTTAAAGATACTGGAAAGATAGTATACAAAGCAAGAACAAGAAATCATTGAAAAATGTAGAAATATTAAAAGACAGAAGCAAAAAAGTTCTGTCTTCTCTTATCAGGGAGAAAAATCTCTTCCAAAAACCTTCTTATGTTTCCCTGGCCAAGACTGAGTCCTATATTCCCCTTTAGAACAAAGGGAATGGCAAAGCAAAACAGGGTTGTTGTGATTGATTTAAACCAATCATGATTTATACTCTGGGATTAAGTGAATTGCCACCTGAGAAATAATAGCAGAATTCTATTTATATACTTATAATTGCTTACAGCATTATAGTTCTACATTTTCCAGAGTAAAGTATTTTTAAAGTTGGCATAAAGTGAAGAGAGAAGCTGAAGGAGACCCCATAACAAGCTATTTTTTATTTCATAGATTTCCTAACAGGTGAGGAAACCTGGACCACAACAGAAAAGGAAGACATTATCCTGACAGTTTGGCATTTACCAAGTAAGTCAACTGAAAGTAAGAAATGTGTCCATGGAGAATAGGTCTTCACTTCAACTAATCCTATCACCAAGATGGACAATGTTTCTCAAACTCAAGAAACCAGGGATATGCAAATTGGCTCTCAGAACAAAGGCAAAGATTCAAAAGATTTAAATGAAAAAGAGGCCAATATGAAATTATACCACTGCCTTTTTCCCCTCTGGTGAAATGATAGAATTCAAGAAAAACACTTATAGAGATGAACATTTAGGGTTTTGCCAATAAAACTCTAAGACTCCAAAATAAAGTCCAATGGTTAATAACCAATCCAGTAAATGTTTAATTAATCACCTCACTTTTACTTATTTTTTAAGTAGGCTCCACACCTGGTGTGGAGCCCTACACAGGGCTTGAACTCAAGACCCTGAGATCAAGAGCTGAGCTGAGATTAAGAGTCAAATGCTTAGGTGACTGAGCCACCCAGGTGTCCCTAATTGCCTCACTTTTAAGTATAAACTTTAAGGAGCCAAGGATAAGCAGAAATTCAAGAAAAGGTTCTAAAAATATATAGATTGTTTTTCGTAAAAAAAACAAAAACAGGAAAGTAACTCTGAAGAAAGAGCATTGATGCAGCAAGGAGAAGAAAGCAAAATAAAACAAAAGCAACTATAATATCCTCAGATAAATAAGAAAAGCTATTGGATCTATGAAAGAATAGAAATACTGTGAAAAGGGGATATCCTGAGGCTAAGAAAGAGCTCTTGAAAATTTAAAGTATACTGTAAAATAGTATAGTTTTGAAAATAAAATTGTGAAAAGTCTCTCCAAAATAGAAAAAAAAAGTCAGAATTAAAAAATAGGAAACATAAAAAATTAAAATTCAACATTCAATTAATAGCAGCTCTAGAAAATGAAAAAAAAAAGAGAAACAAGAAAGAATTATTAAATAAATAATACAAGAAACTTGTCCCAGCACTGAAGGACATAAACTTACATCCTGCATTTACTCACTGAATGCCCACCACAATGACCACACCAAGATATATCATTGTAAAATTCAGGATATAAAAAACCTAAAATCTTTCAGAAAGGAAAAGCGAATCACATGCAAAAGATTGTGAATAAAAATAGAGTCAGATTTCTCAACGAGAACACAAATAGCTAGACCACAATGGAGTAACACCTCCGAAGTCTAAATACTTAAAAAATGATTTTCCAACACAGGGTTCTATAATCAGTCAAACTATCAATTAAACACGAGAGTGGATTCAAAACATTTTCAGAAAGGGAAATTCTCCCAAATTTACCTCTCTTGTACTCTTTACCAAAAAAGTAATGCTTCTCTAAAATATTGCTTCCTCACAAGAAAGAGGAAGATACAGAAAGTAGGAAATAGGAAATGTAAGTCAGGAGAAAGAACAAGAAAAGCCCAGGAAGACCCAGGAACAAAACAAAATTCTCCATTGGCTCTATAGGGAATTGTGACAGCCCCAATCGTATAGAAGCCCTACAATCTGTAATATAAAATCTTGTTCACCATGGGCTGGATAGGCTGAGAAAAACGGCTTCAAAATAACCAGACAGGGAAGAGAGACAGGAGAGGGGAGGGGAATAACAAACAAAAGATAAACTTCCCACTGAATTAAATTAAATTCCAAATTGCATAAAGTAATCTAATGCTATGACAGTAATCTATGAAATCAAACTTCAGAATGCAAATTCACTCTGGGGGGGGAAATAAACTGCCTCAAAAAAGGTAAACGAAGGAATAATGTTATTAAAAAGAAAAGGCAAGGGTCACCTGGGTGGCTCAGTCAGTTAAGTGACCAACTTTGGCTCAGGTCATGATCTCGTGGTTTGTGAGTTCTAGCCCCACATCAGGCTGTCTGTTGTCAGCACAGAGCCTGTCTTGGGTCCTCTGTCTCTCTCTCTCTGCCCCCGGCCCCCACTTGCTCTCTCTCTCCCTCAAAAATAAATAAAAACATTAAAAAAAAAAAAAAGAATAAGCAAAGAATTATGAAGCAGGAAGAAATGAAATTCAAATAGATTGAGTTCTTTAAAAAGAATGAATTAGGGATGGCTGGGTGGCTCAGTCGGTTAAGCGTCTGACTTTGGCTCAGGTCATGATCTTGCAGTCCGTGAGTTCGAGCCCCGAGTCAGGCTCTGTACTGACAGCTCAGAGCCTGGACCCTGCTTCAGATTCTCTCTCTCAATCTCTCTCTCTCTCAAAATAATAAATGAGCATTAAAAAATTAAAAATGAATAAATAAATAAAAAGCATCAATTAAAAATACAATTAAACTATCCTGGAATAGCCATTGAAATAATATGTGACAGCCTGGGGAAAGTCTATAGTGGCTATGATAGAAAAGAGAATAAATGTGAAGATAGCACTGAGCAATTTTCCCAAAATGCAGCAAGGGGAGTTAAATACATTAAAATATATGAAAGAGCAGTTAATATACACAGAGATAGATTATCTCCAACACATATCTATTAGAAAAGTACCAGAAGTATGCAAATGTGTTAATGGTAGAAAAGCCGTGTTTGAACTGACAAAAGCTGCCCATTTTTTTGAATTGAAGAAATGTAAGAGTTCTTCATTTTACAATGTACTACAAGCACTCAGTAGGATAAATAAAAAAACATACCTGGGCACACCATAGTGAAATTTAAGAATGTCAAAAGTACAGAGAAAATTGTTTAAAATTTTCAACTACAAAAGACAGATTAATATGAATGACAGACTAATGACAAATTTTTCAATACTATAGTAGATGCCGTAAGACAATAGCTTAACCTTTTGAAGTATTAAGAGACATTGACTATTGGGGTACCTGGGTGGCTCAGTCAGTTGAGTGTCTGACTTTGGCTCAGGTCATGATCTCACAGTTTGTGAGTTCGAGCCTCGCGTCGGGCTCTGTGTTGGCAGCTCAGAGCCTGGAACCTGCTTCGGATTCTGTGTCTCCCTCTCTCTACCCCTTCCCCGCTCATGCTCTGTCTCTCTCTGTCTCTCAAAAATGAATAAACATTAAAAAAAATTATAAAAAAAAAAAGAGAGAGACATTGACTATCAACTTAGACTTCATAACCAGGTAAACTATTATAATGAGGGCAAAATAAAGATATTTGCCATCATATGAAGATTGAGTTAATTTACTCCCCATATATCCTCCACAAAAGTACTATTAAAAGAATGAACTTCAACCAGAAGATAAATAAACCTAGGGGAAAGGTATGAGATTTAACAAAAACAGTGAGTTCTGAAACTTACAAAATATGTCTATAAATTAATGAACTCTTTAAAAAAACATTTTATTATCTTTGAAAAAAGTTGAGGCTGGAAATTTATACAATTACAGGATTTGGAGTTAGGCTTGGTATTCAATGAATAAAGTCATGTTATATTCAGAAAATAGAAATACTGAGTAATTACAGATATTATCAGAAAATTTTATACATATACATGTACTTTAAAAATGAAGGGCTACTATTAAAAGAATAGACATATATTCTATAGTTTCCAAACCAAGAGAGGAATCAAAAGGCAGTAAAGGTGTTCAATTCAACATTAAAAAAAAAAGATATGATGGTAAAGGTTGATAAATAGAAAATGCCAAGTACTATGGTAAACAAAAATTAATCTAAGTATATCAATAATCATTTCAATGATCAAGCTTAGATATCGGAAGGTAGATTTTCTGAATACATCACAAAAATAAATACCATCTCTATGGTGTTTACAAGAGAAAACTTAAAGCCATACAGAAAGTTTGAAAGTAAAAGATAGAAAGATACACTAAGAAAATACTAAAGGAAGATAGGTTTAAAATATTAATGAGTCTGAAATAGAATTTAAAGATAGAAGCTATATAGAAATGTAAAAGTAGGGGCGCCTGGGTGGCTCAGTCAGTTAAGCCTCTGACTTCAGCTTAGGTCTTGATCTTGCACTCTGTGAGTTCAAGCCCCACGTTGGGCTCTGTGCTGACAGCTCAGAGTCCGGAGCCTGCTTTGGATTCTGTGTTTCCTTCTCTCTCTCTGCCCCTCTGCCCCTCATTCTCTCTCTCTCTCTCTCTCTCTCTCTCTCTCTCTCTCTCTCTCTCAAAAATAAATAAACATTAAAAATTTTAAAAAAAAATGTAAAAGTATCACTACATATTAATAGTAAAAGGAACAATCCACCAAGAAGGTAACACAATCCTAAACTTATACATAACAAAAGAGGATTGGAATTTATAAATCAAAAGCTAACAATTAAAAGAAAAACATTGAGGAATCCACAATCATAGAGGAAGATTTTAATATATCTCTATTAGAAACTGATGGGTCAAGCAGAAAAAAAAAATTAGTAAGGATACAGATTTGAATAGTGAAATCAGCAAGCTTGGTCTAATTTTACATTCCAGCATTTAAAAGCTAAGAAGAGACAAATGGGGTGTTTACAAAATTTGAACACAATTTAAGACATGAAGAACATCTTAACACATATCCTAGAATCAATACCATACAACCTAATGATTCCAAAATGAGGACAAAATGACACTATAAACAGTATTGCATTTCACTGCACATAACACTGAAATATGGGTAGTAGGATGAATATTTTCTTTACAACTTTCAAAATCAATGAAATTTTGAAAACAGGAAAACTAAATATTAAACATACTTCATCTGTTATAAAACAGCATGCAAAACACAATTTTAAAAATTTATTAACATTAAACCTCCCTATCATCTGAATATACATTTTTGAGCAATAACTAATAATAAGCTATTGAAAAATACCGAAACACTACTCCAAAAGGGATAAAAATTTGATTTAAAATGAAAAACAGAAAATGAAGTAACATTTAGTGATTTTTGGAAAGTGAAATCCTAAAAACCATGTGTCATTGGTGACATCATTAGGTTGTAGGTATATTTTGTGTACATTTTTCCAGCTGTTTAAATATCTCTGATTGTACATGAGGATGGGGAAATGGTGAGAAGGTAGTTACAATTCATGTCAAATCTTTTCTTCTATCCTCCTACATGGCCAAATAATTCCATCTCTATTTGATGACTCTGAGACTATATTTTTCATTAGTAGTACTGTTACCATTTTATTTCCAAGAAAACACTTCCAGTAAGTTTTAATATTTTTTAATTTATCTCAAGTAAATAAGAGTCCACAGAAAATTATCTATATCGATTTTAATGCTGCCCTGTTCATATTCCAGTCATTAAGAAAATTCTTTGACCTGGAGTAATAATCTTAAAATAAAAACTACAGTGATTGTCTTTTCCTTTCTCCTCTGGAGGAATATGGAGATTACACAAACATTTGTTTAATTCAATATCTTAATGCAGCACCTATGTCTGGGAAGAGAGGATTTTTGCAGAGCTAGTGTTTTCACCATAAGCTCCATAGTCACATTTGTAGTAATAGTTGTATTTTGATAGAATCATATTTCAATGGCCAGCTTTTCTAGAAGAAGTACCAACGTTTTCATAAAGTCATATTGAATCTGCCTTCAGAGAAAATAGATTTCGGAATTCAAATGATTTAACATCTTCTGAAACAATGTTTTCGTAAATTATATGTGTAGAGAAGCATCTCCCTCTCCAGTCCTGAAAAATGCTACCTCAATTTCAAAACCATTTTAAAAATATTGCTGATCTGGTGGAAAAGTAAGAAACTCAACTGGAGACCAGGGAAAACATGATTCCCCAGGGATAAGCAAGTAGCAGAGCCAGCAATTGCTGTCAGGGCACGTGCCATAACATGGCTGCCAAGAACTGGTGTCTTTCTGTAGTCGTTGTCTTAGGAAGAGTGAGTTCATTCAAAATGCTTTCTCTAATACGAAGAAGTAGAAAAATCACAGACGTATAGTGCAGTGAATCTTCTCAAAGCAAAAACACCTATATAATCACCACAGATGTAAAAAAAAAAGTCAGTACCCCAGAAACCCCCTCATAGCCTCTCCCAGTCTCTACACACTCTCCCCTACCAAGAACTAATCACTTTCCTGACTTATATTCACCGTAAATTAGCCACCTCATTTTTGAACCTTATATAAATGATATCACACAGTATGATGTGTACTTGTATGAATTTATTCATTCAACATGTCATCCATTTTCTTGCATAGCAAACATACAGTAATTTTTAAATAACTGTGAACTATTACAGTGTCTGAATATATCAAGATATATCTATCCTTCTTGCTGATGGACAGTTAGCTTCCAGTGTGGGATAATCACAAATAACGTTGCTATAAACATTCTTATACATGACTTTTGCCGCACATATGCACACATTTATGTTAGATATATATGTAGGAGCGGACCCGCTACATCATATGATTGTGTATATGTATTTTTTTAAGAGGGAGCACAAGCTGAGGAAGGCCAAGGGGAGAGGGAGAGAGAGAATCTCAAGCAGGCTCCACACTAAGCACAGAGACCAACTGGGGGTTGCTCTCACAACCATGAGATCATGACCTGAGCTGAAGTCAAGATTCTGACACTTAACCAACTGAGCTACCCAGGTGCCCCATATATATTTATTTTTAGCACGTTTTGCCATATCATCACCAAAGTGATTATACTGATTTGTATTCTGACCAGGAATGTATGAGAGTACTAGTGGTTTCATAGGTACACTAATACTCGTCATTGTGGTTGGATTTGTATTCTACCTTTCATAATGAGTTGAGCACCCATATATATATATATATATATATATATATATATATATATATATTGGCTAACTGGATCTTTGGCCATTTTTTCCTGTTTAGTTGTATGTCTTATTGGTTTAAAGGAGTTCTTTAGACACAGTATTTTGGATATGAGTTCTTTGTAGATGGAATGTGTCATGAGGATAGTCTCATCCTTCATGGATTGTTTTCAGTCTCCCTTTTCCCACAGCTTTATTGAAGTATAACTGGGATACAAAACTCTACACTCAATTAATGTATATAATTTGGTGAGTTTGGACATATGTATACACTCATGTAACTATCTCCACAATCAAAGTAATAAACATATCCATAACCTTAAAAGGTCTCTCTGTGTTTCTTTTGTGGTTTGTTTTGTTTTGTTCTAAGAACATTTCATATGAAATCCACTCCCAACAAATTTTTAATACCGTCCTGTTAACTATAGACACTATGTTGTACAGCAGATCTCTGGAATTTACACATCTTGAAGAACTGTAACTTTATACTCCTTGAACAATTCCCCTCAACCCATGGTAACCACCATTCTACTCTCTGCTTCTATATGTTTGACTGTTTTAGATGTCTCACATAAGAGGAACCATGCAGTATTTATCCTTCTTTGACTGATTTATTTTACTTAGCATAATGACTTTCAGGTTCATTCATGTTGTTACAAATGGTAGGATTTCCTTTAGTGGTATCTTTTGATGAACAGAACTTTTAAATTTTAATGTAGTCCAATTTTAGAGTTAGGGTCTTTTTATGTTGCTTAAGAATTACGTGAGGATATGGAGAAAGGGGAGCATTTATGCACTTTTTTTGGGAATATAGTTGGTGTAGACACTATAGAAAGCAGTATGGAGGTTCTCCCCAAAATGAAATAGAGAACTACCATATGATCCAGCAATTCCTCTTATGAGAATTTATCTGAAGGAAATGAAAACATTGACTCAAAAAGATATCTTCGCCCTCATGTTCATTGCAGCATTATTTACAATAATCAAGACATGGAAACAACATCAGTGTTTATTAATGGATGAATGGATAAAGAAAATGTGGTATACATATACAATACAATATTATTCAGCCATTAAAAAGAAGGAAATCTTGTCATTTGTGACAACGTGGATGGACTTTGAGGGCATTATGCTAAGTGAAGTAAGTCAGACAGAGAAAGACGAATACTGCATGATCTCACTTATATGCGGGACTAAAAAAAAAAAAATCCACCAAACTCACAGATACAATGTGTTGTGGTTGTCGGACATGGGGGTCGGGGACTGGGCGAAACAGATGAAAGCAGTCAAAGGGTACAACTTCCAGTTAAAATATAAATAAGTCCTGGGGATGTAATATACAGCATGGCAACTGTAGTTAATAATATTGTATTGTATATTTGAAAGTTTCTAAGGGAGTAGATCTTAACAGTTTTCATCAAAAGAAAAAAATTTGTAATTATGTGTGGTAATAAATGTTAGTTAGACTTTTTGTGGCAATTGTTTCGCAATATATACACATATCAAATAATTATGGTGTACACCTGAAACTAACATAATGCTATATATCAACCATATCTCAATTAAAAAAATTGTGTTCCCACTCCAAAAAAAGAAGAGTTTTTCATATATTACTTTCTAGAAGTGTTATTGCTTAATTTGTACTTTTAGAAGTAGTTGCTTCATTTGTTCGCCATCGAGGCCCATGATTCTTTTTTTTTTTTTTTTTTAGTAGGCTCCACATCCCAAATGCAGGGCTTGAACTCACAACCTTGAGATCAAGAGTTGCATGTTCTACCCACTGAGCCAGCCAGGCACCCCGTGTTTCCCATCAAGATATCTAACATTATTTATTGAAAAAACAGACCTTTCACTACTGTTCTACAGAACTTTTTTTTTTTCCTTTATCAAGTATCCACATGAATGTGTTCTATTTACGGGCTGTCTTCTGGCCAATTGTTCTATTTCTCTATACTTATATCAATAAAACACTCTCTTAATACTGTATATATGTCTTGGTATATGATGAGAAATTCTTTCTACTTTCCCTTATTATTCTTTCAAATTCTTGTGAATTTAAATTTACTGTGTATTTGTTTTTTATGTGTCCTACCTTTTCTGTGTTCTCTTTTCTCCTTTTGAATTGATTGTTTTATTATTATTTTCTGTCTTTTAACAGATTGGTATTAATTTATTCTTTATTCTTTAAGTGCTTTATCTATAGCTTATTTTATTCACTCTTGACTTATTAGTGTCTACTGTATATTAGTACTTTATTCTTATTCTGGACAGTGAATAGAGAACATTTTATCTCAATTCAATCCCATCTCTCTTGACTTATGTACTATTTTTGTTCATGTATTTTAATTCTCCTTATATTTTAAACCCCCAAGTACATTGTCATTACTGTTTTATAATTGATTCAAATTTCTTGCTTTCTAATGTCCTGCAACTCCAAGCTTCCAGCTGGGATCTTTTTCCTTCTGCCTACAAGAAATACCCTTTATTATGTCTTTTAAGTGGATTTGCTGGTGATTAATTTTTTTCAGGTTTTTTTCTGAAGATATATTTATTTCACCTTATTTTTGTTTGGTATGGAATTTTAGGTTGGCCATTGCTTTCTTGCACTATGTCAAAATTATCTTTTTTAAAATATTTTAATGTTTATTTTTACTTTTGAGAGACAGAGCAGGAGCAGGGAGGGGCAGAGAGGAGACACAGAATCTGATGTAGGCTCCATGCTCTGAGCTGTCAGCACAGAGCCTGATGTGGGGCTTGAACCACGAACTGTGAGATCATGACCTGAGCTGAAGTCAGATGCTTAACCAACTGAGCCACCCAGGCACCCCCGAAATTATCTTTGTTGTCTCTGGCGGCCATTGTTCCTATTGCAAAGTCACAGCTATCTATCCAATATTTGTTTCATTGAAGTTAATGTGTCTTAAAATCTTTGTAAGGAGATAATTTTCCTTTGTCTCGGACTTTAGCAGTCAGTTCTTATGTATTTAGTATGATTTTCTTTCTTATATTTATCCTGCTCATTTTTTTAAATACAAAAACCCTCAGTTTTAGAAATGTTTCATGTATGAGCTATTTATAAATGCAAGAAATTACCCGAAGCTTAGCAGACAAAACCAAAATACATTTATTATCTCATATAGGTTGTGTAGGTGAGGTATCTAGGAGAAGTTTGGCTAGATGTTTCTGGCATAAAGTCTCACATGAGATAGCAGTCAGGAGACTTACCAGTACTGCAGTCATTTGAAGGCTTGACTAGGGTTAAGGATCTATTCCCAGAGTGTCTCACTCAAATGCTTAGTAAGCAAAAAATGCTGGTTATTAGCAGATAATCTCAATGCAATGTCACGTGGACCTCTCCATAGGGCTAGCTAAGTGCCCTTACCGGCATGGCAGCTGGCTTCCACTAAAGCAAGTGATCCATGAGACCACAAGATGGAAGGCACAGTGTGTTTCATGACATAGTCTCAGAAGTCATACTCCCTCATTTCTATAACACCCTATTGGTTATATATTCAACTACATTCAGAGTTGGAGGGGACTACATGAGTGTGTTAATAGTGAGAGACAAGAATCACTGGAGACCATCTTGGTGGCAGGCTACCACATTCCACCTTCTTTTGCTCTCATATGCAAAACATACTCATTCTCAAAAGATTCATCTCATTACACCATGAGTTCAAAGTCCAAAATTCTATATCTAGATCAGGTCCAGGTGTGCATGAATCATGAGTGTAGGTTCTTAATACAATCCCCTTGAGTACTGCTCCTTTTCATTTGAAGTCATGTGAACTACAGAGGCAAGTTATCTGCCCCTTCCATGCCAAACATAGAATGGTTGGTATAGCAGAGGATAACTGCTATACAAGCTCTTGTTCAGAAAGCAGAAAATGAACACAACACATGGTCCACAGCAATTCTGAAATCTCACTGGGCAAAGTTTAGAAGTTCTCTGATTAGAACTCATTTCCACTCTTGCACAGACATGATTCACATTGTTTCATGGCTCCTCCATTTGGGCTCTTGGCTCTTAAATTTGAGTTATCTTTCTTTTTTATGAAACATACCGCTATTTTTGGTCACACGATTTCCTCAGTTTGCTTCCTGCTTATAAAAGTTTCAGAATCCAAAGGCTCTTTTCCTTGTTACTGTCTCTGATTCTTTAAGTCCAAGTTAATGGTGTTTCTGCCAATACAAATATCTTTATAACTTTGTGGCTATGCTGTGGATGCTATTGGAATTTACTCCATTAGACAGAAGACACACCACAAATCTCTCTGAGGTAAGCCCTTCTTTACCTTTGGCTTCTGCTGATACTGTTGAGGGAAAACACACTTAAGTTTCATATAACCCCTATCTTCTGACTGAATGTCACTAAGACATCATCTGGGACCTTCAAAAGGTTTTTAGAGTAATACTTTTAAGTCCATTGTTAGGTCATGTTTTTTTAAAGTGCCTTGAATTTGAACCTTGCTAGGAAGCTATTTCTTAATTTTAGCATTTTGTGTCATTTGGAAAGGCTGGGAGTTTTTAATTCAATGATTTCTGACTCTTCTCCCCCAGATTTTAAAAATATTTTACCTTTGGCTTATGTCTCCCCTCTTATATTTTACTATAAGAAAAAAGATAAAGAAGTGTTGTTCATAGAGGCACATGTACCCCAATGTTTATAGCAGCACTATCAACAACAGCCAAATTATGGAAAGAGCCCAAGTGTCCATCAACTGATGAATGGATAAAGAAGATGTGGTATATATACACAATGTAATACTACTCAGCAATGAAAAAGAATAAAATGTTGCCATTTGAAACAACCTGGATGGAACTAGAGGGTATTATGCTAAGTGAAATAACTCAGTCAGAGAAAGATGGATATCATATGTTCTCACTCATATGTGGAATTTGAGAAACTTAACAGAAGACGATGGGGAAAGGGAAGGGAAAAAAAGTTACAAACAGAGAGGTAGCCAAACCATAAGAGACTCTTAAATACAGAGAACAAACTGAGGGTTGATGGGGAGGGCAGCAGGAGAGGAAAATGGGTGATGACCATTGAGGAGGGCAGTTATTGGGATGAGCACTGGGTGTTGTATATAAGTGATGAATCATGGGAATCTACTCCCGAAGCAAAGAGCACACTATATACTCTGTATGTTAGCTAACTTGAAAATAAATTATAAATAAATAAATAAATAAATATTTTTTTAAGAAGAAAGAAGGCACTCTCAGTAGTTTGCCTGAAAATTCTCCTTAGCTGGATCACATAGCTCTTCCGGTATATTTTCTAACTTCCATGTTACTATAGGCAACTGTTTGCTAAACTTTGTTTCCATACAACTAGAATCCACTTTTTTCAACATTCAGGAGACTTTTTTCTCACTTTCATTTAAGTCCTCACCTGCTGTCTCCTTGAAGGCCATCAGGCGTCTATAACAAACACATAAAGGGTCTTCATGCTTTCCCTAACCCAGGTACCACTGACTGCCTAGTTCCAAAGTTACTCCATATTTTATGTTTTTGTTATAGCAAGACTCCACTTCCAGGCTCAGCTATCTGTATTTGTTGTTTGCTTGTGCATAGCAAATCACTCCAAACTTAGTGGCATAATTCAATCAACATTTATTATTTCATATAGCTCATGTAGGTGAGAAATTTCAAAGTGGCTTACCTGGCTGGGTTTGACTTGGGGGTCTTTCCTGAGGTTATATATAAGATGTCAGCCAGGAATGTTGTTATCTGAAAGTTTAATGAGGCTTAAAAGGCCTGCTTCCAAGGTAGCTTATTCGTGTCTGCCAAGTGCATACACTGGTTGCTGGCTGTGGACCTCAGTTCCTGGCCACATGGGTCTCTCCATAGGGCTGCTTGAGTGTCTTCAAGACATGGTAGTTTCCCTGAGAAAACGATCTGAGGGAGCAAAAGAGAAAGCTCATGTCTTTTCTGGCCTTGCCTTGGAAGTCACACTCCCTCATTTCCAGCGTCTTATTGTTATACAGCTAAGCCCTCTACATTGTGGGAGGAAGCTACACATGGGAGGAGAATACCAGAAGGTGGACATCAGCAGAGATTGCTCTGAGGCTGGGGAGCACTTTTCACCTTGGGAAAATCTCAGCTGTGATCTCTCCAAGCACTGTTTCTATCCCATTCTCACTTGCCTCTCTTTCTGGAGTTACAACCATAATTATGCGTATATTAGACAATATGTAATAGCTTTTCACTTTATTTACTAAGCCTCCTATATTCTTCTATACATTTGCACCCTTTTGCCTCTCTGTACCTTATTCTTTTTTAAAAATATTTTATATTTAAGTAATCTCTACACCCAATGTGGGGCTCGAACTTAACGATCCTAAGATCAAGTGTCACACGCTCTACCAACTGAGCCAGTCAGGCGTCTCTCTGTACCTCATTCTTGATGCTTTCCTCTGACTTATCTCACAGTTTACTAATGCATTTACTAATTCTTTTCTTCTTTTAAATGACTCAACTATTTTATTCTTTATTTTTTCTTATTGCTTTCCTGATTATGCAGCTTTTGCTCATTGAGTATTTACCACAGAGATTACATTATCCACTCTAGACTGATTAGAGTCTCTCTGCAATTAGTAATTTTAACTCATCACAAACAATGAAAGAACTTTACACATTTTAAATCATTTTGTTGTCATAGTTTTCATTCTCTATATATTTTAAGCCCGAAGAATTATTATTATCATTTTGTTAAGGCAACATTCAATTTTATATAGCCACATATTTATCCTTCTCAATACTATTATTCCTTTCTGCATTTCTGTTCTTCCATCTGGGCCATTTTTCTCTTCTCTGAACAACCACCTTAAGTATTTTCTTTTAGTGAAAGTCTGCCTGCAATACATTCTCTCAGCTTTTTTGCTGAGGGAGGGGAGCTGCTGAAAATGTCCTTATTTTGGTAACTTTGTTACTTTGCTTTACTTTTGAAGGATATTTATGCTGGTTATAGAATTTTAGCATAATTTTTTTTAATGTTTATTTATTTTGATTGAGACAGAGAGTGAGTGGGGAAGAGGCAGAGAGAGAGGGAGACAGAAAATCCCAAGCAAGCTCTGCACTTACAGCGTGGAGCCTGATTCTGGGCTCAAACTCATGAACCCATGAGATCATGACCTGAGTCAAAATCAAGAGTTAGTCACCAAACCGACTGAGCCACCCAGGTGCTCCTAGAATTCTAGCATAATTTATAGATAGTTTCAACAGCTTAAAGGTATCAATCTATTGCCTGCTGACTTCCACTGACTCCATTGAAAAGTCAGTTGCTGCTCCTTTGAAAATAACATCTTATTTTTCTCAGTTTGCTTTTATGATTCTTTTGAGGGGGGGAGCTGCGGGAGAGTCTTTAACTATGATGATCCCAAGCATTACATTCTTTGTGATTATTCTACCTAGGATCCTTGCACCTTCTTATATGTGATTTTATACTTTATATCAGTTTTGGAAAAATCTCAGCCAATATTTTCTGAAATATTGCTACTATTCTGTTCTCTTCTTCCCTTCTGAGATTTACACACAGTTAGAACATTTCACCATGTTCTATATATTCTTGTCCTTGTTCTGTATTCTTCATTCTTTTCTCTTTGTACTTTAATCTTGATACTTTCTACTTATATGACTTCTAGTTAAACTGTTTTGATGTGTTTAATCTCTTATTAAAGTCATGCATTTGTTTCTTGATTTTAGTTATAATTTGTTTCAGTTCCAAATAACCAATTGATCCTTTCAATAGGCTTTAAGTACCAGTTGAAATTCTCCATATTTTTCACCATTTTCTTAACTATATTAATTATTGTTATTTTAAGTTCCCTGATAACTCCAATATATGAATCATCTGTGGGGATATTTCTACCATCTGCTTTTAATATGGTTTTTTGGTTATGTGGAACTTTTTGTAGCATTCCTAATAATTTTTACTGGATGCCAGACATTGTGCATTAAAAATGTAAAGGTTTGGAATAACACTATCTCTTTCTTGAGCCAGTTAAGTTGTCTTCTGGCACATAGATATAGTGCAAGTAGATCATCTTAATCCTGTCTAGGCTTGCTTTTAGGCTTTATTAAAGATGATTTACTTTTTTGCCATTACTTCTTAGATATTTTAGGCTTAAAGCTAAAGCTTAGATACTTAGGCTTTTCTGTGGTTTCCTCTAAAGGTCTGTTGCATTTAGACATTTTCTCCACCTTTACCAATCTCTAACTCCATCCTGCCTCCCTAGCACCCTGCAGCTACTGAATCTCTGTTCAGTTCTTTAGCCTCAAAGATGCTTACAACTTTCACAACTACAACTCAACATGGATAATAGATCTAAATGTAAATTGCAAAAGTATAAAAACTCTAGAAGATGACACAGGAGAAAATCTAGTTGACACTGGGTTTGGCAATGACTTTTTAGATACAACACCAAAAGCATGATCCATAAAAGAAAAAATTGATTAAGTTGGACTTCATTAAAATTTAAAACTTCTACTCTGCAAAATACCCTGTTAAAACAATGCAAAAACAATCTACAGTCTGAGAGAAAATATTTGCAAAATATTTGCCAAAAAAATTTTATTGAAGTTGTATAAAAGACTTTTATTCAAATATACATAGAAGTCTTAAAACTCAACAATAAGAAAACAAACAAGTAAAAAAATGAGCTAAACTATGAACAAATGCCTCACCTGAGCAGATATACCAATGACAAATAAGCACATGAAAAGATTTTCAACATCATATATCATTAGGGAAATGCAAATTAAAACAAAATAGGATACCACCACACACTATCAGAATGCCTCAAATCCAAAAACTGACACCAAATACTGGGGAAGATGTGGAGGAGAATTATTTATTGCTGATGGGAATACAAATAGCACAGCACTGTCCAAGACCATTTGGCGGTTATTTACAAAGCTAAACATAGTCTTACAACACAATCTGGGAATTGTCCTCCTAAGGTATTTACCCAAATGAATTGAAAGAATTATGGTTCACACAAAGTCTACACATGAATGTCTATATAAAAGCCTTATTTATAATTGCCCAAAACTGGAAACAACCAAGATGACTTTCGAAAGGTGAATAAGCTGATGAACACACTGTAGCACATTCATGCAGTAGAATTGTATTTAGCAATAAAAAGAAATGAGCTATCAGGCCAGAAAGACCTGGAAGAATCTTAAATGCATGTGAAGGCAATCTGAAGAGGGCTAAGGTCTCCAGTAGAATCTTGAGTAGTAGTGGAAAAAAAAAAAAATCATACATCCAAACTGTGTCTTAACTTTGATGAAAATACTTCTAAATGTAATGATTAATATGTTTTTGGGAGGGGTTGCATTGACATCAGTTACAACATTAGGGAGCTACCTTTTTGTTGTTGTTGTTGTTGTTGTTTTAATTTAAGAGAGAGAGTGAGCAGGGAAGAGGAGCAGAGGGAGAGAGAAAGAGGATCTTAAGCAGGCTCCACATTCAGTGTGGAGCCTGACACAGAGTTCATTCCTACAACGCTGGGATCATGACCTGAGCCAAAATCAGGATCAACCAGGGTCACCCAGGCGCCCCAAGGAGTTACCTCTTTATCCTAGTTTGCTAAAGAGTTTTGTTTTTTTTTTTTTTAAGATCATGAATAGATTTTGAATATCATCAACAATTTCCCCTATTTATTGACTGGTCATATTTCCAATTTGATATGTTAGTATGGGGAGTTACAATGATAGAATTTTTAGTTGTTGAACCACTGTTGAATTTCTGATGTGAACTTGGTCTGGATGTATTTTTTAGTATGTAGTTTGATTCAATTTGTTGGTACAGTGTGTTTACATCCATGCTCAAAAGTGAAATTTGCCTATAATTTTTTTCATTGATTTTATATGGCCTCATGAGTTTTGAGTAGTTTCTTCTTTTTTTTTTATGTTTCGACAGATTGTATATGACAGTGATTAGTTCTTTGAAAGTTTGTCAGAACTACTTATAAACCTATGTAGAGATGACATCTTTATTGTAGAGAGTAGAAATTTTAATACTGATTATGATTTTTGAATGATTATTTGACCAGGTCTTTAAAAGATTTTTTGACTTACATTTTCTTAGAAAATAATGTATTTTGGGTAAGTTTTATAAATTTATTGAATATAGCCATTCAAATTACTCTCCTAGGAGCTAAATCCTTCTCTTTCTTTCTCTACCTTTTTATACTGATCTATTTAATATTAAAAAGAAAAAACCTTTTGGTGATATTATTTGTTTCTCTTATCGTTTTATTAAATAATTAAATTACACTTTTATATTATTGTTTTCTTCTATATTCTCTGGGCTAACTCTAAATTATTTTTAGCTTTGCGAGTTAAGTGCTCACTTTATTTTTCATATTTCTTGTGTTCTCATATGTAAAAAGTATAAATTTCCCTCTAAGCTCCACTTTAGCTAGCTTCATGTCACTACTCATTTATAAGTAGTGATTTCACTGGCTTTCATTTCTAAAGATTTCATAATTTCCATTTTGATTTCTTATTTGGACCTTAAGATGTTTAGAAGTGAGGATTTTGTTTCCCAAATTAATTTTTTAAGTTTATTTATTTATTTTGAGAGAGAGAGAGAGAGAGTGTGCAGGGGAAGGGCAGAGAGAGAGAGAGAGAGAGAGAGAATCTCAAACAGGCTCCACATTGTCAGTGAAGAGCACGACATGGGGCTCGATCTCACAAACAGTGAGATCACAACCTGAGCTGAGATCAAGAGTTGGAGCCTTATCTGACTGTGCCACCCAGGAGCCCCTCCAAATTAATTTTTAAACTATCTTTTTTGCATTGATTTTTATTTTTATTTCATGTGGGTCAGAGAACACTGTCTCTGTATTACCAGTTTTTAAAGTGTTTGTTGAAGATTCTGTTGTGTCTCAATATATAATTTTTGTAAATACTTTGTGCATGCTTGAAAAGAATACATTTTCTATGTTGGATGCAAAGTATTACATATATTTACTTAAATTTACATATAAAGTTACATAAGCATTTTTAGAAACCTTTTTTCTGGTTGAGCAACCAGTTTCTGAAACAGAGTGTGTTAGATCTTTATCAGTGGTTTGAAATTGCTTATTCTTCCTCTTAATTATACTGTTTTTTCTACATTCATGTTGAATTATAAAGTTGGACAAAGCAAAGGTCATGATTTTGATGATGGATTATTACTTTTATCACTAAGAAATTGTCTCTTTTGTTGTTAATAATTTCACATTAAACTCTACTATGATATTATCTTTGCTAGATTAGGTCTTCTCTTATATATTTATTCCTATTTCTTCACTTTTAGCCTTTCATTATGACATTTTTCCAGATATCTCTTATAAACAGAATAAAACTGATTTAAAAAATTAAATCTGGGGGTGCCTGGATGGCTCAGTCATTTAAGCGCCGGACTCTTGATTTCAGCTCAGGTCATGATCTCACAGTTCATGAGATCGAGCCCCGCATCGATCAGCACGGAGTGTTTGGGATTCTCTCTCTCTCTCTCTCTCTCTCTCTGCCCCTTTCCCTCTCTCTCTCTCTCTTCCCCCTCTGTCTCAAAATAAATAAATAAGCCTTAAAAAATTAAATCTGCATCTTTCATTTAATAACTATCCTTAATTATTAGACACTTCATTAAATTTATTCTTTCTTCTATCAAGTGTAGAGTTCACAAAATATTTGATGAAAATGACAAAATGCTTTTACTTCCCTTGTATCTTTTCCTATATATACTATCTACAATACTGACATGTTTCAGTTGCTATGACTGTGAAAAATTATCCCAGAATGTAATGTTAAAAAAAAACACCTTGGGGCGCCTGGGTGGCGCAGTCGGTTAAGCGTCCGACTTCAGCCAGGTCACGATCTCGCGGTCCGTGAGTTCGAGCCCCGCGTCAGGCTCTGGGCTGATGGCTGGGAGCCTGGAGCCTGTTTCCGATTCTGTGTCTCCCTCTCTCTCTGCCCCACCCCCGTTCATGCTCTGTCTCTCTCTGTCCCAAAAATAAATAAAAAACGTTGAAAAAAAAAATTTTTTTAAATAAAATAAAATAAAAAAACACCAACTTCCATATATATGGATTTTGTTGTTCACAAATTCAGACAGGGCACAGAGGGGATGGCTTGTCTCTACTCTAGAATGTCTGGTGTCTCAGTTGGAAGACTCAAAGACTGGGCACTAGACTCATGTGATAATTAATTTACTCAGAAGTCTGGTGGTGGATGCTGGCTGGGAGGTGCATTCCCTTTCCATAGAGGCCCCTCCATACAACCTCTTTTTGTGAACTAGTTTGGACTTCTGTGCTGCATGGTGGCTGGTTTTGCCAAAGTCAACTTCCCATAAGAGAGAGCTAGGATGAAGCTCTATCCTTATGACCTACCCTCAGAAGTCATAAGTGACTGCTTATGTGTAACTGCATAAGTGTTACTTCTGTGCACTCTACTGGTCAGAACAATCACAAACCTGCCCACCTTCAAAGGGAGGAGAAATAAATCATGATGAAGAATGACAAGTTTCTGAAAAGCATGTGGAACTGAAAGCATTACTTTCCTACGGATATTCCTATGTCCAGTTTTGGAAAACTCAATCTTGATAACAGTATTATTTAGAGCATATACATCAGACTAACATTAAGAAGTTCTTTACAAACAATACTTACTTAATAAATTTTACTAATTATATGTCCACTTTTTTTTCTTATATTTCACTCTTCTTTGCAGAAGTGCTCCTTTGACAGTTTGCTCAGAGAGGATCTGTAGGTGATAAATTCCTGAGTTGTTGAGATGTCTTAAAATATAATTTTCACCACTGAATTTGGAAGATTCTTTGGCTAAGTATAGAATTCTGGGTTTGAAATTCTTTTTCTTACCATTTTGAAGATATTGATTCATGGTTTTTTTCTTCTTGATTTCACTATTGCTGATGAGAATCTGACCTCAATGATTCTCATTCCTTTTGTAGGTTATCTCTGATAACTTTTTGGATTGCCTCTTCTTCTCCAGGCTTTATTGAGGGGTAATTAACAAATCAAATTGTATAGAGTTAAGGTGTACACCATGATGTTTTGATATATGTATCCATTATGAGTTGTTGACCACAAAGAAGGTAATTGACATCTCTATTATAATCTCAAATAGTAGTTCCTTTTTTTTTTTTTTTTTGCGAGCACAGTTAAGATCTCCTCTCTTAGAATTGTTTTTTAATCCTTGATTTTCTAAAATTTCACTATAAATTGTCCAAACTTCACCATACTATGTTCAATATGTCTTATTTATTCTACTGGGAAGGCTCCTTTCAATCTAAGGATTCGTATCTTTTATTTGTTATTTCTTTCCCTCTATTCCCTGTATTCTCTCCTCCTGAAATTCTTCATGGATGTTAATGTTTTTCAATTGATCTTTTGTTTCTCAATATTTAATTTAAACATTCCATCATCCCAGTATAGCCTAGAGTTTAAAAGATGGACTCTGAAAACCAGACCCTGGATTCAAATCTTGGCTCTCCTATTTACCAGATGTGTTACTTTGGATGAGTTATAGTCCTTTTGTGCCATATGTTTCTCATCAGTACAATGGGAATAATCCTAGCACATCCCTGACAGGCTTATTATGAGAATTATATGAATTTTAGATCAGTAAATAGGTTAGAACAATGCTTTGAAGATAGTAAGCCATATATATATATATATATATATATATATATATATATATATATAGTAAGCTATTCTTCTTATCTTTCTTATTATCATTCCCTCCTCCTGCCCAATGGACCAACTTACTACCCCAGTCTTCAGCTATGTCTACTCTGTTGTTCAGCCCAGGTACTGAGCTTTAATTCTCAGCAATTATATTTTTCATTTCTAAAGATGTAAGTATTTTTTGAAAAACCCATTTGTTCTTGCTTTATGTATCAAATACCTTATTATCTAAGAATATTAATTTTATTTATTCGTTATTAGTTCTTTTACTGAGTGTGAGTTTTCTTATTTGGTTTTTCTTTCAGAGTTTACAATCCTTAAGTAACTCATGACAATTGACCGTGAACTCATCCTTGCAGTTGTGATTTCCTACTAGTCCTCAGTGCAGCCTTCTTGGTGGGAGAGATGAAAGCAAGTTGCTTAGGGTTATTGCCTGTGGTATACAATGGGCAGCAGGGTGAGGATGGGCTGCCAGTTTGGGTATCTGAGTTTCTTATGTTTGGTTGCTTCTCACTTCTACCCAGTAACATCAGACATATTGCTTCATCTCAAGACGAGCTTCTGGAGAGTAAACACCTATACTGTAGCACCTGGCTTTTCATTGTATTTTATTACTATATATTATTATATCTGTTCTCCATTCTGTACCAAGAGTCAAACATGGTAGTTGGAATATAGTAAATTCTCAGTAAGTGTTTACTAAATGCACAAATAAAGGAAAAACAGAAATTTAATTAAATTTTAAAACCTGCCATGGCTTGTTTTGAGATTTTAAGGCAAGTTACTTTAGCACACATTTATTACATGCCTCTACTAAGTATTTTATATACATTATCTAATTTAATAATATTCACAATTCAAGTAAGTGAACTATATTCATTAGGGTGTAAGTTCAGCTCCTGTTATAGAGATCTAAGATACTACAGTATATACTTGACAGCAATTTATTTCTCTCTTACATAACAACCTAGATTTAAGAAATCTAGGATTGGTATGGTGACTTACAGTGTCAGGGAACTAAACTCCTTCTGTCTCATTGCTCAGTCATTTCTAGGTTGCTACCCTTGGTTTATGCCCTAATGTGGTTCATCACTATATCTTGATTCTTATCAGTAAGGATGGGAGAGGGAGAAGGAAAGGGCACAACTTTTCCTCTTTTTTTCCCCCTTTTCAAGTTTTTATTTAAATTCTAGTTAGTTAACATATATGGTAAAATTGGTTTCAGGTTGCAATATGATGATTCATTACTTACATACAACACCCAGTGTTCCTCACAACAAGTGCCCTCCTCAATACCCATCACCCATTTATCCCATCCCCCCACCTATTTTCCTCCATCAACTCTCAATTTGTTCTCTGTCATTAAAAGTCTCTTATGGTTTGCTTCCCTCTCTCTTTTTTTTTCCTTCCCCTATATTAATCTGTTTTGTTTCTTAAATTCCACATAGGAGTGAAATCATGTGTCTTTCTCTGACTTATTTCGCTTAGCATAATACACTCTAGCTCCATCCATGTCGTTGCAAATGGCAAGATTTCATTCCTTGTAATGGCTGAGTAATATTGCATTGTATATATATACAACTCTTCTTTATCTATTCATCAGTCTATAGACATTTGGGCTCATTCCATAGTTTGGCTATTGTTGATAGCACTGCTATACGCATGTGCCTCTTTGAATCAGCATTTTTGTATCCTTTGTATAAATACCTAGTAGTGCAATTGCTGGGTCAGAGGGTTGTTCTGTTTTTAACTTTTTGAGAAACCTCCATACTGTTTTCCAGAGTGGCTGCACCAGTTTGCATTCCCACCAACAGTGTAAGAGCGTCCCCTTCTCTTCATCTTGCCAACATCTGTTTTTCCTGTGTTGTTAATTTTAGCCATTCAGACAGGTTTGAAGTGGTATCTCATTGTGGTTTTGATTTGTATTTCCCTGATGAGGAGCGATGTTGAGCATCTTTTCATGTGTCTGTTAGCCATCTAGATGTCTTCTTTGGAAAAATGTCTGTTTATGTCTTTTGCCCACTTCTTAACTGGATTATTTATTTTTGGGGTGTTAAATTTGGTAAGTTCTTTATAGATTTTGGATACTAACCCCTTATTAGCTATGTCATTTGCAAATATCTTCTCTCATTCTGTAGGCTACTTTTTAGTTTTATTGATTATTTCCTTCACTGTGCAGAAGCTTTTTATCTTGATGAAGTCCCAATAGCTCATTTTTGCTTTTGTTTCCTTTGCCTCTGGAATGTGTCTAGTAAGAAGTTGCTATAGCCATGGTCAAAGACATTGCTGCCTGTGTCCTCCTCTAGAATTTTGATGGTTTCCTGTCTCCCATTTAGGTCTTTCATCCATTTTCAATTTATTTCTGTGTGTGGTGTAAAAAAATGGTCCAGTTTCATTCTTCTGTATGTTGCTGTCCGGTTTTCCCAACACCATTTGTTGAAGAGACTGTCTTTTTTCCATTGGATATTCTTTCCTGCTTTGCCCAAGATTAGTTGACCATATAATTGTGGGTCCATTTCTGGGTTTTGTATTCTGTTCCATTGATCTATGTGTCTGTTTTTGTGCCAGTACCATACTGTCTTGACTTGAGATCTGCAGACGTCTCTTATACTCATGTCTCATTGGCCAGACTAAGTCACGTGACCTAATTGCAATGGAGCCTGAATCTTTATTTTTGGCAGTCTTATGTCCTATTAAATTTGAGAGTTCTGTTACTATAGAAGAAAGTAAGAATTAACATTTGAAACCATTACTGTTTATATTTTAATGGAATCTAAGAATACAAAAAACATTTCCAATTAAATTGTGACAATACTTTATCACTTAGAATTTTTATTGTGTATTTATTGAAGTAGAACTTTTTGATTCATTTAGACATGAATTGAATTATATGCCACTTTTGTCCATACATAAAAAAATATATAAAAGAGATATGTAAGCAAAAGAAATAATTTAAGATATTTAAATTTTTTCTTCATGTTCAGAGTCTGACTATTCTCAAATCGCTTAACTCAGAAGCATAAATATCTGAGTTTTCTACACAGTGTTATCCTCTGTATCATAAAGAATGCTTGTAACATATAATTTTTGTAAAAAGTGCCTCATTATTGGGGCACCTGGGTGGCTCAGTAAGTTAAGTGTCCAACTCTGGATTTCAGCTCAGGTCATAATCTCACGGTTTGTAAGATCTAACCCTGCACGGGGCTCTGCTCTGTCAATGTGGAGCCTGCCTGGGATTCTCTCTCTCCCTCTCTCTCTGCCTCTCCCCTCTTGTGCTCTCTCTCTGAAAATAAATAAATTTAAAAAGTGCCTATTATTTCCAGTATTTTCTTACAAACAGCTGACATCCATTCTGCAGATTTTGATGCTGGCTATGACTAAGAAAAGCTAGTAACTTAGTACTGATTCTGGACATCTCTGGATCTAACTAAAAATTGGGGTCTTATGAATATAGAAGGGGAGAATGAGTATTAGGGGACAACTAACAGTCTTAGCAACATGGTTATCACTTCCATACTATAATTACGAGGTAAATGAAACCCAGAGAATGGACAAATTTGCCCACTGACACACAATTACTAAGTCATGGAGCCAGAATCAGGTCTAGGTGTGTCCAGCTTTACAAGACTACTCTAAAACACAAATCTGGAATTGATGAGGCTTTGAAGAAACTGGCATACTCATATACTGTTGGTGGGAGTGTAAATTACTATCATATTTTAGGGAATACAATTCAGTAGAAAAAGAATTGATGTGTTTCTGTTTAATTCCAATACTTCTATGAATTGAGTCTATAGAAGTATCAATATAAACGTGCAAAAATACACATATAAGGTCTACATTAGTGAGTCACTTGTTCAGACTTTAAATTAGACACGTACTGCAAATAAGGGTAGGGGGGTGGTGGCAAGTAGGTTTGAATTTCAGAGCCAGCAGTGGTAATATTGTCGTTGGTGCAAGCCATAGCATCTACAACCAGTAGTCACACTACCAACATCCCCACTACACCAGTTCTGTGATGGGATTTTGAGACTTGGTCTTGTCAGACAGTCTCCAAGGTAGGTTCTCTGAGCATCCCAGAGATTCTGTGAGTTGCCTAGTATTTTTCAGTGAATTCTTTTTCTCCTTAAACTGTTACATTGGTTTCTACTGATTGTAACTAACAACTGTGACTGATAAACTGACCTCATTTGTTTTCCTCTAAAGTGCCAAATCCTTTCTGCCTTAGGACATTTGCTCTGGTGCTCCCTCTGCCCTGATCTCACCCGGCTGGTTCCTTTGTATCACTCAGGATTTAGGTCAAATGTCATCCTTTAGAAACAGCTGAGATCCTCCACAGAAAGAAGTGCTACATCCACACTTTTCACTCTTCATCAAATATCCACGTTTTCTTTTCTTCACAGAACTTACTAGTAGGTGAAATTATTTAGTTCACATTTATTTGTTTACTTGCTTATCTTCTCCTCCACACCAAAAGAAACTGCAGAAATTACCTGACCTGGCAAAGAGGCACATAGTGTGGGCACAGTAATATTTGCTGAATTAATAAATGATGAATGAATTTTATATCTTTGTCTTGTAATACTTACAAAATTGGGAATATCCTTTGAATATTCATCAATTATTTGGTTAAATAAATTGGGGCACACCATGCAATGGAATATTATGCACCTATTAAAAAGATGGGTTATGGGGTGCCTGGGTTGCTCAGTCAGTTGAGTGTCCGACTTTGGTTCACATCATGATCTCACAGTTTGTGGGTTTGAGCCCATATCGAGCTTTGTGCTGACAGCATGAAAGCTGCTTCAGATTCTCTTTCTCCCTCTTTCTGCGCCTCTCCTGCTCATGCTCTCTCTCAGGAGTGAGTAAACATTAAAAAAATTTTTTTTAAAGACGGGGTACATTTTATATATCTTAACATAGAAAGAATTCCACAACACTGCCAAGTAAAACAGTCACATGTAAATAAAAGTAAATATAAAGTGATATTTCATATGTGTAAGATGCCTAGAAATTATATGGGAAGATACTAAACAAATTGTTAAGAAAGAGAAGCCTCCGGGGTGCCTGGGTGGCTCAGTCGGTTGAGCAACTGACTTCGGCTCAGGTCATGATCTCACGGTTCGTGGGTTTGAGCTCTGCATCAGGCTCTGTGCTGACAGCTTGGAGCCTGGAGCCTGCTTCGGATTCTGTGTGTGTGTGTGTGTGTGTGTCTCTCTCTCTGCCCCTCCCCCACTTGTGCTCTGTCTCTCTCTCTCTCTCTCTCTCTCTCTCTCAAAAATAAATAAAATGTGAAAAAAAAATTTTTTTAAAAAGAAAGAGAAGCCGCCTACTTCTTGCCATATATATATATGGCAATAATCATGTATGCATTGAGTCTTTTGGTTTCAAACAAACAAACAAACAAACTGGTCTGAAAAAGATAGATTTATTAGAAAAATATTAAGGTCTGATATCCTTTGTAATGAAAGGAAAACTTGAACACACAACTACTGAAAGGGCAGAAAGGATACTGGGTCTCAGAAACTCCCAGAAACAAAGATATAAAAATTTTCAGATCTCTTTCCATCGGTCTCTTACCCCAGCTTCTCTATGCATGTCAGCTTCACTCTGTCTCACTGCTATCCTTCTGCTTCCCAAGTCTCCAGAGGGGGATGGTGGCGACACACTAGAGAAATCTGCTCTCTTTAGCTTCATCGAAGACTTCTTAGAACCATCTGTAGAGCACTTTCCTGTAGTTTGTCCTAGGTGAAGGAGGAAGTAGTAATGGGGACAGTTTGTAAAAAAGCACATACATGACATTTAGACCGGGGCTCTGAATTCTCTCGCCTCAACAGAATACATTTATAATAATGTAAATGATGTAAGATTCCAGCGTTGGACATACATGGTGAAAACTTTTACATTGTCATTAGGGTAACTGACTCTGTCTTCTAGAACACTCATGTCTTTGTGTTCACATAATCTACAGGCAACAGCTTATCTTTAAGCATTGTTGAGAAGTCTTCCACAAACAATTTGGGAGCTGTATGTAACTCTGAATAGGGACTGGCAATAGTTGTAGTACTGCACCATTTCTCATAAACCTTGGTTGAATCTTAATCACAGTTATTTGGATCGTCAATATTTTTACAGAATATTTTTGCCCGGTCAGTCCCATAAAAATCCATAAGGTAATGTTTTAAAATTGTTAATATATTGGAGTAGACTACCTGCTGGTTTGTTTTATTTCAGTCTTAACAGAATAAAGGATTATTGCCTCTTCAAAGCGACTCAAATGTCCATCAACTGATGAACGGATAAACAATAACGGGTATAGCCATACAATGGAATATTATTTGGCCATGAAAAGAAATGAACTACTGATGAAGTACTAATATATGCTACAAATAGAATAACCTTGAAAACATTATACAAAGTCAAAGAAGCCAGGCACAAAGGACCACATATTGTAGGATTCCATTGATATGAAAAGTCTAGAAGAGGTAAATCTGTAGAGAAACAAAGTTATTACTAGTTGCCTAGGTCTTGGGTGGGGGGGAAGAAATGGGAAATTCAAAGACAATAGCTAAATGGTGTGGGGTTTCTTTTCATGGCAATAAAAATGTTCTAAATTGATTTGGGTGCTAGATGCATGATTCTGTGAAGATACTAAAAGCCAATTAACTGTACAGATTAAATGACTGAATTTTATAGCATGTGAATTATATATCAATAAGGCTGTTTTTTAAAAATGTATCCATACAAAATATATAAAGAATTTATAAAACTCAACACCCAAAAAACAAACCATCCAATTAAAAAATGGGCAGAAGACATGAACTGACATTTCTCCAAAGAAGATATCCAGATGGTCAACAGACATATGAAAAGAGGTTCATCATCACTTATCATTAGGGAAATGCAAATCAAAACTACAATGGGATATCAGCTCATACCTGTCAGAATGGCTGAAATCAACAACACAAGAACCAACAGGTGTTGGCAAGAGTGTGGAGAAAAAGGAACACTCATGTGCAGTTGGAATGGGAATGCAAACTGGTGCAGCCACTTTGGAAAACAGTATGGAGGCTCCCCAAAAAGTTAAAAATAGAAGTACCTTATGATCCAACAATCACCTTACTGCACTACTGGGTATTTACCCGAAGAATGTAAGAACACTAATTCAAAAGGATACATGCATCCCTATTTTTATAGCAGCATTATTTATAATAGCCAAGATATGGAAGCAGCCCAAGTGTCCACCAACTGATGAATGGAGAAGGAAGATAGATACACACACACACACACACACACACACACACACACACACACACACAGAGTGAAATATTACTCAGCCATAAAAAAGAATGAAATCTTGACATCTGCAATGACACGAATAGAGACAGAGTATAATGCTAAGTAAAATAAGTCAGTCAGAGAAAGACAAATACCATATGATTTTACTCACATGTGGAATTTAGGAAACAAAACAAAAATGATAATGCTTGAGAGGGATGGTGGCAGAAGAGAGAGGCAAACCAAGAAACAGACTCTTAACTACAGAACAAACTGATGGTTACCAGAAGGGAGGTTGGTGAAGGGGTGGGTGAAAGGTGAAAGGTATTAAGAGTACACTTATTTTGATGAGTACTGAGTAATATATTGAATTTTTGAATCACTATATTATACACCTGAAACTAATATAACACTGTATGTTACCTACCCTGGAATTGAAATTTAAAAATATAGAGTCCTTAAACAAAAAAACAAACAAACAAACAAACAAAAACATGTATCCATAGACAATAGGTAAAATTGGCAGGGTTGTATTTCAATAAAATTTTATTTATAAAAACACATGACTGGCCCATGGGCCATAGTTTGTTGATCTCTGTTCTAGAGTAATAAAATCTCATAACTTTTGGCTGGGTATTGACCCACTAGGAAAAAAAGTATTACTATTTCCAGCTTCTCTTGTAGAAGCTTGTGTTCAATTTTTGGGAACTGTCCTTAAATGGAAGAGGTGTGCCGTTCTTTGTAGGTCTCTATCCTTCCTGTTCACTAGAATGACTGGAGCTCTTGCAGCCATCTTGGACCAGGAAATTACTTTGAAAAATGGAAGTCACACACAGTGGGGCAATAAGGTCGGAGGAGCCTGAAATCCTCACCCCATGAATCACCATACTAATCCCAAGATAATTTCACCAGATTTCTTGAAAGAAAAAAATAAACTTGTCATATTAAAAACATAATGACTTTTATTTTGGTGCTTTCTATTACTCTGTGCTCATGGCTGAACCTAGGTCCAACTGCTAAAGCCTTGAAGAGTTAAAAACTAGCTCTGCTTCCTAAAAGGATTTTAGGAATCCTTCCTAAAAAGGATTCCTCTGCTCTACAGGACAGGAAAAAAAAAAAAGGCCCTGGAGGGGTTCAGCTTTACCTTGACATGATTAGAATAATGTCTGAAGAGCTCTAAAAAAGTGTTACAAACGAGCTCTAAATATAATATGCTTACTTTTGTTCTTGCAAAGACACAGGGCTACAGTCACAAGCATATCTTCTCCATAAAGGTATGAGGCATGAAGCAGGCCTAATATTTTCATGACCCTCCCCCAAAGTATCTCTGTGTTATAGAGTCACACTGGTATATACTGAATGTTTGTTCTCTTAAAATTCATATGTTGATGCCCTAACCCCAAATGTTGCTGTATTTGGAGATGAGGCCTCTGAAGACTTAAAGTTAAATAAGATAAGGGTGGGGCCCTGATCCTATAAATTAGTGTCTTTATAAAAAGAAACACCAAAAATACCTCCCATTCCCTCCCTTCTCACACAGGCACTGAGGAAAGGTCATGTGAGGACATAGCAAGAAGGTGGCCATCGGCAAGCTAGGAAGGGAGTTCTCACCAAAAACTGAATTGCCCAGAACCTTGACCTTGGACTTCCAGCCACTAGAACTGTGAGGAAATAGTTTTGTAGTATAAGCCGCCCCGGTCTGTGGTATTTTGTTATGGCAGCCTGAGCAGCCTATACACACTCCAAAGGGAAGGTGTGGAAAAGAAGGTTCTGCTTCAGCATCATTTTCCAATTACCCTCTGACACTATCCACTTCAATACTGACAATCATAAGCTGGCTTCTCATATTCGGGACCTGCCTGAAATTTCAACTTACCTCTTACTCTTATGGGTGATTTGGAGGGTTTTGGAGGTTCCGTGCTGGGATGCCTTCTGACTGCAACTCCTGTGACATGCAGAATGACCAACCATCCTGAGTTGCCTGGGACCGAGGGATTCCTGAGACTCAGGACTTTTGGTACTAAAGCATGGAGAGTTCCAGGCAAACTTAGACAAGTTGGCCATCCTAGATGGGCAATGGAAATATCCCCCATTCTGCTCCTTCTATAGCCCCAGACTTTCTGATAATCCCCACCACATAAACTCCCTCAGTTGGAGTCCCATTTCTCTTCTAGGAAGTCCTCTTGGGCAAGAGTCAAAAGAGCCCCAGGCCAGCTCTCTCATTCCCACATGTGGTACACATTTGGTGCACGAGAAACACTCGAACATCATTTGCCCTGACAAACTATGGGAGTGACAGCTGATCCCAACATAGCAACTCTTCTTTATTCCTCTGCCCAAACTTCTCACTGACCCATTTCTCCTACCTTAGGATTCTCAGATGTGAGTCAGGCACTACTGTACTTCTCAAAACCCAAGGGAGACATATCAAGTTCCCTAAGTAGTGCCTTTGGAGCCCCACTCGGTAGACTTGACGGGGAGTGAGGAAGCATAACAATGGCCCTCTCCAAAACTCCTCATGAAATCACCTCTTTTATAATATTCTAAGCCTTGAAATTGGTGACAATCTCCAATAATTGAAAAGCCAGTTTTTGGACTGTGGTTACCAAATACAGGGAGCAAAACTGACCAAGGGCCCCAGAGGCTACCCTCTGAAATCTTCTGCCACATTTGCACCAAAGAGCCAGCTTTCCATGGACTGCTCCAGCCAGGGACTGAATGCAGCATAGATAATAAGGCAGACTCCTTCCTAGGAGGACTCCTCTGATGGCAGTTTTAGCTTGAGCATTCCCAACAGCCTTGCCAAATCTTCCTTAGACTGTTCAGCAGCCTGAGACACTTCCACCAACCTCGTCCGACCTCCTTCACAGAGTTTCAGACTTGCACCAGTCTGATGGCTCTCTCAGCCTTCTCTCCTTTCTCTTTCACAACTGTTTCCTCTAACAAATTCTTGTGCACTTAATCTCATCTTAACTGTTTCTCCGAGGGCCCAGACTAACATAAAGATATTTCCTTTGAGAGGCGCCTGCGTGGCTCATTCATTTAAGCATCTGACTTCGGCTCAGGTCATGATCTCGTGGTTCGTGGGTTTGAGCCCTACATTGAGCTCTGTGCTGACAGCTCAGAGCCTGGAGCCTGCCTTGGATTCCGTGTCTCCCTCTCTCTCTCTCCCCTCCCCTACTCACACTCTGTCTCTTTCTCTCTCTCTCAAAAATAAACATTAAAATTTTTTTTAAAAAGATACTTCCTCTGAAAACATGCATCTTGTCAGGACCTCACTTGATGTTTCGTAGTTGTTGTATTACAGTGCTGCAGGCAACACTCCCACTCCAGTATCCAGTTATGCTACTAATTACAGGATGAACGAATGATATGGTAAGAGGGAACCCCAGGGGAATCTATGGCATTTTACTTTTTTTGTTGTTCAGAACACTCTAGGTTTTGTCAAAATATATGTCTAATTTGTAGGAGTATAATGCTGAAATTTTGGTAAGAATTATCAGTGTGTGCTCAACGTGTGAGTGGGAACATTGTATATGCAAATCTATTTGAGTGGGCAACAGGTCTTGTGCCAAGACTTAGATAAAAGGTTGTTACATGCTAACTTGGAACTACAAAGCAACCTCAACCCCAATATCCCCCAATATCAGCATTTTCCTTTATTCCCCTACATTTTATATTTTCTTCCTCCCCAATCCCTTCTCATTCTTCTCTTCTATGTTTTCACTGTATTTCTGTGCCACTCCTTGAGAGGTCACTAAAAAGCAACAGTGGGAAGCAGAATACAGAAATAGAGAATGAAACCTTTATTTTGCACAGTCTAAACCTGATAAATAGCTTAAAGCTGTACCCCCGGGGCGCCTGGGTGGCGCAGTCGGTTAAGCGTCCGACTTCAGCCAGGTCGCGATCTCGCGGTCCGTGAGTTCGAGCCCCGCGTCAGGCTCTGGGCTGATGGCTCGGAGCCTGTTTCCGATTCTGTGTCTCCCTCTCTCTCTGCCCCTCCCCCGTTCATGCTCTGTCTCTCTCTGTCCCAAAAAAAAAAAAAAAAAAAAAAAAAGTTGAAAAAAAAAAAAAGCTGTACCCCCAAAGAAAGCAGAATAAAAATAGCTTTTTATACTTGTTCTCCAGAATTTCAAGTGCCCCAAATCCTTCTCTTTCTCTTAGAAGAAAAACTTTGATTGTAGGATATCTTTATACAAAGGTGTGTGAAAAACATCAATACCAAAACTGTATTTTGATAACATCCTGACAAAAACCAATGCTTTTCCTAACAGAATTCCTGTAATTTGTGTCAAGGACTGTCATTGGTCAAAATCTGGCAATATGCCTTTGTCTTCATTATCACAAGCAATCAAAAACGATTTGCTGCGGTCAATTTGTTTATTTCCCTATATGAAAAAGATATTGTAGCAGATATAAAAAATAAAAAGAGAAGAAAAGAATTAAATGGCCACTCTTCAAATATTATCATTCTTAATTCTGATGTATTTGTTTAGTGCTTTTTTCTATACATAATTTATTTTTACAAAAATATTGCCTCGCTCCCATGATTTCCAGCACTGGGCTCTGTCCTTCCCTGAGGACACGGTGCCCCTGGGACCTTTGACACCCAGGGGTCTCAGAGTTCCCATTCTAAGGAGGTGTTGGGGTGTGTGTGGCTATTTCCCCACCTGGTGGCCTCTCTGTAAAAGAAAAAGAAAAAGAAAACAAAACAAAACACAGCAAAAAGAAAAAAAGACCTCACTGGCTATTCACACTTCAGTATTTGAAAGCTGGTTATAGTTAATGTTGACATAAGATCAAAGTACTGGTTCTCAGTCATATTCTAAAGAAATGGAAACCAAGAGAAACAACTGATTTGGTGGAAAACCCAAAATAATAGCTGTCAGTCCTTTATCAAGACCGACTGGACGATGATGACAGGCCTCGAATGGTCTGAACAGTCTTGACTTTACAAGTGCCCGACAGGAGTTAAAATGTTTCCCAGCTCCAACAGTCAGTGCCCAATCCCCACAGTTAACCTGCGGTCGAGGTCAGCAAGAACCCTTCATGTGCAGACTCAAGGGGTAGGAGACCAAGTGAGATCCCAGGGCACTGGGTTAGTTTAGGTGACCCGGCACACAGTTCGGTCTGTGTCCACCGCAAAGACCACGGTGGCTTGGCACCATTCAGTGGGCAAATGTTGCCGAGCTGAAGGTGAACGCCCTTGCCGAAGCGACCTGCCAGGATGCAAGCACCAGAGATTGGGATTTTGCTAAACGTAGGCATTACGGAGATTTAAAAGACAGGCTCCGCAGCCAAACTGAGGGGGTCAGACCAGCTCCAATACAAGCTGAATGACCTTAGACAATTCACTTGCCCTCTGCGACCCTTAATGTCTCCATAATGGAAAGCATAAAATTTCTTCCTCCTGGGCCTGGTGGGAAGAAAGGATTTAAATGGCACGGCAATGCTGATGTCGAGCACAACACAAGACACTTAAAACTTCATACAAGAACTCGTTAGTGAATAAGACCCAACCTTTCCTGTCACCGTCTCTACCGCACCCGCTTCCGGAGCCCCTTCACCTCAGCCGAACGAGAATCCCTCCGCGCTCGCGTCACTTCCGGGAGACTTTGGTCGGGGCTCCTCGACATACCCGGATGCAACTAACATGGCTGCCATCAGTGAAGGGCCGCAGTGGAGTTCGAGTCAAGAGCTGCCCAGAAAGCGCTCAGAGTTGGGCCTTCAAGGAGGCCTGTCAAAGGACAAAAGATGAGATTACTAAGCGGCAGGGTACTCCAAAAGACCTAAAAAATGTGCCTCCGCGCTTCCTGTTAACTTGCCGCCAAGTGTTTCTAAATGAGCCGCCCCTCTTGGCAGGGTGGGGCCTCGTTTCTTACCCAGGCTTACCGTGTGTGCCGGGTTTTGGTTTCTGTCTCTCCGCGTAGTCCTGGAGTTGGGCGGGCACCGCGGGGGCTAGCCCGGGAGGAAGGGGCGGGCCGGAGGCGAGGACGGAGAGAGGCGGGGCACGCTAGGAAATTGGGGGCGGCAGAGGTTTGGGGCGCCCCACTAAGTGCCCTCGAGCTGCCGTGCGCGTTGGAGTCTTGTTCCTGGTCTTTTGGCGACATGCACCTTGCCGTGGGGCTCTTACATTTGGCCATCGGGCTGTTCCCTGCCGACCCAACCATACTCAGCTTTAGACTTTGACCCTCGAATAATATCCGGGATGTGATTGGTCTTTAAAAATCCCAAACATAAGCAAACTAATAATGTTAGTTTTAAATTTCAGAATTAATAGGGAAACTTAACATGTTGAATATTGGGTTATTTTTCTTTTAAGGTTTAAAGTTGGATAACATATTAGAGCTTGTGAGATTTCTTAACAAAAGCATTCTTACACTAACGGGTACAAGAAAATAAAATAATATTTAAAATATTCAGAAAATTGTTGCACTTCGCTACTGCGTAGTTGTCATGATGAAACACAAAGACACCGGAATTGTACCTCGTGATAAGACTCTAATTGCGAGAGGCTTCTGCAAATACAATAATTCTAAATATAGATATATTCGTTTAGGTTAGTTCTCTCCAGTTTTGTCTCCGGGTGAAACCAGAACAAATGTGAGTTGATTGGTTAACATTTCCTAGTAATTAAAATTACTTTTTAACTGCTTAACTGTATATCTGTTGCATTCAGAATCTCAGTTGAAACTATGTAATGAACTCACGATGTGAAATGTACATATAGAATGTAATAAACTCATGATGTGAAATATACATATAGAATGTTATTTTTATAACAAAAATATAGAAACTAATATGTAAGGCGGGTTGACTCTATATAACACGGTGTGTTATCATTTAGATTTTCACTTAAACTCCCCAAATTAGAAGAGCTGACCAGAAAGACTTAAAAAAGAAATGTAGATATTTAACCATTCTCTAAACATGCCATTGTTTGAACAGAATACAAATGGCATTAGAAAGCACCTGGGATTTATTTTTACAATTATATACTATATGCAAGGCACTGAGTTGATAATGAATGGGAAAGTGCTTTACAACATATAAAGGAATATGTTGATCATGAACAGTACTCTCACTCTTCTGACCAAATCATGTCTTCCTAGGGTAGGTACATTTTAACCTCCAAAACTTGTGGTTCTTGTACAAGTATTAATATATATGGTTGTAATAATATTTTATAGAAAGCAAAAATAAATGAACTGTTTATGCATTTTGAATATTCTTTCCTTGTTTATATATATGTTGTTTCAGGTTGTGTTTATAAATGCATTCATATGCATCAGAGTCCTTAGTAACTTGATAATCATAGTTGGTGTCAATTCTTATTTTTTGTATGGTTTTTTGCAGGTAAGTCTACTGGGTTCTTGGCATAGTACCATATGGACCTGGACAAAGCATTGTTAAGGTGGAAATTTTTATTAATCAGCTCAAATATTTGACCAGTCTATTTATTTTCAGTATTTTAGTTAAATAACTAGATGTGGGCTTGGTATAGTGAGCAATATTTGTAGGATAATTGGTCACTTTAAATTTCCTACCAAATGTGAAGTTTGATCTCAGATAGTTTTTGGCACTTACCGTATGCCAAACTCTGTTAAGTCCTATACGTACATTATCTTACTTAGTACAATGTCATGAATTAGGTCTGTTAAACTGTTTTTTACAGATGGAGAAACTGAGTCAGAGGATAAAGTTCCTTGCCCATGGTCCTAAAACTAGAACCATATTCTAGAGCCTTTCTCTGCATATATCTGAAGACTTTGGTAGAAGAATAAGAATAGAACTCAGAACCTGGACTCATACTACCTACCCTGCTTTGTAAATTAGTGCAAGTCATTTAACCTGTCTGAATTTCATTTTCCTCTCCTATAAGAAACGAACACTTTCAACTATTGTATTTAATTGAATCTTGCATCATCAAGAATCCTTAAGAATGCCTTCACCATTGTCTCCCATATTGTCTTCCAAGCTTCTGACACCTGTTCCTTGAGTTTTGACACGCATGTGCAGGCAGTGACAGCTCTCCCTTGAGCACGGCCTGGTCTGACCACGTTGTAAGATGTGGCTGTTTTCACAGCATCAAAATGTAAAATAAGGTGCTTCTTGGAATTGGTAATATATACATAGTAGATGATCTCTGAGCTCCTTTCAACCCCAATTCTGTGACATCTCTGACAGTCTAATACTTTACTGCTGGTTTATGTATTTTTTAATGTGAATGCTCCAAGGTAAAACAAGCTTCTTGGTAATGGAAAAGTGGGAACCATTCCTGTCTTTTTCATTTCTAAATCTTCACTTCCCAGAACAATGCCTGGCAGGTAGTAAATGCTCAGTAAATATTTGCTGAACAAATTAAGCAAACCTTCACATTGTAAATACAGCTTTTTAAAAAATTGGGTTTGACCTGAATTTGACATAATATAGAGTGGTATTAACAGTGAAAAAATACTTTGCTAACATTTTTTGCATTCAGGAAAATACTCTTATAAATAACAGTGGTCACTGTTTGCAAACATCTTTTCTGTGCGTTGTTATTGATTGTCATCAAGTGTGTGGTACATTTTGTTCCTTGAAGAGGTATAGTAAAAATTGAAATGCTGGCATATAGACTTTTAAACAAGGAATCAAACTGGTTTTTGTTTTTGTTTTTTAGTTAGCAAAAGTATAGGAACATTGGTTAATATATAGAGATTTTTATTTTAACAAAAGTTGGGAAAATGTTATTTGATACCTTCATTAAATTTTGATGAGTATTCTGGAGGTGATTAACCATACCATCCTTCTAAATACACAAATAGTATTTAATGTGTCTGAGTTATGAATGCTAAAAATAAACTATAATTGAAAGACATTTTGAAACTGTGTGAACAGGCAGAAAAGTGTTCAAGTTTTGAGGTGGCCAAGTGTAAGATAATGTAACTGAAGAGATTATCCCAACTATATTTATAGTATGTCTGATGACGGCTGTACTTTCCGTTAGAACCACGAAGGAGACACAGGAATTATTATAGAGTTGTAGACAGTTCTCAGGAGATAATCAGCTAAGTGTTCTGCTGTGGCCAGAAAAACCAACAACATGTGAAATATCATCGGAAAAGGATTTGGGAAAATCAACCAAAAATATCATACCCTGAAAAAACACAACAGTCTCTCTAAAATGAGACACAGACAGTTATTTTATATTCATGATGGATAGATCTAGAATGTTCCAAATCTCTAATTCTATAGCTATAATGACTATAGCTACGGTTTTCCTCACATAATTCTGGAAAGTCTACATGCTTGCATACCCAACTTTTAAAGACTAAATACTTGGTAGTCGAATTTACATAGCTACTAAAATCTCTGCCACTAAAATGAAACCCTGTATCACATTATATTATTACTGAATGAACATTAACCACTACCTTCTCTGAATTTCCACTATCGGTCTGCTTTTCTCAGGGCACCTTTTCATAGAAAATGCAGTTTTTACTCATTTATGAGTTACCGCCTGTGCAGTAATGAGGAGGGAATAGTGTTCACTTAACTCATGGCAAAGGCTGTATAAATGTATATTTTCCTGAATCCCCAAACTCAAAGGAGAATAAGGCCAAGGGCTCACAGGACATTATGAGTTCAAATAAAATAATTAATTTTATGAGGTTTTTATGGAAATTTATGTATATCGATTAAATATTCCTGTACATTTTGAAGAACTGAAGGACGACTGATATTTATCACTGAATTTGGAGCAAATATGTTCTTTGAATTCAAACTCTAAAGGATGTTTTAAAGTACCTAGTGGTAATGCTTTGTACCACCTCAAAATAATGTTTTTCTTTAAAATTTCTATTGTTTTCCCATCTTTAAAACAAAATCTTTTTGCTTCCCTCTAAATAAATCCTAGTAAGCCGCTTATCCCTTTCCTGGGCTGCCAACTAGGTTGACCTGCCAATTATGACTTCATGTGACTTCATCTAGAATAAAATCCTAGGATACATTCATTTTGTTTTGTATATTTTCTCCACATGTTTAGGAATTTATGTCAAATATATATGATTTAGAAGGTTTGACATTTGTATAAAATCTTAGTGAATCAAAATAATAAAATCAGGCACGGGACACTTGAAAGTAACCCAGAAACAAAATTTTAAAACCTTCTCAGGTTGGGCGCCTGGGTGGCTCAGTTGGTTGAGCGTCCCACCTTGACTTCAGCTCAGGTCATGATCTCGTGGTTCATGAGATCTAGCCCTGCACTGTTAGTGTAGAGCCTGCTTGGGATCTGCCCCTCCCCTGTTTGCACATGCACTCTCCCCCTCTCTCTTTCTCAAAATAAATAAACTGAAAAATAAATAAAATATTCTCAGGTTATTTACCTATAGCAAAAGTGGATTTATAAGCGTCACATTTAACCTGTACAGCAAGTAAATTCCTTAAAAGTTTTTAGAAAAGGAATACAAATAAAATGTTGCTAATTCATTATCGGTTTTAGTTTGGTATATTGAAGGTAAAGAGTTTTACAAGTTCACAACCTTATTTTAGATCCTGATTTTTTCCCTTTGAGGTCTCAACCATGACTTCTTCTAATATAGGGTGCTCAGAAATGTTATCGTGCAAGTTGGTGAAGAAATATTACATCTCCTTTCTAATATTTATTAGAAAATCTTTTTTTTTTTTTAAAGTAATCTCTACACCTGTTGCAAAGCTTGAACTCACCACCCTGAGACCAAGACTCAAGTGCTCCACCAGCTGAGCCAGCCAGGTGCACCAGAAAATCATTCTTTATAATCAAAAGCTTAAGGCTTGATGACGCATTTTAATAGAAAATTCTTTTTATGCTCTGCCTCCCAATTTGGTGACCGTGAGAAGTCTCTTGTTTCACAAATGACACTTATGAATGCCTGCCCAGGGCTGAGAGACAGACGTGAAAAGATCACTGTATCTTGCAACAACCCTGGAAGTATCTATATGAGAGTGACATTTAAACATGTAAGTGCAGGGGCGCCTGGGTGGCTCAGTCAGTTGAGCGGCCGACTTCGGCTCAGGTCACGATCTCGCGGTCCGTGGGTTCGAGCCCCGCGTCGGGCTCTGTGCTGACAGCCCGGAGCCTGGAGCCTGTTTCGGATTCTGTGTCTCCCTCTCTCTGCCCCTCCCCCGTTCATGCTCTGTCTCTCTCTGTCTCGAAAATAAATAAACGTTAAAAAAAAAAAAAATTTTAAATTAAAAAAAAAAAAATAAAAAAAAATAAACATGTAAGTGCAATGAAGGATGATCTGTACTGTGAGGAGAGTATGTACAGGGTAGAGAGAGACACGGGTGATCCTTCCTGAGGTCTAGAGCATGCTAAGAGGGAGGAGAGTGGCTTCATAGAACTGTGATACCTTGGATAGCCAGGTTCCTTTGAGGAAGCACGCTAAACATTTGGGGGGCTGTGTTCCTCAACAGAGACAGTGTTAGGATAGGACAGTTTATCACTGGACTAGACTCTCCTAAGCAATGTTATTAGCATTCTTGGCTCTATCATCCTTTCCCACCAACTAGCCTCAGTCGGCATCACAAGGAGCAGTTGGCTTCCTCACTCCTGGGCTCTGATCTTCATGCATGTTCAACACAGTCCGACTGCACCACTTTCGGGCCCTTTTCTGTCCATGTGTTTCATCCTTATTCATTTCCTTTCCTTCTCCGAAGACTTTGGTACCTGACTTGCAGTTTCTCTCCCTTCCCCAAGTCCCACCTTTATGCCAGGTTACATAAAATTCCATGTGGATAACCCAGCCAATATCCTGGCCTCTTGATTGCTTGACCTCCTCAGATTCAATGTCCTTACCTTTTCTATAAAGCTACCCACTCCCTGGACCTTGTCATCACTTATGTCAACTTCACCCTTAAAAGTTTAAAATCGGGGAACCTGGGTGGCTCCGTCGGCTGAGCATCTGACTCTTGGTTTTGGCTCAGGTCATGATCTCACAGTTCCTGGAATCAAACCCCATGTCAAGCTCTGCACCAATAGCACAGAACCTGCTTGGGATTCTCTCTCCCTCTTTCTCTGGCCCTTCCCTGATTGTGCTTTCTCTCTCTCTCTCTCTCTCTCTCAAAATAAACATTAAAAAAAAAAACAAAAAAAAAAAAACTTAAACTCTTCTACTTTCTGCTAATTTCCTCTAACGGAATGATTTCAACTTCAAGAACTCCAGGCCCTTGACTGTGCTACTCTATCAGTTTCTTCTGCTTTTCACTTCTCATCATTTCAACCATGGCACTCTTGCAATCTTGTCTTTCTGTTAAACCTACTCAGCAAAACCCAGCCGTAGGTCAGAGATGATAATAGCTAACATATGCTGTGTGCTTCTTGTATTCCAGACAATTCTCCAAGTTTACCAGGATTGTCTCCTGTAATCTGCATAGCAGCCCTACGAGACAGGCATCGTTATCATTTCCATTTTGCTGATGAGGAAACTAAAGCAGTTTCTATCCTCTAAGTAGTGTCTTTAGAATATGAACCCAAGCAGTTTGCTCCTAGGAACCATGCTTTTCATGATCACTTTAGACTTCCTTCCAAACCGTCTCCTCTGCTTCCGTGTTTGGACTGCTGAACTGTTTTAGGGACAGAGTGGGTTTGGCTAGATGGAGAGTGTAGAAAGTACTCGTCTTAGCCCTTGGTTCAGTACCTACCCTCATGGTAAGTTTCAAGCCAAGGCAGGAAGCATAGAGGGAAGTAACAATGATGAGGTATCTAATGCCACCGGCTACTTCTGGATGTCTGTAGCCAAGGGGAGAGGAACACTACAGAGAGAATGTGCATCAGTCTGGGGGTTAGACATGACATATCCCCTCTGCTTGATGACCAGGTAACTACTGAACTTGAGAGACTGAACTTGGCTTTGTCTGCAATGGAGTAGACAGGAGAGAGTCCTCCATCTGTTTTGGGGACAATCACTCTCACCAGTTTTTCTTCTGGGATTTCTTTCTCAAGATGTCCCTCTTTTTGTCATGGATTTGTTGACCCTGACATTATCAAGTGACAGGATAAAGCTCTTGAGAGCTGATTGCTCCAGTTAATGGGCCTACCAATGTGGCCCTCTCGTAGTTATTTTCGGGCTTTGGTTTTGACAGTGATTTTTAGCTCCCAGTACAAAAAAACCTTTCCTGTTGCCATTCTTAGGTACTTAAAAGGCAAACTTTTATATTCTATGTATTTAAGATAATATCAATGACTTCTTACCTTTAATATCAAAGCCACCATACTTGCTGTATGTAATACAGAAATGATATCTTCACAGTTCTGAACCTGAATTTGAGTTACTCAGTCTCAAGAGAGAAGCCTCTAGAGAAGGCTCACTAGCTTCTAGTGAGTAGGGATTCTTCTTAGAAACCACTTTCTGCTTAAAAGACTTCCTAGAGAAAAAGCACCCATCAGAGAACACTAGCAGCACAACAAATACAGGTTCATGATTTTGCCTGGCAATTCTTCCCTGTTTCCCTTTCTCCACAGGAGCTATTTTAAATTTCTGCTCACCTAAGACCTTCCCCTTGTATCCACCCACCCCTGTACCCCTTCATTCTCAGCAGATTATTTTACCTCTCATTATCTCAGAGAAAATAGAACCCATAAGATGCGATCTTTCTCACATTAGTACCACCAAACCTTCTAACTTGCTTAATTGGTACCCATTCTTTTTTTCCCCCTCCTTTCACAATGGAAAAGATGACCCTCTTCTGATACAAAGCTCTGGATCCCTTCCCAGTCCTGTTTCTTCGGACCTTTGTTCCTTTACTTATCTTTGGCTCTTTCCCATCGGCATTTAGGTATTTTCAAGCCTTTTCTATCTTAAAAAACTAAAACCTTCCTATAGCAACTCATCATTCTCCGTGGTTTATGAAAGAGTTGTCTCTATCCACAGTTCCTTACTTTGTATTCCTATTCTCCAACCAACTGCAATATTTTACCCCAAAGGAAGCTATCAGGTTTTTTTTTTTTTCTTAACATTTATTTTTGAGACAGAGAGAGACAGAGCATGAATGGGGGAGGGTCAGAGAGAGGGAGACACAGAATCCGAAACAGGCTCCAGGCTCTGAGCTGTCAGCACAGAGCCCGACGCGGGGCTCAAACTCAAGGACCGTGAGATCATGACCTGAGCCGAAGTCAGCCGCTCAACGGACTGAGCCACCCAGGCGCCCCAGGAAGCTATCAGTTTTAAAGGTCTCCAGCTGCCACTCTGTTTCTAAATCCACTGAGCACTTTTCAGACCTCATCTGACTTGACTATTCTTCAACAGATGGCAGTTTAACCACTGCCTTTTCATGAAATCTTTTTTTCCTTGGCTTTTCTGCCACTACTCTTTTCCTTGAATCAGATAACTTACTTCTGTAGCCATTCCTTCTCAGTGTCTTTAAGGGCATCTCATTCATTCATTTTCTCATTCCTTACTCATATATTTATTAAGTATCTGTTGCATGCCAGGCACTGTACTAGATGCTAGAGACAGAATCTGACATAAAACCCAGAGTCTTTCTCTGGAAGAATGTACTCCCAAAACATACACTCAAAATTTAGCATATGTTTTCAAGGGTTTCACAATTGCTAAATCTTGTTTATCACTCCAGATTAAGAGACCTTGCCTTGGAACTTCCAATCTATCTTAGTAGAATCTTTTACAAGAACATTAAAAAAGGGGGGGGGGAGTGGGGAAGGGGGGCACAGAAAGTGAAAATGAAGGCAGCTTTTCCCAGAAGAGAGATTTTGTAACTATTGTATACTTCCTCTGAGATGTTAAGATTAAACCAGTTCTTCAACCTAACATTTGTGAACAAGGCACTATTTCCCCACCCACCAACCCCCACTCCTTTATGCCTTGATTGGTGTCACAAGAATAAAATTCAGGAAAGCAACTTAACACGGCCTTTAAAAGGAGAAAATGAAGTGATAGAGCTGGTATCATTATTTTGAAATTAGATTGAATAGGATTCTAGCTTCTACTAGCGTTCAAATGCTGAATAGGATGTCAGCTTCAGAAAAGGGGACAAGCAGGAGGCTGAGTAATTCCTCACTTGATGAAACTATTTCTAGGGACAAGAGAAGGAAATGGTCCTGGTGTTGATATCTTGTGGTCACAAGTAATAGGACATTTGCATTCTGGCAGTATCTTTTCATGCCATCCATGGTCTACCACCAGCCTCCAAAAGGGATGGGTGCTAAGAAGGTCCAGGTCTTTCTTCTCATTACATGTTTTTAAAGGAAAAATCTTTTAGCCAAAGAATCCATATTGAGTTCCTTTGATCACTGAAAACGACCAGGGAAAACAAACAAACAAATGATAAGACTCATGTTTCTTCTGAGACTATTGTGTATGAGAGAAAATGTTTGCCAAAATTATTTTTTCATCCAACAAATATGTTGAGCCTCCACTGCTATGCTCAACCTTGGGCATGTAATGGTGAGTAAAAGCAGATAAAACCTCTGCTCATAAAGCTTACAGTTTAGTGTAACACCACCAGTTACCAGACAACCACAGAGAAATATAAAAATGCAAATTTAACAGGTAGTAGGAAGAAGTATGAGGTTATATGAGAGTCTAGAACAAGAGAATTTGACTGTGCTAAGGAAGTCTTAAAATAGTGCTCAGGCTGAAGACTGACTGAATGTTGTGTACGTGTACAAGGAAGGAAAGTATTCCCCAGATAAAAGGGCTAGAATGTGCAAGAATCTATGATAGGAAAGAACAGTCAGGAAAGAGGTATGAGAAGAAAGTTTGGGTGGCTGTACAGGGGAGAGAATGAGGAGATGAGGCTTGAGGTCGGACTTGAGTTTTCAGAGGATCCCCTTGTTTGAGCTTGAAGAAAGGACAAGCGTTGAGTGGAGCGGAGGTGAGAAGTCCAGTCATTCAGGTGTGAGATAATGGTAACTCAGGCCAGAGTGGTGGTGATGGAAACATAAGGGAAGAAGTTGATTGTACATGGTATTCGTCTTAGATATGAATACTGGGTTAGATTGGATATAAATTTTACTGATAGTTTAGCAGAAACTAAATTTTGATTTTTCCTTTTGGCAGTGAAATAAGAATTACTGGTTAAAAAAAAAGTATCTATATATACTATATATACTATACACACACACACACACACACACACACACACACACATACATGCTTTTAAAAAGTTATGGAGGACCACACTGGGACATAGAAGATTAGGCCCTCCTTGAAGCTTATTATATACACAGAATATGAACAACTAAAGCCTCAAGTTTGAGAAAATTGAGTCGTGGACCTTTGAGACAACCTCCAGATTGAAAAGTACCTCTATAATTTTAAGGGTAAAACTAATTTTTATAACCAAGTTTGAGATTATTTAGCTAGTTTGGATGGCCTAATGGACCATTCTTTTGCCAATATTCTAAGTGATTTTTTTACCCCATCCCTTCTGTAACTCTACTCATCTCTAATTTAATGCATTTAATTTAAATGCAAATTTAGACATGATTCCTAAAAGATAAATACCTGTGGTAAAATTGCAGGAAAATTCCCCAGCACATTTCCTGTGATAGTGAAGGTTTGTTGCATTGGTCACTTGAGGGCAATCAGCAAGCTTTGAATTAACAGGGACACTTACTATGCCTACACATCTGAGCTTGTAAGATGTACAGTTGCTTCATCTTAAGTGGCTTAAGACATTCATAGATTACAGCACCACATTGGTAGGTATAATTAGCTAAAATTTTATTTTTGTTTCCAAAATATGGTTCAGTAGCATTCATAACCTTCACAGCACCAGCAACTGTAGGAGTAGGAGCCATGACTATAACACGCCTCTTCCAAAATGTATGGGAAATAGAAACATCTTAACCTTCAGAAAAATGAGTATGTGTGTGTGTGTGTGTGTGTACACAAGTGCATAAAAAAATCTTTTACCTGAGATTGTTCAGAAGTCTAAAAGATGGCATAGCGAAGAGAACACAAGAAAATGTATAAATATCTGGCCGCATGAAGGCGAGTACAGGAAGTAGTACAGAGGAATCTATCTCTTATGCTTTTGGCTGCAAGTAACAAACCCAAACTCAAAGATTAAACAGCAGAATTAGCTCTTACAACAGGAACTCCAAGTGCAGGGCAGGCTTCAGGGGTGGTTGCCTCTGTTCATTGGCACAGTGATGTCATCAAGGACACAGACTCTTTCCAACTCTTTCTGCCATCTTTTGTGTTGTGTTGTAGGAGAAAGTGTCATTATGATGTTAACATCAAGCTGAGCAAGATGGCTGCAGCAGCTCCAGGCATCACATCCAGAGCTACACCACTGCTTCTTCCATAATTTGCAGCATTCTGCAAACTTATCTGGCTTCTTACAAGTTTGCGCTTTCTCCTTTGAAATGATCTCTGAAATAGCTTTTGAGCTTCCCACTCTGGCATTGCCCATTGCATATTGCCAGGGTCTTCATAGCCTCTTTTGATTATGAACTAATTCTTTATACTTTGTTGGCTACTTTTGAGGACTTGCCCCAAAACCTGAAACCCTCACTCAATTGAATTCTAGACTGAATAGATTCAATTTATAGCTTTATAAATTCCATTCTCTTCTGCAGTTGTGTAAGACTCCTGAGAAGACTTACATTAAGCCCTTTTTCCTCTTTCCTACCACCCACCACAGATCACTGATAAGGGTCCCACCCTTTATCCTGGATTTGCAAAATTGGTTCAGAGAATCTAGATCAAACGTAAATTTCTCTATCATTCCCATCTTCCCAAGCACCTTCCTTTGAAGGTGTTTTCCTTACCTGTCTCATTGTCTTAGGACTAGAATCATTATATTCCGTTGTGATTTCTCTCAGGGATTTATCTTGGTTGTTATTTGAAACTGGTATTTTAAAAAAACATTTTTTCTTTTTAATTCTAACTCAATTGAGAGGCAAAATGAAGTGGCCTTCCCCCTCTTCTGGAAGGACTTGCAAATACAGATCACTTTGTTACTTGAATCCCTCCTTGGCTCCCTTAACAATCCTCGACTCCTGGGTATTGCTTCAGGCTTCCTGTGGAAGGAGACTCAGAGATTTTCTGTTATTCCTCAAGAACCGTCTGCTCCATCTGGCCATTCCCAGATAAAACCATTCTTCTTCCATCTCTCTCTAATTTCAGTGGCCAGGTCACAACCTTCCCCATCATCCAAATTTTACCCAAAAGGAGAAATCAGATGCCGATTTTATTGAACTTTGTCCCTACACCTCAGATTGGCTAGAATGTTACTCTTTCAACTCTGAGCAGCTAGTATGTTTCTTATGAGGAAGGACGACCACTTTAATTTAGCTGAAACTAAAGCAGACTTAATTGCCAGCAACTACATCCTGAACTTCCAACTGACTAGGTCCAGTTACCTTGATGGATCAAGTTTCCCGCAGGGACTTAGATCAAACCAACTGACTACATTTTTAGTGCAGGTAAATGTGTTTCGTTTCCCAGTTGAAGAATCCAAGTGGGTAACTTGCTGATTGGAAACTTCAGAGAAACTGAACAAGAGGGTATTCATAATTTTTATTCAGTTTAGAGAAATCCAAAGGTCCGAGTACTAAAGGCCTCATTTCTAGGATCTTTGCAACCCTTGATATAGGATAAAAGCTGGGCTTTTCCTGGCTCAAAAATGCCCTACAGCAAGGAGCCTACAAAGAAGACTTTGTTTGAGGCCACTTCCTTGTAGGATCAGAAAACCTCTGTCTGGAAAGTAACCTTTTTATCTTTGTTCTTCTCTTCCATGTGGATTTCTTATGACTGCATGGATTCATGGTGATGCTCAGCATCAGTGCTCCTCCCAGTTATTGGGTCCTGAAGATGTGGGCCCCTTTTAAAAAATGTATATATATATAAATATACATATATATAAATATACATATATATATATATAAATACACACACACACACACACACACACACACACACAAATACATACACCTGTGTAACCACCACTATAATCCAGATCTAGAACATTAGCATTACCCTAAAAGGTCTCTGGGTGCCCTTTCCCACTAAACCTCCCCAACCCAAGTCCCACCCAAGCAACCATTGAGAGTAACACCCATGAGACAAGGATCTATCAGTGTGGAATAAACCTGTCTTTCCTAGAGTTCTAAACAAATACAAGTGCAGATTTCCCCCACTATCTGAAAATAGAGCATTCTATGAAAGCTTTCGTAAGCCAAATGTTGTAAAGCAAAGAAGCATTTACCATGAATAAATATGGAAGATTGTCTGAGTGTTCCCAGACCCAAGAAGGATACATCTTGCTAATGGATGCACAATATAAATTGAGATAAAGCACAGGTGCTCACGGATCCAATTCAAAGCTGTGGCAGCTTGATGCTGAGGTGTTCGTGTAGTTCCTGGGGAGGGAGCTTGGTGGGCCACTTTCACTACTTGGGGTATGTGCTGCCTCTATAACCTACTGCAAAACAAGCACTGGATGCTACTTGCTTTTTGCCTTTTCCATCAAAGTGAATATCCTCTTTGGATTTCTTTTGGTTAGTGAAAACACGTACCGATGTAAGTCTTTCGTAAAAGCAAAGTAGTGTAACACAAACCTTCAAAAAGTGGGGAACCCATATGTAAAGCGTTCTCTTTGGAGTCTGGCTTCTTTTCTTCGGCATTACGTATCTGATGTCCATCCATGTTGTTGATGTATTTGTAGTTTGTCTCTTTTTATTGCTGAGTATTATTCCACTGTATGGATATGCCACCATTGGTCTATCCCTTCACCTGTTAGTGGGCATTTGGAATGTTTCCAGTTTGGGGCTAGCTTTTGTTCGGATATATGTTTTCATTTCTTGTGGGGAAATATCTAGGAGTGGAACGGCTGGGTCATATGGTAAGTGGATCCTTAAATTTATAATAAGCTGCCAAACTGTTTTCCCAGAGTGTTTGTACCATTTTATATTTCCACCAGCAATATCTGAGAGTTCCTGTTACGCCACATTCTCACCAATATGTAGTCATTTTAATTATAGCCATTCTAGTGGGTGTGTGGTAGTGTCTCGTTGTGGTTTTCATTTGCATTTCTTCGATGACTACTGGTGCTGTAGATCTTTTTTTTTTTTTTTTTTTTTTTTTTTTTTAATTTACATCCAAATTAGTTAGCATATAGTGCAACAGTGATTTCAGGAGATTTCTTAGTGCCCCTGAACCATTTAGCCCATCCCACCTCCCACACCCCCTCCAGTAACCCTCTGTTTGTTCTCCATATTTGAGTCTCTTCTGTTTTGTCCCCCTCCCTGTTGTTATATTATTTTTGTTTCCCTTCCCTTATGTTCATCTGTTTTGTCTCTTAAAGTCCTCATGTGAGTGAAGTCATATGATATTTGTCTTTCTCTAATTTCACTTAGCATAATACCCTCTGTGGATCTTTTTTTATGTGCTTGTTGGCCATACTTACATGTTTTGTCACGTGAACAAATGCTTATGGGCACCTGATTTTACTAGGCAGTGACACTTCATCTCTGGCCCATTTGAACTTCTAGAATGGCTACCAGAGTCGCACTGTTCCTACCTAGCCACACACACTCTTGACTCCATACCTCCTCCCTTTCTGCGGGTCACAGATCAGTACATTTCTTTTTTTTTTTTTTCTTTTTTTTTTTTTGTGAAGGGCCAGGTAATAAACATTTTAGTCTTTGTAGGTCATGGCAACTTTGTCACAACTATTCAGCCCTGTCATTGTAAAAGGTGCCAGTGGCAACATGTAAGTGAATGAATGCGGCTGTGTTCCAATGAAACTTTACTTATAGACCCTGAAATTGCCACAAAATATTCTTTAGATTGTTTTTCAACCATTTACAAAGGTAAAAATGATTCTTAGCTTGAAGACCTAAGCTTGCCAAACTCTGCTGTAGATGGTTCACAAGATTTCACTATGTCCTTAGGATGCAGTAGAATCACACAGAGAAGTTTGAGTCCAGTTCCACAACCTACTGGTTGTGTGTCCTTGGGCATATCTCTCCTCCTCGCTTTTGAAGGAGACTTTCCAGGGGCGCAGCTGGTTAAGCATCTGGCTTCCACTCAGGTCATGATCTCACAGCGTGTGAATTTGAGCCCTCCGTCCTGCCCAGAGCCTGGAGCCTGCTTCGGATCCTGTGTCTCCCTCTCTCTCTGCCCCTCCCCCGTGAGTGCTCTCTCTCCCTCTCTCTAAAATAAATAAGCATTAAAAAAATAATAATAAAAACAAAGGAGACTTTCCGGAAGTCCCAAACAATGCTTCCACTTACATTTCATGGCTGAAACTTAGTCACGTGGCCATGCCTCAATGAAAGGGAGGCTGGGAAAGTCCTTTTCGCTTCATGACCATGCGCCCAGCTAAACTTTTGGGTTCTGTTACTGAGGCTGAACGGGTTTTGAGGCAAGTAATGCAGGCTGTGCCACACACTCCTTGTCCACAGTCCTATCCAGATATTCTCTGAGCCCTAGAATAAGCTCTTGAATTAAATTAGACACTAGCCTCAGTCCCAGCTACCTCCTTAGGAGTTGTTTTGTGGAGCAATAATTTTTAAGTTACAAAGAGAAAAACAAACAAACAAACAAACAGACTTTAAAGTCCAGTGATTCTAAATACAATCAGTGAAAACTCCTGTTAGTGTTGACAAAAATGTCACCCCCCAAATCTTTAGAATATTACCATTTCAGATCTCTTGTGATGTTCTATTTTCCATTCTCTTCCAAAGTTCTAGATCAGATTATGAGGTTTCTTCTATTTCTGGTGATAACAATGCTTTGGTGAACAAAACATCAGCGTGGGCTTTTTCTACCCTGCTATTTGGTAACAATTCAAAATAAATAGGTTTAATTATTTTAAATAATTTTTTTTCCTCCCCTAAATGCTTGTCTCTACACCTGAGCTTTAAAAAAATTGATAGTGGTAACATTTGAGTGGAGCCTTGGTTGACCATCTCCAAAGGATTTCATGATAGACCTAATCTTATTCCAGATCTTTGACTCACTGTCTATTATTTAGACAATACTTATCTACATACATGGGAAACTCTTACAAGGTCAGAAGAGGGCATCCCAAAAGTTAGGCATACCACATCAAAAATATTTGGGTGGGGGGCGCCTGGGTGGCTCAGTCGGTTGAGCATCCAACTTCAGCTTAGGTCATGATCTCGTGGTTTGTGAGTTCGAGCCTCATGTTGGGCTCTGTGTTGACAACTCAGAGCCTGGAGCCTGCTTCAGATTGTCTCCCTCTCTCCCTGCCCCTCCTTCACTCATGTTCTCTCTCTCTCTGTCTCTAAAAAATAAACATTAAAAAAAATTTTTTTTAAATATTCGGGTGGCAATGAGGGCCTTAGATTATTTGGATTTAGAGGGTTAAAGCCTTTCTATCTGGATGAAAATTAACATGATTTTATACTGTTATGGAACAAATAGAACATGTTTTGTTTACATAATTTATATGCCATGATTTTATCATGTTTCTAACAGTTGGCAAAACTGCTTTGTTTTTGTGGGAACAGTAGGAGCACATGTTTTGCCTGTTGGACTCCCGTCCTCCAAAGCGGTTTTATGCTGAAAATGTGTTCTCGCCAAAATGGAAAAACATCACCATCTTCACAAAGGCTTTATTTGAGGGTGTTATTGTTATGTTAGCCAGAGATCTCTGGGTTGTATAAGTTTGGGGTCACCTAGAGTGTCTATACTTAGAGAATGAATTGATTTATTGTGAAGTAGATGTATTACAATTTTTGAATCAATAAATGGCCATTCTGGAAAGCCTTCTGGTTCTTTACTTGCTGTTAAGTAATACATCTTTGAGCATTGAGAATGGGATCCTATTAAAAAGAAACCTGCATGAGTACTTACCAAGTCTTTCATCTAGAACTTCTTTGAAACACATAAAGAAGTCAGTCTACCTTATCTGAGATGCTTTTTATGATTTCTAAAAAGATATACAAAATATATTTTTCCCAATTGTAAAAAGTAATCCATATGTACTATAGAAAAAGAACACAAAGTTATAAAGGAGAAAATTAAAATCAACAGTCTCACTAGCCAGCAATTACTATGTTAAACCCTTTGACGAACATCCTTTAAGATGATCAAATTAAGTTAGTTGTCTTTGAACCAACTAGACTTAAAAGTGATTTTTTAAAAGTATTTTTTAAAATGTTTTTATTATTTTAGAGAGAGAGAGAGAGAAAGAGAGAGAGAGACACACACACACATAGCCTGAGTAGGGGAGGGGCAGAGAGAGAGGGAGACACAGAATCCAAAGCAGGCTCCAGGCTCTGAACTCAGCACAGAGCCTGACGTGGGGCTTGAACCCACGAACCAGGAGACCATGACTTGAGCTGAAGCCGGACACTTAACGGACTGAGCCATCCAGGCGCCCCTACCTTCAAGTGATTTGTGAATAAGGGAGGGCTTTAAGCCTCTCTATAATCCAAAGACTGTTTTTACTTAGCACCTCACTGGGAGGAATATCGGTAAAACATGAGTCTTCCTAAATGTACTAATTGCCAATACTCCAGCACATGCCCAATCCTTTCGTTATGTGTTTCTCAAAACCTTTTGGAGACCATGGTTTCTAGGATGACATATTATTTTGTGATGCCTTGATAATAGGACCAGTAGAGGATATATTTCCTTAAAGACATGAGCAATGTTTCCATTTGGTGTGTGAAAGAAGGAAGAAAAGTGTGAAACTGGAGGGTGTAGTCCCATCATCTCAGATTATAAGAAGCCACTTCCCCGGTATCTGAAACCCACAAGGCACCTCTGCAAAAAGCAAAGACAAAATATTTGCTGAGCCACTTTCTTGCTTTCTGTGTGTTGGGATGGGGTGAAGACGTCCAGGGCAGTCATCTTTGTGTTCCCTCCAATGCCAAGCCCAAATCCTGGGGCCTAGTAGTGTAGTAGGATTTAAAGTATTAGCAATTAGGAATAATCAAGGTCAAAGAACACTTAAGGACACATTATTGACACCAGCTCCCTTCATATGCCACTTAACGATGTAAGAGATCCAGATCTTAGTCATGGTTATCACCCTTCTCAGACAGGTCGCTGGCCTAGTAATTAATATCTAAGAATGGAGGCAGGTACGGGAACAATCCGCAGACCAATACAAGAACATGGCTGTAATTAGTGGGCACATGCCACCAAGCCCTGCACTTTTGTACTGAGGTGGTTTTCTGCGGCAAAAGAATGTCTTCTGGTGTCTTGGGAACCTTCTGGAGAAGACATGCATGTACAGAAGAGCTTGCTTCTGCATTATATGGGGCATAGTTTTTCAAAGCACAATCTCAAGACTGTCTGCATCAGAATCTCCTATAGTGCCTTCTAAAAATGCAGGCTCTTGATTCCCATTCCAGATTTACCGAATCAGAATCTTTTGGACTTGAGGTCTAGACGATTCTTAGGCAACCTGTTAACCTGTTGTTTGAGAACATGGGATTAAGCAGTGTTTCCAAGCTTTTTTTTTTTTTTTTTCCCTGTCACTTGGAGTTAGAAATGTTTAATAAAACAATCCTTATTTTTACTAGGGCAGTACATTCATATATTCTATTCCATTCTTTTCTATTCAGTTTGTTGACTGTGATCCATTAAGTTGATTTCATGACCCACTAATGCTGAATTAGAAAATCGGACTGGCACAAGAACAGACACTCAGATCAATGGAACAGAATAGAGAACCCAGAAATGGACCCACAAACGTATGACCAACTAATCTTTGACAAAGCAGGAAAGAATATCCAATGGAATAAAGACAGTCTCTTCAGCAAGTGGTGCTGGGAAAACTGGACAGCGACATGCAGAAGAATGAACCTGGACCATGTTCTTACACCATACACAAAAATAAACTCAAAATGGATGAAAGACCTCAATGTAAGACAGGAAGCCATCAGAATCCTCGAGGAGAAAGCAGGCAAAACCTCTTTGATCTTGGCCGCAGCAACTTCTTACTCAACACATCTCTGGAGGCAAGAGAAACAAAAGCAAAAATGAACTATTGGGACCTCATCAAAATAAAAAGCCTCTGCACAGCGAAGGAAACAATCAACAAAACTAAAAGGCAACTGACAGAATGGGAGAAGATATTTGCAAACAACGTATCAGATAAAGGGTTAGTATCCAAAATCTATAAAGAACTTATCAAACTCAACACCCAAAAAACAAATAATCCAGTGAAGAAATGGGCAAAAGACATGAATAGATACTTTTCCAAAGAAGACATCCAGATAGCCAACCAACACATGAAAAAATGCTCAACATCACTCATCATCAGGGAACTACAAATCAAAACCACAATGAGATACCAACTCACACCAGTCAGAATGGCTAACATTAACAACTCAGACAACAACAGATGTTGGCGAGGATGCAGAGAAAGAGGATCTCTTTTGCATCGTTGGTGGGAATGCAAGCTGGTGCAGCCACTCTGGAAAACAGTATGGAGGTTCCTCAAAAAATTAAAAATAGAACTACCCTACGACCCAGCAATTGCACTACTAGGTATTTATCCAAGGGATACAGGTGTGCTGTTTCAAATGGACACATGCACCCCCATGTTTATAGCAGCACTATCAACAATAGCCAAAGTATGGAAAGAGCCCAAATGTCCACTGATGGATGAATGGATAAAGAAGAAGTGGTATATATATACAATGGAGTATTACTCAGCAATCAAAATGAATGAAATCTTGCCATTTGCATCTATATGGATGGAACTAGAGGGTATTATGCTAAATGAAATTAGAGAAAGACAAATATGACTTCACTCATAGGAGGATTTAAGAGACAAAACAGATGAACATAAGGGAAGGGAAACGAAAATATAAAAACAGGGAGGGGGACAAAACAGAAGAGACTCATAAATATGGAGAACAGAGGGTTCAGGAGGGGTTGTGGGAGGGGGGATGGGCTAAATGGGTAAGGGGCACTAAGAAATCTACTCCTGAAATCATTGTTGTACTATATGCTAACTAATTTGGATGTAAATTAAAAAAATAAAATTTAAAAAAGAAGAAAAAAAAATTGGATTCAGTGACTTTCCATGTTTCAACATTAAACATTCTACAACTAGGAGGGATTGAACAACATACAGAAAATAAAAAATCTCATCCTTTTTTCCCCCTTCCTTTCAGATTGTAGCCAATATGAAGATTGTCAAAATTCCTAGAAGCACAAGAGATGACATACCTGGGCTTTAATCTGTTGTGACTTTGAACAATCAAAATCTTTGGGCTTTTGTTTTCATCATCTATAGCATGAAGCTAGTAGTTCCCTTTACATTTCTTAAAAATTTTCAAGTGAAATTAAAACTAAGGAAGCTCTGTGAACTCTAAATGCATACATTGAGGGGCTCCTGGGTGGCTCAGTCAGTTAGGCATCTGACTTTAGCTCAGGTCATGATCTCAGTTTGTGAATTCAAGCCTCGCGTCAGGTTCTGTGCTGCCAGCGTCCAGCCTTGAGCTCGCTTTGAGTTCTGTGTCTCTCTCTCTCTCTCTGCCCCTTCCCTGCTCACGCTCTGTCTCTCTCAAAAATAAGTAAACATTAAAAATATAATAAATGCATACACTGATATAGACATTAAGTGTAATACATTAATGTAATACAATTAATGTAATTATGTCCTTTTACACTAATTATACTTGAAACAGTTTGGATATTGGGGTACCTCTACTCATAACACCTGTTGCTTTCTGGTCATAAGTACACTCCTTGATCCCTAGTGGATGGGCTTTAGAGGAAAAGGTACTGCAGAAATCATGTGACTGTTTATGCAAATATTTCGTTCTTTCTGTTATATTCTTAGTTGCTTTCATACAAGAGAAAGAATATTCCTGGGAGAGCAATCTAGATCTTTGGTCTCTGAGATACACTCTTAAGCCTTATAACCCACATACCCTGGTCATTGTTGGGAAAGTGGTAAAATACATGTTCATTAGTTTATTAATCATTTCAAAACATTGGAAAATGGTTAAAATATATTGTATTCATATAATTGAATACTAACAACCCTTCTAACATATATACTTTAATTTGGATGTATTTTAACTTCATGAAAAATGTTGTTGATATATTGTGGAGTACAAAGTTACATATTCAACATGCCAATTATGTAAATATATATGTATATATATGTATACATATAGGAAAAGTGCCAAGAGAAATTATGCCATTTTGCTTTATATTTTTTATTTTCCAAGTTTTCCATATTGACCGATGAGAAAACCACAAATGACCATGAACATCAATAGACAAATAAGCCTTACTTATTTCTTACTTACTCTGTAAGTATTAGCATAATGGTAGCATTACCTTTGCTTTGATATATCCTGGAGATTGCCCATATCAGCTTATAGTAATACTTTGTTCTTTTTACATGTCACTGTAATAGTAAAACAAAGTCCCCTATTGATGGACATTTAGGTTTTTACAATCTTTTGTTCTTAACAGCAGTGGGGAAATAAATAATATATACTCCTCTCATTTTTTTAATGTTTATTTTTGAGAGAGACAGGGTGCAACCAGAGGAGGGGCAGAGAGAGAGGGAGACACAGAATCCGAAGCAGGCTCCAGGCTCCAAGCTGTCAGAACAGAGCCCAACGCGGGGTTTGAACTCAGACCGTGAGATCATGACCCAACTTGAAGTCAGATGCTCAACTGAGTGAGCCACCCAGGAGCCCCTAGGAGTGGAAATTCTTAATCCACACATACAAACCTGTTAAAATTTTACTCTTCAAAACAATTTCTACCTGAGTTTTAAGTCCAATTAAGTGGCAAAAGATATATTTAGGTGAACAGACCACTATCACTCACTGTTGACCCTGCTCCCTCTCACACCCTTGACTGTTTTGTGTCCCTACTTTTCTGAGATCAGATTTCAAATTTTCTGAAGTATGTGTTGTTTAATAAATTAGAAGCTGCGATTGTTAATACACTAACTGATTTTAAGCTCAAAAGTCCAAAAGCTGTGTGCGATATACTTTTGTGGGCTTTGATGCTCAGTATGGAATACATAATTACTACACAAATGTTTCCTACCACTTTGGTTATACTCTACATCTGGATGGCTTTTAGTAAATATAATTAGGATTCCAAGTCTGACTAATACGATGACATGGTTCACTGAAACTACAAATATATACCAAATTTATATTTAAAACAAAACACTAAAGCCATTTTTACTGAAAACTAGATTTATTTTAAAATTAAGTGCATAGCACTCATCTAATTCCATTGGTGTAGAATTTAGCACCATACTCGCTATTTGCAATTAATGTCACAACACAGATACATTTTGGTTTGCAGTCTGTACTTGAGTAGTGTTTATTTAGTGGACTTTGGTAAAGCCCTTTATACATATCATTAATCTCTTCACAGTACACATTTAATGATGGTCCAGTAATCTCAAAAAAAAAAAAAAAAAAAAGAAAGAAAGAAAAAAGACCTACTTTAAAGACTAACCAATAAATTAAACAAAACAAAACCCATACAACTCCCCCCACCCCCGTCCCCCAAGGCTAGCAGTTGTGAGTTGTATTTATATTGAAACCTAATGTTTTAAAAATAGTTCTGATTCTCCAATCACCCCACCCACCCCATCCTGGGTATGCAGCAATAGTAACCAATTAATTATTTTATTCTACCCCCCCCCCAAATTAATCCAGTGTTTAGTTTTTTTAAATATAAACTGGGAAAGTGTTATAAGTTTTTTAAAAAGGCATATTCTTCTATAACAAGAATGACATTTAAACCAATCAATAAAAGCATTTGACAAGACATTAAATTACCATAGGCACCGGCTGTTGTTTCAAGTTGGGATCTCTATCCCAGTATCTTACATTCATAGCATTATTGAGGTAGTTAAAATACTGAAAATCGGACTCCAGGTGCTGGGTTCTGAATGTGAAAGATATCTTCTCTTTTGAACCCACTTTCCCCCAAATAATTCAAGCTCTCTTGAGGTAAGAACTACCAAAATCCAATTAGCAGCCTTCTAGAGGAAAAGTGATGATACTTTCAGAAAACAATTTTCATGCTTCAAAACTGCCATGAGTGAGTGTTCTTACCTGAGTGGTTTTTAATCTACCAGACTAATAAATTCACATCATGCCCTATGTACTCTATTATACAAGTTACCATTCTTTTAAGGAAAGGACATTCTCTAAGAATTCATGCTGGCAGAAGCCACCCACCCACATTTATCCACTGGAGCCATCTGGATCAGTCCACTACTGCGTTGAGTCCCTTCCTTTCCTAACAAAAGCCATTGGCTTGATTACTGAGACTCCTGCTGCATACCCACAACACATTTATAATATTGTCTTCAATGCATATTGTGGCAGTCACATACCTGCCATGCAATTTCCCTTCTATTCAAGTGCTATCTTTAAAAACACACACACACGCACACACACACACACACACACACAAAACAAAAAGACACACCTTACTAATTTTTAAATCAGAAAGCTTCCCTCCACCAAATCTCTGTTCTCCCACAGATAAGAGCACAATGTATACAGTTTCAGTTATTACAATGCTTTCTTTCTTTTTACGTTTTATTCCCTCTGAATTCTTTCCCCCAAATTGCCCTTGCTGTAATGACTTAACTATTGCTGTTTTCACTCATGACCAATACAGTGAAATGTCCCAGGGCAGTTCTGGGGCTGATGTAATGAAAGTGGCTACTGAAATTTAGTCATCAGTTCCTTTGCCTGCTTACACTGACTGGCTGGATTGAAAGGCTGCTTATAAAACTTGTCTTCCACGTAACAAAGTGCTGCTCTAGCACAACCTGAGAACTACCCTGGCCACATTCCATTTCAAAATAAACCTACAGGACTTCATTCTAGTACTGACAGTTTACAGCCAAGCCTTCCCTTGAAAAAACCTCTAGAGTAACATCAATTCTGAGTATAAATCATTGATTGCACCGAGAAATGCAAAACCTCTGTATGTATCATGAATGACAGGAACCACTTCATTCGTTCTACGCTACAATTATGTTCTCATTTGAAAACACATCCTAGCAAGAGTATTTTAACCTATGTTATAAAGGTAGTTCATACTATAACATTCCCAAAACATGTTGCATTACAGTTAAGTGTTTCCAAGTAGTACAAATTCCCTGAGTTAAATGTGTTTTAATTCTAAAGATATGAGGTTGATCACTTAGGGGGAAAAAATAAGAAAAACTTATGACCATGATTTTAAGAGATCTAATCCATCCTTAATCTTACTTAGTACATGAATCCAGATACTTATATTGTGATAGGAAGTTATATAGAATCATCTAAAAAAAATTTTTTTTCTTTTACTGCAGATTGGTATAGAATAGCAATTCATGAGTTTAAACATAGTAAAAAATTCATTTGTGGATCAAAAATGGAACTCAAAACTGCAGAAAAAAAAAAAAAGTACTTCTTCAAAAATTAATACTGTAACTTTCCTTCATAAAAAGACCATTTGGCAAGTCCACAGATAAACATTAGTCTCTGACATATAAGCCAACACTGGGCCCAGAGCCCACCGCAGGCCAATCTCAAAATGGCGATTTGGAGTCTGTCCAAATTTTGTTGTAGTGAATATTTTTGAAATATTTGGACCATCAGCCAGGGCTTGAAAATTTTTGTCATTATAGGGATGTGTTTTAACAGGATTTGATATACATACTGTTAAAGTGTTTGCGGTGTTTGTTCGGTCCTCCCAGGTGTTCGTGGCGCACTGAAAGGGATTTTCAGTCTTCCTAGCAGATGCTGGTATCTGAAGAGTTCTGATGCAATCTGGATCCCTTTCCTTTTGAAGAGAAGTTTACAAAAAGCTTGCCCCAGAGCTTCAAGTCACAAACAGTCTGGGTCAGGTATTACCTTCACATAAAATCACCTTTCAAAGCATGGAGTAATGCAAGGGTAATGTTCATTTATCTGATAACTCCGGTTATAAGAAACATTCAGACAGGGCTTAACTTCTACTGGTATTGCCAGTGACATCCCAACACCAGTCTGCACATGCCCAAGGCCCTGAACACTAGTTTGGAAGCCAGCAGGACACGTCTGTAGTGTGTAAGATGAGGTGTGTGTGGTGGATACAATCTGCTGACAGCTTGGTTGTTCCGCTACAGGATGGCGATACTGCAGTGAGGTCTGATGCGTCTGATGGAGATACTGAGGCTGCTGAAAGTGAACTGGCCGCGAGGGCTGAGAAGCTGACGGGAACACACTCAGCTGTGCTGGCTGGGATCCTGCCTGTCCTCTCTGTTTGTTTGCCTCTTTCACATCATTATCATGAGCGCTGCGTAGAGAGAAAGAAAAATGTCAATACTACTACTTCAATTCGGGGCACCTGAGTGGCTCAGTCGGTTAAGCATCCGACTTTGGCTCAGGTCGTGATTTTGCAGTCGTTGAGTTTAAGCCCCCCATTGGGCTCTGCACTGGCAGCTCGGGGCCTGAAGCTTGCTTTGGATTCCGTGTCTCCCTCTCTCTGCCCCTTCCCTGGCTCATGCTCTGTCTCTCTCTCAAAAACAAACAAACACTGAAAAAAAAAATTATAATGTTACTTCAACTCTTCAACAGTTGACTCCATGGACTGCCCCACTGCCCAGGTAGCAGTCACTGTAACCATAATTTTAACAACAGTGAGATTTTACTCTTATCCTTCTAAAAGCTCCTTCCTTTGACACAAACCTTGGGAATTGGCTGCTGGTAGCTCTGAGGCCTATTTCCAGCTTGGGAAATATTTCCACAATAAGCACTTAAACGTGGCTGCCACTTTGGTGACATCTGGTGGCCCTACAATTTCAAGATGTGGAAGTGGGCAAAAGGGCAAGATTTGCCTGGACTGATGAGTTGTGAGCTCACGTAAGAGCAGCTCCTTTCCTTATCATGTACCCCAAATCATGACAGCAATGACAGCCTCTCACTGGAAAACAGCTAAAGTACAGCTTTCTGCCAAGTACTAATCATAAAATGGCTTGCTCATGGCAGCTAGTAACTGTCAGAGCCAAAATCCTAAAAGCTCTGTGCTTTTAAGAAGTTCTTTTCAGAGGGACACCTGGGGGGCTCAGTCAGTTAAACGTCTGATTTTGGCTCAGGTCATGATCTTGTGGTTTGTGGGTTTGAGCCCCGCGTTGGGCTCTGTGCTGACAGCTGAGAGCATGGAGCCAGCTTGGGATTCTGTGTCTCCCTCTCTCTCTGCCCCTCCCCCGCTCACACTCTGTCTCTCTGTCAAAAATAAACATTTAAAAAAAAGGAAGTTCTTTTTATGGCCTTGTACATGAAGAAAAGTATTGAGAAATCACAAACACGAGGTAAGGAGGCTTACATCAATAGCCGTTCAATGCACTGCACTAAAAAATCCCAGGAGTAAGCAGTAAGACGATGCAATCTTGTAGGCCACGTTGGAGAAAGACGAAGTATAATCCTTGAAGAAGCCACACACGCAGCAGCTACTAAAGAAGGTGCATAATTTAGAAAGGCATAATCTGTGGAGACATCAAAAATGAACTTAAGCAACAGAATACACAAGTTACAAGCTCACAAGTCACTTACTGGCGTCCACAATGACTCACCTTGCAAAGATACTTCCAGGAAGTAATCTGCATACTTGGCCATGTAGAGTTTAGTTTTTTCCAAGCAAATCATTGGCCAGCCATCATGAAGATCTGTTTCGTGTACTGCTTCTGAGAGATAATACTCAATGAAATGGGCAGCTGTTGGAAGGCAGAGGTTCCACTGAAAGGTTTCTAATAATAACAGTTCCATATGTAGCAAATTTTGCTTTGTTAATACTAGATTCATGTTAGTCATACAACCCAGGCTGTTGAGCTGTTCCAGCTTAGGCACACTATCTTCTTTTTCTTCGAATTTACCTTATAAGAAAAGGGGGGAGGGGTAAGACAGAGAGACAAAATGTTATACAAGTGATCATTATAGGTCTGGTCACTTCAATGGGATTTGCTGTCTTACTGCAAAGACTTAGATCCAAAGACATTCTTTCTCCTCTCTTGGGCAGAAACAAGTGTGCCAGAACTCTGGTTCTCATATTTTGCAGTATTCTCTCCTGGTGCCTCCATCCCTTACTCCTTACCCGCCTCTAAACAAAAAATGGAACATGTAAACATTCTGATCTATGTCATACTGTATAATGAAAATAGTCATATGTGCCAATGAAAAAATAACTCTTAAATCACCAGCACAATCTTTTCCAGGAAACTTCTTTTGGCAAGGGGGGAACAGCAGTGGTCAGTGGGAGAACAGGCTTTTATTTTAGAATAGAAGAAAGTTTAAAGAATTTCATGCCACGGAGTTATCTGAAATCAAAATAGCTAAGCTTCAGGGGGCACCTGGGTGGCTGAGTCGGTTAAGTGTCCGGCTCTTGGTTTCGGCTCAGGTCATGATATCACAGTTTGTGAAATCAAGCCCCGCATTGGGCCCTGTGCCGACAGGTGGAGCCTACTTGGGAGCCTCTCTCTGTCCCTCCCCTGCTCTCTACATCTCTCTCTCAAAAATAAATACATAAAAACTTCAAGTGTTTCATTCTGGCTTATTTTCAGAACAATCTCAATTCCAGAGAGACAGTGAGAGAAAAAACTGGGTGAATATCTAAGAAGCATTCTCATTACACTGAAAAGCCTCCTCTTCTGAATTCAAACAAAACCTAGGTAAGTCTCTTACCAAAAAAGGAACAGGAGAATACTTTATATTTACTTTTGTATCCCCTTACAAAGTAGGAGTAGACATTCTGATGGCTGTACTTTATTATTCTAAGGCATAAACTTCTTTTCAGGAAATACTCATCTAAATGTACAGCTGAGGAACAGAATTCCCTCTCCAGCCCCAGAATAATGTTTCTACAGATTATTAATGTACTATCTTACACTTTAATTTACTGTATATAAATCATTCATTTTAGGTATCTCTAGAACTTATGGCTGAAAAAAATTCAAACTATCCAGTACCAGTATGGTTTTCAAGATGCAGCATTACAACCAAAGAATTGTCTTCAAATCTCTCTGGGTTTGTTCCATGGTGGTCCACAGAAGACAGGAAATTATTAACTAAAGTCTTCTACCTTCTACTATTATGTTCTATTTTACGTTAAAACAGTCATATAATATTGCAATTATTTCTAATTGTATTGTATGCAATACAATCTATCATATAGATTTCTCACAAAAGCTTTTATACTTGTTCAAAATTATAGTTGTTAGACTATGTTACATATTACTATACAGAATTTTTTGTTTTACTATTTTGAGAACTATTTCAACATATTTGATTTCTTTGGAAATCTTGTAATTTTATTTTATCCATTTAAAAACATGTTTTGGAGAAGAGCCAGAAAGATTGTCAAAGCAATAGAAACCACACAAGCTTCTCTGTGAAGTTTCTTTTCCAAGAAAGGATGGGTTTATATCACGTGTTGGAGGTGCTACAACAAATGGTAATGGTCACCAGCCCAGATGTTCAGCAGACCGGTCTCAGTGGTGCTATTCAAGTCTGTCCGCCCAGGGCTGGGGAAAAAGTACTGCTGGCTACCTTGGGTCTGGCTTAAGGGGGAGGGGACCTGGGGTAGGTTTTGTCTCCTATGCCAGGTGAGTCAAAGCTCATGACTTAATGAAGAGGTGAAGTCCAAAGAGAATTTTTCTCCTGCCTCAGAAATTTTGAGCATCTTAAGATCTAAATTACTCTTAACTATATATTGCTACAGGTAGGAGGTGATCAAAAAACCATGTACAATTCAGACTTTGAAAGAATCTAGATAGCCCCTCCCAATTCAAATCACATACAGATGAATTTCACAAGTGTTTCCAATGATATACTCAGTAGGGCTGAGAGCACTAAAGTGATCTTTACAAGCTGGTCATCCAGCATCATCACTGCATAAAGATACGGGAAAGGAACCCACTGTTCTCCACTGTCAGAGTGGAGAGTGTCCCAGGAATTTAGTTCAATCCCTCTGGATGAATCATTAAGGTTTTCAAAGTACCCTGCCATTTGTGTAGCAACAGCAACACCCTCAGTGTACTTCAAAGGAATATCATAAAAATTAATGTGTTTATTTACATCATGCTTGAAGTTCCTTTGAAGACATTAATACACTATAACTCACTGTTTAATTCAAGGATCAAGAATGTTTCATATTATTTCTTTGAAACTTTCAACACTGAAAACAAAATTGTATAAGACCAATTTCAAAGCTCAAAAAATGAAGGCAATGAGGTTGGCTGATTCATTCAAGGTCAAGTAAGCTGAACCAAACCAAAAATGGAAGCCAAAAGGAAGACTTATGTTTGAATTCCCAAATCTGTACTTCTAGATCAAAGTATTGCACTAGGTTATATGGGGACAACAACTATCAAAATAGACAGAATTCTGTATTATTAAAAATCTATGGGGTTTCTGTATTTATAAAGTACTTGGCGGTTACAAGTGTAAAAAGAAAGCCTTTGTACCTTGACTTGCAAAGTTAAAAACAACCTGTGTACTGCATAATGACTATACTTGGGATTTTATTCAGGCTTAAGTTTTTTGGAACTTTTTCATTATATATAGTGATATACTCCAATACATAGATACTAAAAGACTTAAAAATGTGTGACAGCGTCAGTGAGTACCTGCATTCATAACCATCATTTTTGTTGTGCTCAAAGCTATGTGCATGGATATTTTAAATCTACTTATCTGCAATACCACATACAGATCACAAAGATCAGTTTCTTCAATTGAAAGGAAATACCAGAAGCCATGTGATTATATTGATAAAGGCCCCAAACAGGAAATAAGGGCACAGGAAATTCACATCTGCTTCCCAGAAAATAAAGAATTAGATGCCACAGAAACAAAACATCGGACTTTCTTTCCTTTATAGGAAATGCTCAGATCAGCTATGGAAACCAGCACATTTTCAAAGCCAGCAGTGAATGGTAGGTACATGGCAGAAGGAGCCAGGATCCTATGTCACTGTATACTCTGCCAATGGACATTTCGATTCTTTTATTATTGAGCAGGAAAAAAGTCATCTTTGATACATACTAAGAATTTTCACAAATTTGTTAGACTACCAATCTAAGAGAAAAACCAAGTAAGGAACAGGAAGAGGCAATTCATAGGGGGGAAAAAAAGTTCTATTCCTATTTAAAAAAAGGTTCTATTCATATTTAACTATTTGCATTAAAAAGATGTAAATCAAGGGGCGCCTGGGTGGCGCAGTCGGTTAAGCGTCCGACTTCAGCCAGGTCACGATCTCACGGTCCGTGAGTTCGAGCCCCGCGTCGGGCTCTGGGCTGATGGCTGATGGCTCGGAGCCTGGAGCCTGTTTCCGATTCTGTGTCTCCCTCTCTCTCTGTCCCTCCCCCGTTCATGCTCTGTCTCTCTCTGTCCCAAAAATAAAATAAACGTTGAAAAAAAAAAAAAAAAAAAAGATGTAAATCAAGTCAACTAGGAAGTAAAATTTTCACTTTTCAGATAACCAATTAAAAAGTTTTGTCAACCCATTACTGGTAAGCAAGGAGAAATAAGCATTTGTCACAGATTTTCACTACTAATAGCCTATCTTACTTTTGGCTTCATCCTGATTTTGAGATCATTTCTTAGTTACACAAGACCTTGACCAAATTATCAAAAGCCTCATATCCAAGACTGCTTCCGTGCTCTCTACAAGTTCAATGCTGATCACAGAAGCCAAGGGAAGCCAGGGTATACAAGACAAAGAGTTAGAATTTAAGAATTTTCCAGGATGAAGCACAGACTTTTCTGGAAAGAGCCAGAATCTTTAGAGCTAGGGAGTCAGACTAAAGATTATAGAAGACTTTATAGAAGAATTAATCACTATGATGCTAACATTTATGTTTCAATTTCCTATGTGTTTTTAAACATCTTACCCTATTTGATCCTCACAACAACTCTGTCAGTTAAGTGTCTTTATTTTCATTCTACAGACAAGTAACTTTAGACTTAAGGGTTGTTGAAATGCATATTGCTGACAACAGATTCAAACCTAGGAAATTCACCACCGTAATCCCTACTCTAAAACACCATACGGCTCGCTCTTTCATCAGAGACAGCCTGTCGGACCTTTCTTCCCAGCTCCAACAGTGCAGACATACAGGCAGCTGGGTACAGATATTACCTGGAACTCACAAGCTGTGCTCCATCTTTGGCCAAACTACTGACAGCCTCCCATCCTATTTAATAAGCAGAATCCACCGTCCCCCAGTCCTGTCAGCTGCAAGCTGTTCTCCACTTTTACGCAACAGGCTGCTCACCCTAAAGCAGGGAGCAGATGGGGAAGGCGAGCATACAGAGTTCAATCACTCTGGGAGGAGAGAAGCAGGACTTTAAAATAAAGTTTATGAAACCTAACTGGAGAGCTGCCAAAGATAAGAAAAGTGTAAGAATGTTAAGAAACACTAGAATGTACTCCACAAATTAAAAACAGACACCAGATACTAAAAATAGGCTACCAGTTTATACGCATCCTAAGTACTTTTGTAGCAGCAAACCTACAGAGTAGAGACAGACTACTAAGGGTCTCTTTGATTCCTGACCCAAGGATACAGCCAGCAGCTTAAACTCTTGACCACTGCCTACTTGGAGGGGCTGAGACCCTGGGGGATACCTATCTCACTCTCTTCACTATCCAGAGGAAAAGGAATAATGTAAAAACAATTCCTCTCTTTCGGCAAAGAGAGGTTAGGGGATGCCAGCAGAACAAAGGGAGGAGGTATCTGACGCTCAGCAATAGCTGATCAACAATTCATATTTAAGCCACAGGAATACAAATCCTAAAGCCTAGTTCCTTGAAAATGTGCAAAAATCATCTTCAATAAGTTGATCATAATCTTAAACAGTAAGAGATAATTAAAAAAACGAGAACAATTAAAAGCTCCATTTCAATCAACCTAAGATGGTGCACAAATAAAGTATCTTTTCCCCAAATTGTGGAAATTTCAAGAACTTGGCACCAATGCTAACCACTGCATGGTGGCCAGAAATCTTAGATTAGGCAACTAGAATCCCCAGGAAACTTTAGCAATAACATGTAGTTTAAGAATATCTAGTTGAGTAACTCCTAATTTATTTGATAAGTTACCACTAAGTAAAGTCAAGTAAGTCACAAATGTAAGTCAGTTCACCAGGAATAATCTCCTACTTGGTTTCCACCACATCTTAAGAATCTCAGGCATAAAGCAAGATGAGGTTTGGTAGTGGTAAAAGCAGTGATGGCCACAACAGGCAATATCATTTTTCACGAACGATCCTAAGTTTTAAAAATAACCTAACTTGCATATGTGATTTCCAGTGTCTATTATAAACTGATCCTATTATAAACTAACATTTTGTAGGATAAGAAGCCATTCCATTTGTGAATCCTCACACATCCAATGTATCAAGTGTGGGTTTTTCTAATCCTATGCCAACTATGAAAGCACAAAGGGCTTCACAGCCAGTGATGAAACACATACAGAATTGTACACGAGATTGCTTATGAGAATGAAACTTTAATTAAAGGTTAAATTAAAGGTTAATTATAAATGTACAAGTATTACCTCTCCAGCATTCTGGATAGAGGGGAGAGGAGCAGGTGATGTGTCTGGATCATAGAGGACAACAGATTAAAGGAGAAATATAGATTTTCAGAAAATAGTATTCCGGTAAGAATTTGGCTCAAGGTGTATGGGAACAGGGAGGGAAGATAAGACTGGAAAGGTGGCTGGGACCAGATGCAAGGTTCTAAGTGTTACATTAAAGAGTTTCTACCTTAACCCACAAAGAGTGCTACGTCACCCCCGGGGCTGTGTTTATTTATATGAAATGTGGTCCACAAAGAATTTGAAATACGCAGGAGGTTATCAGATCAAAGGAATAGTAGTAAGAATAGAAAAAGAAAAAGAAAAAGAAAATGAAAATCTGAGAAGAAATTAGTGCCAGAAGTGGTATCACAAGGCCTGCATTTGGTTTTAGGTTTACTTTCAGTCAAAGCACAAAACTGTTCTACAAAGAACTCTGGTGGTAGCATGTAGGGGGAATGTTCCTTAGACAGCACCCACATAAGATCCCAAACCCTCAAGAGGGGGTTAGAAATGAAGGCAGTAGGTATTACTACAAAGTACTCTGAAGTGGGGATTACATTTCTACTGTAAATGACATTACTAAAAGAAAAACCCAATTTTAATTCCTTTACTCACCCTCTTTCTCTTCAGTCAAGATACTAACAATGAAATGAATTACAGGAAGAAACTAAGAGAAAGAGCCACCAAAAGACCCACCAGTACATTCTTCATCAGGTAACAAACAGGATTTATCAGAGTCTACCCTGCAGGCCACCACTGAGCCAGGCCTATTGCAAAAACAGTCTTCCCCATTTGTAGAAGCTGCCTGTGAACCTTCAGTTCATTAAGTCAACTCATTATGTAGTCAGTAGAAGGTATTCTAACAACACAAGACTATAGTACCTTTTGGACAGAGTTTCTCAACCTCAGTTCCACTGACATTTGGGGCCAGAAATTCTTTACGGGGCTGGGGGAGGGGGGCTGCCTTGTGCGTCGTAGATACTTAGTAGCACCCTCTACTTACTAGAGCCCTCTACTTACTAGAGGCTAGTAGCACCCTCCCAGGTTGTGACGACAACCAAAACTGTCTCTACCCAATGCCAACTATTTACTGTGGGTCAGTTTTTCCTGGTTGAGAAGCCTAAGGCAATGGTTCTCAAATGGAAAGGTACATCAGAATCAGCTTTGGAACTCAAGCCCCATGATACAGATTCTAAGTCAATAAACCTGGAGTGGCCTAGACATTTGTATCAGAATCTTCAGGATGTAGGGCTTAAGCACGTAACTTTTTAAAAGACTTCAGAGCTAGTCTTTTAATGTCTAGTTAAGAATGATTATGCCAAGAAGCACTTTCAACATAAACTTTCTGATATTAGTAAACTGGAATGAATGCAATTTGGTGATGTTTCACTGACCTCTATATGAATTTATTTTATTCCAAACAATGGAAACTTCTAGTCATGTAGATGAGGTTCATACTTACTTGCTAGAAGCAGACAGGAAAGTGCAACTAAATGCAGCTGCTGGATGGAGATGTCATACCGATCCATAAATAAGTCCAGCAAATAGACAGCCAGATGTCGGGCAGAAGGGCAGAGAGTGAAGCGATTGCTCACAATGGCAATCAGGTCAGCAAAATACCTTCTGAGACTTAGTTGAGGGGACTGGCCTTTGTAGGAAGGCAACTTCAGCTCCTAAATCAAGAGGAACAACATTTAGTCTAACATGGCCTGTAGGAGTAGTATCCCTACAATGCAAAGACAACTTTTGCCCCCAATATGTTAGTGTTATAAGTGCCTAAAACACTTCTTGAAGGAAACACAAATTTGAAAAAGTTGAATGGAAAGATAATGAATGGCATTTAAAATCTAAAACCAAACTTTTCTCCTTATTTTTAAACATCTGTGAGGTGAGAAGTTATAGGTGTTTCATGCATTAATTACAGAAGGGATATATTCCAGCAAGATTTTTGTATCCTTTTTTCCCTACCACGTGTTTTTAGAAAAACTCTGCTACCAAAAACCCAACCACACCACACATATACACCCCCTTTAGGAGGCTCAAAGCTTTGGGGTAGAAGGTAACAGGTAGTGAATATGCTCCTAGTAGGTCAAATACTATTACACTTGCAGAGACGTGGAAGGTAGAGACTAGTATTCATCCACTACTATCTTCTAAGCATGTTTCCATTTGAGCAGTTTTATGATCTCTCGTTTGCCATTACCTTTTCATACACCTAAAATTTTTCCCATCATCGCTGTTCAATCTCAGAATTACATGAACCATTTTTCGAAAATTAGAAATTTTCTATACTATTAAAGTATTTCCAGAACATACAGAAAGCAGAAAGATAAAAAGGTTCTAAATTCATTTCATGAGATCAGCATAATACTAATATTAAACCTAATAGGTATCACAATAGCAGGAAATTACATAGATATGACCTCAAAACCACAGGCAAAAAAAAAAAAAAGATCAATTAAACTTCATCAAAATTTAAAAATTTTGTGCGAAGTTCACTCTTTTCAACAGAGTGAACAGGCAATCCACAGAATGGAAGAAAATATTTGCAAATCATATATCTGGTAAAAGGTTAATATGCAGATTATATAAAGAACTTTTATATATGCAATCCAACAACAAAGAACTTGCTTAAAGATGGGCAAAAGGTTTAATAAACATTTCTCCAGGGGCGCCTGGGTGGCTCAGTCGGTTAAGCGTCTGACTTCGGCTCAGGTCATGATCTCGCGGTCCGTGGGTTCAAGCCCCGCATCGGGCTCTGTGCTGACAGCTCAGAGCCTGGAGCCTGTTTCAGATTCTGTGTCTCCCTCTTTCTCTGACCCTCCCCTGTTCATGCTCTCTCTCTCTCTCTCTCTCTCTCTCTCTCTGTCTCAAAAATAAATAAATGTTTAAAAAAAAAAAAAAAAAAAACATTTCTCCAAAGATATATAAATGACCAATAAACACATATAAAGATGCTCAACATTATTAATCATTAGGGAAATGCAAATCAAAACCATTACGAGATACCACTTCAGACCCACTGGGATTGCTATTATCAAAAAAATCCAAAACAGAACACAAGTGGTGACAAGAATGGGAGAAATTGGAACCCTTTTGGAATGGTGGGAATATAAAATTGTACAGCCACTGAATAACGATATTACAATTCCTCAAAAAAATTAAACATAGAATTATTATATGATCCAGAAATTCCACTTTTAGGTATACACCAAAAAGAACTGAAAGTAGGGACTCACATATTTGTACCTCTCTATTGTTAGCAGCATTATTCACAAAAGCCAAAAGGTAGAAACAAACAACCCTTCAGTATATGAATTGATAAAATGCATTTTAGTTTAAGATGAAAAAGTTCTACAGATGTAGAGGTAAAAGTAACACAGTGTAAATGTACCTAATGTCACTGAACTATCCACTTAAAAATAGTTAAAATTTTATGTTGTAAAAACTTTACAATAAATAAACACCAAAAATGGAACTTACATATCTGCCTAACCAATAAGAGCTAAAATTTTAGACAAAATGTTAGCCAATGTAATTTAGTAGTATATCCAAAGAATACATCATCATCAATTGTAGTACATCCCAGGAATGCAAAGATGGCTTGATATCAGGAACTCTATTTATATATATATATATATATATATATATATATATATATATATATATTATAGTCTAATAAACCAAAGATTATTAGAATATAATACAGTAATCACAAGTTATTACAGAACAGAGAGACAGAAGATCTAACCCAGCTCAGGAGATGGAGTGCTGGGAAAAAACAAAGCCAGGGGAGGCTTTCTTTAAAAGAGGCTTGAACAGGTCTTAAAGACTCACTGGGAAACATAGCTGGAAAACACTTTATTTGGTGGAGTTTATTTTTCACCATGTTAACTTATTAAATGTGGATAAAACAAAGGCAAGAACACCAAGGACCAACAGATTTTTAAGAGTGTGTCTAATACATTCTCTTTATATCATTTTAAATGGTAAACTACAAGTGCTTACCAGATGGCTGTCAGATTTTTTCTTCATCCAGATACTACAGTTATGTAAGCATGAAAAAATGACCTATGCTTCTCTCAGCTTTACAAGTTTTTTTAATAATGTGTATTCCTGATACTCTAGAATTTTACACTCTTGTTCCCGTCTGCTTCTCAGGATGTCACGGGACCAAAGCACGGAGACCTGAGCAAGTCGTCTCCATCTCCAGTCTCAAGTACTAGTCCATTCACCATCCTAAATGCCATCCCTTTCTCAGAACGGGCTACTGTCCAGCCAAGATGGAAATAAAGGCATAGAAGCAGTACTCACAACTGTAAATACAACTCTGTGGGATATTTTTGGAGTGTTTTTCACAAGCTAGCATTGTTCCCATCTGTCATAGACACTCCTGAAAATACTTCCCAGCCATCCTAGGATTTTAGTATACATTGCATAACAATATGAGAAGATAACAATATGAGAAGTGTAAGAAGACAGCTGCTTTATAGGGTTTTTGGGGGGAAGTGGAGGAGAAAATAGTTATATTTTACAAAAAATCAGAACAGCTGCATTTGGGGTTGAAGGGAATTTCCATTTGCTGTAATTTTTACTCTTCCCTAGTAGATGCAATGCTGCTGGTCAAAGCAACGATTACTCCACATACCTTGGATCTAAACAGGTAATTCCTTCCATTGTGTCTAAATGGCAATTGTGCAAAGGAAGAGCTAAATTGAGATGCTGAGTTATGTGAGATTAGACCTAACACAGGCAGAGACAAGTCTGTCTCATCCACTATTACCATTCTAACACCTGGCATAGTACCTTGTATATTGCAGGTATTCATATATGTTGAATAAATAAGCATGACTATCCAACTAAATCACTAAATTAATAATCTAGAATTAATTTTTTTATAAGAAAAGTTGATTTTAACTTTTCTTGACTTCAGTATACTGCAAACAGGGGTCTCTCCAGTTCCACAAGGTTCAAGTTTTACCGATAAACATATTTACCGATTAATAAATTTTTCACAAAGTGTGACTATTGTGTCAATTGTGGCTTACACAGGGCTTAAAGATAAAATAAGACAACCCAGGGTAGCACGCCACAGGTGACCCAAGGTAACTTTCAGTGGCATTCCCTCAGGCCGCACGCTCCAATAGTTCGATAGTTCATAAGCAATTTTAATACAGGCTTGTGTCTTATTCCTTTGATCCTCCTTAGAGCCTAATACACAAAGTATTTTACAAACGTGCTGGAAAAAATCCACTTCCAACCTCAACTGACAAAATTAACTCAATGTCATCACTCGGATTAAAATTACACATAATTTCCATACCATGGAAATCTTTTAAGGAAAATCTTTTGAGTTTTATGTCACTAAAAAAATAAAAGTATCATTAACATCAAAGAATTAATTTCACCACATACCAGAGGGATAAAGGGCTGACATTTAGAAAAGGAGAACATTTAAAACTAAAAGACCAAGGGCGCCTAGGTGGCTCAGTTGGTTAGGCGTCTCTTGGTTTTGGCTCAGGTCATGATCTCACGGTTCGTGAGTTCAAGCCCCACGTCAGGCTCTGTGCTGACAGCTCAGAGCCTGGAGCCTGCTTCGGATTCTGTGTCTCCTTCCCTCTCTGCCCCTCCCCCACTTGTACTCAGTCTGTCTCTCAGAAATGAATAAATGTAAAAAAAAAAAAATCTCTAACCTTAGAAACAGGTACAGTTGTAACAATTTAAGTCGGAATTAGGTTTTCTAATGTAGTTAACCTGGTTTAAAAAAAAAAAAAACTGACGATACAAGTTCATTATCATCCCAGGAACTTTAACTCCAACAGTCAGTAACCCTTTTATTTTTTTAAATGCTTATTTATTTTTGAGAGAGAGAAAGAATGCACAAGTGGGGGAGGGCCAGATAGAGTGAGATACACAGAATGTGAAACCGGCTCCAGGCTCTGAGCTGTCAGCACAGAATCTGAGGCGGGGCTTGAACCCATGAACTGTGAGATCATGACCTGAGGCCAAAGTCCGAGGCTTAACCGACTGAGCCACCCAGGTGCTCCATCAGTATCCCTTTTATTAAAGAGGCGGTTGTTTTGCTTCTTTCTCATTTTCTGTACATAACAAACGGCCCTCTCCATCCAGGGTGAAACTGAGTTAAGTTAGGGACAGTTTTGGATGTGGTCTCTCTTCTGGTTATCAAAGAGGCAGAGATGACCCGTTAAACTGAGATGTGACATAAGAGCAAAATTGTTAACTTAAGAACAATACACAGACTTTGCATTGTGCCAGAAAATTGCACCGAACCCCCCCTCCCCAGCAATATGTATTAAAGTCTACTTTCTGCTTTCAGTTAGCTGGAAGGAGCAGCTAACTCCTACCTTAAGGCATTTTGAACAGCCCCCAAATCTGGGGCGGGGGGGGGGGGGGCTCAGGGAAAAATAACAACAGTCACCTCTTTCTTAGGGCTTACTATGCCCGAAGCACTGTTGTAAAGCACATGCACAATAACAACTCATTTAATCTTCACAATCTCCCCACAAGCCTCATTCTATTATTATTCATTTTACAGATGAGGAAATTGGGAAAGAGAAAATTAAGTAACTTGTCCGAAGTCTTATAGCAGGCAGGTTAGTGGACAGGCTGGGGAATTTATGTACAGATGTGACCTAACAGCGGAACGCAACAGCAACTACAGAACGAGGGCTCCTCTGCCCAATAAAAGCCAGCACACACATCTGTTTAAAAACAGTATCAAATTCATGTTCCACTTTCCCTCTCCCAAATACCACGCTCCACCCTCACTTAAGTTACAGGTTCTTCTGATACATCCCAGGGAAGAAACCCAGGAGTTAATTAACCTCGAGCAAATAAGCAAACTCGCCTTTTCTGGTCTGGAAACTAGTGACCGGACTTCCCAGGGAGCCGCGATTTATACTAACTGGCACAAAACACTGAATGGAAAAATCGGGCACCGAAATTACCTTGTACCGAAGCGCTTGATGAATGTCGGCGGCCAGCTGTCCCCGCCACCACTGCCCTTCCAGCTCCATGGGACCCGGCGACGCGCCTGGCCAGACGCGGCAACTTCAGTCTGTAAGACACACCCCAGACGCGGTCAAGGCCGGCTCCTTCCACACGACCCTCAGCGCCCCCTCCCCGAGGGGTGTGACCTCAAGCCACCCTGGGTGGCTGCTCCTCTTCACCGGACTCGACCTAAAGCCAGCACCGGTCCAAACCAATTCCCCGACGCCGCGCGTAAGGCCCGAGCTACCCAGTCAGGAGGAGCGGGCTCGCGCTGAGAACTGCCGGCCTGGGTGCCGGGCAAAGGGGACCAACTTGGAGTTCCCAAGGTGCGGCCCGGGGTGCGCGCAAGGGAAGCTGGAGGCGGAGGCCTGGCTGGGGGCTCCCCGCGTCCCGGGTTCGAATTCTCGCGCCGGCCCCGGGCAGCGGAGAGACTGACACCAATCGAAGATCCCTTGAGGCGAAAACCTCCCACGGATAAACCAGCAGACGAATACCCGCCCGGCCCCGGGTCCCAGCGGCAGCCGCTCGGGCACTCGTTCCCCCCCGGGGGGCCTCCCCGCGGCCCCCGCCGGGCCCGGCACGCACCCAGGCCGCCTCCACCTCGTCCAGAGCAGCGCACGGGATCGCGCGGCCCCAGAAAGGCGAACAAAAGGCCGGGCCGGGCGGGTCCGGTGCCCCGCGCCCAGCACGGGCCTGCAGGTCCCCACGGCGGCCTCCCTTACCCGGAACCGCGGCCCTCACAGCCCCAGCCCCGCCGGCGTGCGGGGGACGCCGGCCCCGCTCATGATGCGGACAGTCGGCCGCAAAGCGCCGGCCTCAGCTCGGGCCCAGCGCCGGGGCGCTCGCGCCGCCCATTGTTAAAGGACCGGCAGGCGGCTCGGCGTACAAAGCCAGCGCGGGGGCACATGCGGCCCCGCCGCTGCCAATCTCGTCTCGCGATACAGCCGGGTCACGCCGAGCCGTCCAATCGGCGGCCGGGCCGGGTCCAGGTGCAGCGTCTGGCTGCGGCTCGGAGGCCCCAAACGGGACCCGGCGGCCCCAAACGGGACCCGGCGGCCCCA
>NC_064818.1:53324931-53374378 GCF_023721935.1 Panthera uncia | reverse complement strand
GGCCCCAAACGGGACCCGGCGGCCCCAAACGGGACCCGGCGGCCCCAAACGGGACCCGGCGGCGTCGACCTCCGCGCGACCAGGTGCGACCCGGTGCTTGGAGCTGCCCGGCAGCTCCACCACCACCACCTACCGTGAGGCCCGCCCGAACGGCGGGCAGAAGTCGGAGGAAGGCGCCGAAGAAATTACAAAGTTCATCCTCGTTCCGGTAGTCAATCTGGTCATGCCACTCACCTGCTAAGAACCTTCCATGGCTCCCGATGCCCGCGGAGGAAAGTTCCGAAGCTTCAGCTTGGTGTTTTAAAACTCATTGCAATGTGGATTCAAATCTGTTTTATCTCACATCATAACAGCCCCGTTATACATCCTAGGATCTGCTCAGTGGCATTACCAATCCCCCCCGTAAATGTTTTTGGCCGTTGCCGAAGCACCTAAAGCGTTTTCTCTGTGAGATTCTGCTGTCTCTTTAAGTTCCACCTCAAGACCCACTCCTTCCAGAAACCTAATTGACCTTCCCCCCTCATTTCCTTTGCTTTAGAGATTCCCAACAGCTTTGAATAAAGTTGAGCTTACCTTTAGTAACCTAGTTTGTCAGATTGAAAATGGACGTAAATAATCATCTATGGTCTTAAATCCGGAAACTACAAAACTGTGGAAACACTCCAAAACCAAGTAAAGTGATGTGGGACCTGAAATATGATTCGCAGAAATCTAATCAATTGTATTTTAACCTTTTTGGTAGACTATCACAACAGAAGTGCATGGTCAACCCAGGACAGTGATGCGCACTTTTCTGAGAATGCAGAGCAACCTCTTTTAATATTAAAAAATAAATCATGGAAGCTTCCCCCTTTTACTTTGAATTCTTTGTCCCCAAAGATGCATGATAAAGAGATACTATAAAGTGATGAATGTATGTTATATAAATCAGTTTTACTTATCACACTGACATCTTGATAAATTTGAAGAACAGCTGCAGATATGTATATGAACCATGTGAGACCATGCTCATGCCCAGAAGAGAGCTACAGGAAGTAATGGCAAGACAAGGAAAACCCAGAAGCAGAGATGGGCAGAACCCAGCCCAGCGCAGCATTGTCCAGGGAGAGGCTGCCCCAGCCTATCTCAGTTGCAGGGTTTCCCTAAAGAGGAGAGGAACACATCAGGCTAAGAGCTCCATCCCATTTATAATGCTGTTTAAATAGTTCCTACCTCCTCAGGTTCTAATTCATGTGCACTAAGCAACTTTATGACAATAATTTGGCATCCCAGTAACTTAAATGTGCAGGGTCTATTTAAGAACCTTTTCAGAAAAATAGGTCACAGACTGTAAATCATCAGTGTAATAAGTAGGTTGTCTCTCGTGGTTTCTACTTTAAGGATGTTATTCACTGGGAGGTATTTGTTCACAGTTTTCATATTTTCTGGATTTGCCTCCTATGATGAAAGGACCTTAACGTTCATGCATTTTATAGATTTGTGTGCATGAGTGTGTTTGTCTATATATACATATATAACTTAGATTATAACTCCCTAAAGTTGTAAATTCAGGCTTATTACGATTTCTTCATTAATTCCTTTGGGGCAAGCTGGACACAATTAGGTATGTACTTAATTCCGAAATAAAGTCTGGTTTTCATACATACAGTTTATTTTCTAAAGGGGAAAGAGAAACACAGTAAGTGAGCAACAACAAAACACCACGTGGTGACAAGTTCTGTGAAGAAAAAGAAATAGAAATAGAGACTAGAAAGTGACAGTGACTGGACATCATTTTTTGATAAGGTGAGGTGTGCAAAGGCCTGAGGGAAGCAAGGAAACGTGCGGGTATCTGGTGGCTGAGGGTTGCAGGCAAAGGGAACAGCAAATTCAAAGGCCCTAAGGAGAAGGCACGTTTGGAATGAACATGGAGGTCCTTGTATGCTTGGAGTGAAGAAATAGGAAAGACTTGGAAGTCTTGGAAGCAGCAGCCAGGAATGGTATGAAAGGATAGAAGTAAAAAAAAAAAAAAAAAAAAAAAGAGGCAGAACTTCTACAGAGTGAGCAGAGTGAGGAAATTTGCAAAGGGTCCAGCCTGCCTGCTGCCTAAGGCACAAAGTGGATTATGCAAAGATGAGGATAGGACCAGATTCTCTGCAATGCTTTTATAACTCAGGAACTTTAGGCAGTAAAAGGCCACTGATGTTAAATTGTTTAATTTTTTTTTAAAAAGAATGCATGCAAAAGGTAAAACATTCAAACAGAAGACTGTATGGAGGGACTAGCAAATCTCCCTCTCTCCCCTAATCTCAGTTCTTCCTAGAGGCAACATTAACTCTATTTTTTTGTGTACCCTTCCAGAAATAGCCAAGTACTTCTAACCATGCATATACATAATGCATGCTCCATTTTGTGCACACATCATCACACTTTATGCCCTCTGTTGTGTACCTACCTAGCTTTGTCACACAATATATTCTGGTGAACATTCAATAATAGAACATCCAGGATTCCTTTCAGTGGCTACATTGGATTCCACTGACACAAAGGACTGGACGCCCGAAGACTTGGGCTGTTTCCTGGTTCTTGATTTATTGCTCCCTAGTGGAGTGCTGGTAATTTGTCTCCTCTGAGACTCATGTTCCTATCTATAAAGTGAACTTCTCTCTCTCTCAAAAATAGATAAACTTTAAAAAATGTTTAAAACAGGTTCCTGGGTGGCTCAGTATGTTGAATGTCTGACTTCAGCTCAGGTGGTGATCTCACAGTTCCTGAGTTCTAGCCCTACATGGGGCTCTCTGCTGTCAGTGTGGAGCCCACTCGGATCCTCTGTCCCCCTCTCTCTCTCTTTCTCTCTCTCTCTTCCTCTCTCAAAAATAAATATAGTGAACTAGACGATGACTGAGATTGCTTCTGACTTTAACATTTTAGGTTCTTTGTTCTTGCTACACACATGTGACAGTCTTCTGTAGGGAAAGAGGCCCAACACTCTTTATAGAGCTCTGATCATTGTCCAGTGTTAAAGGTTTTATTTTTTTTAATGTTTATTTTATTTTATTTTTTTTAAATTTTTTTTTCAACGTTTTTTTATTTATTTTTGGGACAGAGAGAGACAGAGCATGAACGGGGGAGGGGCAGAGAGAGAGGGAGACACAGAATCGGAAACAGGCTCCAGGCTCCGAGCCATCAGCCCAGAGCCTGACGCGGGGCTCGAACTCACGGACCGCGAGATCGTGACCTGGCTGAAGTCGGACGCTTAACCGACTGCGCCACCCAGGCGCCCCTTAATGTTTATTTTTGAGAGAGAGAGAGAGAGAGAGCGCACGAGTGGGGAAGGGGCACGAAAGAGAGGAAGACAGAATCTGAAGCAGGCTCCAGGCTCTGGGCTGTCAGCACAGAGCCCGACACAGGGCTCGAACTCATGAACCGTGAGATCATGACCGGAGTCAAAGTCGGACACTTAACCGGCTGAGCCGCCCAGGTGTCCCAGTTTGAAAGGTTTTAAATTGAAAATGTATCCTGGCAATTCGTGTATGTACACCAATTAAGAAGTCCAATATTTCTAAAAGGCATATAATGGAGAGCAACCATTCCCTGTAGCACTCCCTCCCCACTCCCAAGTCCTACTCCAAAAGGTAACCACTTTGATCTCTTTTAGCTATTTCTCACGGTGTTTGCTATCATCTTTCAAAATGGCATGTTTATATTATGATTTCAATTTGTCATTTTAAAATACATTTATATACTGTCCTGGCTAATGAAAAATTAGATGCTCTGTATTACCTTTCACACACACATTTCCCCCTTCCTTCATCTCCCCAATATATAATTTTGACACATTTTTGGTTACATCCATTTTCAGTTGTTTTCATTGTCGTGACTACTCTTTGTTCACTGTGCAGCCACATGGTGTCCTATAATTATACTTTCCTTTTTGTTTTCCTAGATGCTTTTTCTTTGCTTTCTTCAAGTCTGTGTCTTAAGTTTTCTACATCCTCCAATAGCTCTGTAAAATGTCTCCATTCAGCTTTCGAAACAGTCAAGCCTATCAGATAATCTATTGGTTTTATCTTTCCACTCTTGATTGATTCCCCTGGATCCATCTAATGCTGACACTCTAGCTCCAATATTGATGGATTCTCTCTAGAGCTGATGGCTGCCTATCCTGGGTTAGATTCCTATTCCCAGGATCACGTGTCTTTCTTTTCTTTGACTCACATATCCCAACAGCTTTCTGAGAAAGGGTGTCTGGGAGGCAAATCTTTGAGACCTGGTATATCTGAAAGTATCCTTACTCTCCCCTCATCCTTGGTTGTTTGACTAGATATGAAATTCTAACCCGGAAATCACTTCCCCTCACAATTTTGAATTCATGCTCTAGTTAATGCCTTCTGGCCCTCTCATTTCTGCCAAGGGGATTGGAGGCTACATGGAGGAGCAGACTGGAAGGCTGTCTTCACCATACAGTGAACACACTTTCACACCATCTCTCTGTTCTCAGTAGAACCCCCTCTCCTTCCCCACAGTTCAACCTCTTTAGAAGATAAGCTTTCAGACTTCTAGTGGTGGTAAGTAGAGTTGCCTGGCTACAAAGGATGAGGAAGGGGATATTTTGGTATAGCCATTCCTTTTAAAGACTTTTAACTGAGCCCGCTATTTTTAACTCACCTCGTATCTCTACCCTTACCTCCATCTTTAAAGTGTCGCAGGTCCTGAGTTTTCTGAGGTTCTTTGTTGACTTTGAAAAGTCCCAACATCCCTGAATCTATAGGCATTTCATTTTCAGCATCCTGTGGTCTGGTAAATTGGTTATCATGCGTCTATCTCCTTTCTAGTTTCTTAGCTTTTATTCACTTGTGTGGTCCACTTGAGTGGGAGTAGAGTAAATTGTGTTCAGTCTACTACATTTAACTTGAAGTTGAATGAATTATTTCCAGTAAAAGTCTTACACTTTGTTCTTTGCTTGTTTTGATACTTCAGAAGTATGTTTCATAACTGCAGTTCTGTTGGTTACCCCCAAAATATGTCTTGGGTTGGTCTACTACTATATTAGTTTCCTTGGGCTGCCATAACAAATTATCACAAACCGAGTGGCTCAAAACAACAAAAGTTCATTCTCTCATTGTTCTGGAAGCCAGAAGTCTCAAATAAAGTTGTCAGTATGCTCCTCTGAAGGCTCTAGGGAAGAATCCTTCCTTGCCTCTTCCTAGCTTATGGTGGCTCCTGGCAAACCTTGGTGTTCCCTGGCTTATGTCATTCCAATCTCTGCCTTCCTCTTCACAGCACCCCCTCCTCTGTGTCTGTGTCCTCTCCTCTTCTTGAAAGGATAGTAATCATTGGATTTAGGGCCCACCCTAATCCAGTATGACCTTGTCTTAACTAACTATATCTGTAAAGACTCTATTTCCAAATAAGATTACATTCTAAGTTTCTGGAGAGACAAAAATTTTTTTTGAAGGGAGGAGCTGTTCAAGTCAGTACAGCTTATTTGTGTCCATTCTCGACATCCTAGCCCAAGGTACCATCATTTCTTACTTGGACTTGTACGATAATTTCTTAATGAGTTGTATTACCACTAGTTCTATCCTCTAAAGTATTCACCCCCTAGCAGTTGGAGTGGTCATAAAAAGGTAAATCACACCTGTTATAAACGTGGCATGGAAGAGTTCCTTGACTACGTTTCCAAACTGTTTTAGCATAATGCAGAATGTTAAAGAGAGTTGTCAAGGCTATTTTTAAAAATAGGGCACAGAATATGTAGACATTTATAATCTCTAATCAACAAGGAGGTATTCCAAATTTGAAAATGCTATATGGCAATGTTCCATTTCCAGGTAAGATGGTTGTGACAGTTAAATTTTATGTGTCAACTTGCACAGACATTTGAACAAACATTATTCTGAATGTGTCTGTGAGGGTATTTTTGGATGAGATGCACATCTGAATCAGTAGACTGGGTAAAGCATATTGCCCTCCTGTTTGAATAAAAATGTTTTTATTCACAACCTTACACTAACCCACTTGCCAACCCTCTAGACACAAATTGGGTGTCCTACAATTCAATTCAGTTCTGACACTGTCTACCTGGAGTAGTGCCATATCCTACAAATGCTCAGTACCAGAAGACTGTCCCCACTTTAGACATGAATCACAAGTTTTGGGGCTTTCAGACTTCTGACTGATTGGGTATAAATGAAGAGTTCTGTGACTCCCTCCTCAGGTTTGGTAATTTTTTAGGACAGCTCACAGGACTCAGGAAATGACTTTACTATTACAGGTTTATTATAAATGATACACTATGGAGGAGGAGATAGAGTAGGGTAACGTATGGGCAAGGGGTTGGAGCTTCTATACCTGCTCTGTGCATGCTGCCCTCCCAGCATCTCAGTGTGTTCATCATCCCAGAAACTCTCTGAACCCCGTTGTTTAGGGCTTTTATGAAGGTTGCATTATGTAGGCATGACTGATCAAACCATTGACCATTGGCGATTACCTCGATCTCTAGGCCCCCTTCCTTCCGTGGAGGTCAGGGAATAGGGCTGATAGTTCCAACCCCCTAATCACATGGTTGGTTCCAGCCTCCATCCAGAAGCTATCTAGGGGTCCACCAAGAGTCACATGATTAGTATAAACTCAGGTATGCTTGAAAGAGCTTCTTATAAATATTAGAAGATACTCTTCTTATCCCTATCATTCAAGAAATTCCAAGGGTTTTAGAAGGTCTTTCATCAGGAACTTGGGACAAAGACCAAATGCATGTCTATTATATCACAATAGCATACATTCCTAATGTGGGTGGCCCCCATTTAATCAACTAAAGTTCTGAATAACACAAAGGCTGACCCTCCTATGAGTGAGAGAGAGAATTCCTTCTGCCTTAATGCTTTGAGCTGGCACATAGGCCTTTTTTTGGCCTTCAGACAAACTGAAACACTGGAGTTTTGTGGGTCTCGAACCTGCTGGCTTTCAGACTAGAACTTACACCATTTTTTTCTCCTGTGCTCCATGATATCTTGCTGACTGTAGATCTTGGGACTTCTCAGTCTCCATAATCGCATAAGTCAATTCTTTATAATAAATCTTTCTTCCTTTCTCCCTTCCTTCCTTCCTTTCTATTTAAATACACAAATATAGGGGCACCTGGGTGGCTCAGTCGGTTAAGCGTCCGACTTCGGCTCAGGTCATGATCTCAAGGTTTGTGAGTTGGAGCCTCGTGCCAGGCTCTGTGCTGACAGCTCGGCCTGGAGTGTGCTTCGGATTCTGTGTCTCCCTCTCTCTGCCCCTCCCCCACTTGTGCGCGCGCGCGCGCGCGTGTGTGCGCGCGCGCGCTCTCTCTCTCTCTCAAAAATAAATAAAATGTAAAATATATAAATAAATACACAAATATATGAAAACTATACACATAATATATAAATCTCATTTTATATATATGTGTGTGTATATAGGCATATATATAAAGGAGGAAGTGTAAAGAAATCTATATGGTGGTGATAGTTCTACAATGCACTTAAAGTAGTAAAATGTAGAAGCAGATTTTTAAGTAGACTGTGCAAAGTTAAGTATGTATAGTACAATCCCCAGAGAACTCTTTAAAAAATATACAGCAAAAAAATTAACATATACGTTAAAATAAAATACTGAGAAATGTTCAAATAACCTACTAAAGTAGAAAAGAAAAACAGTGGAACAAAAACAGAATGGAAAAATGGTAGACCTAAATCCAAACATAAACAATGACATTAAATGTAATGGTCTATGCCAATTAAAAAAAGAGACTGTCAGAAGGTATTTAAAAAATAAACCACTGTATGCTATCTATAAAAAACTCACTCCAAATATAATTATACAGGTACATTAAAAATAAAAAGATGAGGGGCGCCTGGGTGGCGCAGTCGGTTAAGCGTCCGACTTCAGCCAGGTCACGATCTCTCGGTCCGTGAGTTCGAGCTCCGCATCAGGCTCTGGGCTGATGGCTCGGAGCCTGGAGCCTGTTTCCGATTCTGTGTCTCCCTCTCTCTCTGCCCCTCCCCCGTTCATGCTCTGTCTCTCTCTGCTCTGTCTCTCTCTGTCCCAAAAATAAATAAAAAACGTTGAAAAAAAAAAAATTTAAAAAAAAAGTAAAAAGATGAGGGGCACCTGGGTGGCTCAGTTGGTTAAGTGTCCGACTTCCGCTCAAGTCATGATCTTGCAGTTTGCGAGTTCGAGCCCCTCTTTGGGCTCTGTGCTGACAGCTCAGAGCCTGGAGCCTGCTTCAGATTCTGTGTCTTCCTCTCTCCCTGCCCCTCCTCCACTCACACTGTCTCTTTCTCTCTCTCAAAAATAAACATTAAAAAAATTTTTTTAATATAAAAAAATAAAATGATGTATTTTTAAGTTAAAAATAGAACTACCCAGGGAGCCTGGGTGGCTCAGTTGGTTAAACCTCCAACTTTGGGTCAGGTCATGATTTTGCAGTTTGTGGTTTTGAGTCCCTCGTTGGGCTCTGGGCTGACAGCTCAGAGCCTGGAGCCTGCTTCAGATTCTGTGTCTCCCTCTCTGCTCCCACCCTCTCAAAAATAAATAAATATTTAAAAACAAAAAACTACCCTACAATCCAGCAACCACACTATTGGGTATTTACCCAAAGAATACAAAAATACAAATTCAAAGGGATACATGCACCCTGATGTTTATAGCAGCATTACTTATAATGGGCATGATACGAGAGCAGCTCAAGTTTCCATTGATTGATGAATGGATAAAGAAGATATGGTATATATATATGCAATGGAATATTTATTATTCAGCCATAAAAAAAGAATGAAATCTTGCCCTTTGCAACTACACGGATGGAGCTAGACAGTATACTGCCAAGTGGAATAGGCCCGTCAGACAAAGACAAGTATCATATGATTTCACTCATATGTGGAATTGAAGAAACAAAACAAATGAGCAATTCGGAGAGAGAGAGAGAGAGAGACGAACCAAGAAACAGGTTCTTAACTATAGTGAACAAACTGATGGTTAGCAGAAGGGAGGTGGGTGCAGGAACGGGTTAAATAGGTGATTAGGGATTAAGGACTGCACTTGACATGATGAGCAACAGGTGATATATGGAAGGGTTGAATCACTATATTGTACACCTGAAACTAATAATAAAGTACTGTATGTTAACTAACTGGAATTAAAATAAAAATTTAAAAATAAAATCATGTTATTTTTAAAATAGACAAATGAAAAAATGGTTCATTACACAGTTTCAAAATTTTAGGGAAAAAATTTTAGTTGAGAAATCCATACACCTGCAAAAAAAAACCATATGATACAGAAGGGTTCTCTATGCTTGCCTATGAACACTTTCTACCTAACTTAAGTGGCCTATCAATTTGAAAACCATAAATGACTAACAAAATAGTTATGTAAATATTGAAGATGCCACAGAAATGAACTGCGTGAGTTCAGTATTTTTTTGTCAACATTGTCTTTCCATAGACATCATTTACTGCTACCCCAATCAATATGGTTGACTTGCTAATAACAAAACTTCATAGAACATTCAAATAAGAACAAAAATTCTGATCAGCTAGGGGATACACACACTTAGGTTTTAACCTTGGAGAAAAAGCGTTCTCCTCACCCACATCTCTACTATTTTACTTAGGTAGTCACAAGTTTCGTCCAAGACTAACATCACTGCACATAAATGAGGTCTTCCCTGGCACCTGCCCATGCAGGTGCATTGCAGGACAGAATTCAGACTGAGGAGTCCCTGGGGATGTATTTGGGGGGATCTCTGCTTGTGAGAGTGACCCAAGAAACTCCAGCTTGTGGGAGAGGTGAATTTTCTTTCTCCTGTTTTTACCTCATACAAAAAAAGCTTTCATCAACCTTTGGAAATCTGTACCTTTGGTTTTTTTTTTTTTTTTAGAGTAAGTAATTATGCAACATTTAAGTAAACTGTATAAATACTTTCCTCAGTGAAGCACAGAACAACCAAATAGAAGAAAATACAGCGCTTCTGACTTAGATCCCTGTCCACTCTCTCTCAAGGCTCCTCGGATCTAGACAGGCCTCCTTGGAGTCACTGCTGGGAAAGGAAAGCAGCAGAAAAGTGCCAGAGGCAAAATGGCGGACTCCTCACTAAGGAGAAAAGGAGCCCTGAGATTTGGTAAGACCATTTTCTCCCTTTCTCACAGAATCAGGAAAGCATGTTAGACAGAGCTTCTTGGGAAGCCCTTCCAAATACTAGGAGCTGAAAGAACAAGTCAGTAGCATGCCAAGTGAAAACTTTTAGGAGGCCCCAGAAGCTGACCTCAGCCCTCAGTCCCACCTGGCAGATTTTTCTTTTACTCTTAACCAGTGAAATAATCTTTGGAGAGGCAATGACCTGGAGTTTGTATTTGAATATCTTCTACCTGGAATTGCATCAGAACCCGCATCAAAAGTACCAGCCTCACTTTGGTAATGACAACATTCTATAAGGCGGGGTTTTCACTCTTAACAGGTCATCAGAATGATCTAGGGAGCTTGTTTAAAATAATGTGGGTTCTGGAGCTCCACTCCCAAAGGTTCCCATTCAGTAGGTCTTAGGGGGATGTGGGAATTTGCATTTTCAACAATGCTCTCCAGGTGATTCCGTTGAGCTGGTGTGAGGCCTACGATTTGAGTAATACTGGCTTAAAAGGTAGGGGCCAGAATTGCTTCTTTCCCATGATAAGACCCACTGTAGACAGTGACCAGAGGCCACCCGACTGACTGAAATGTTTTCCTTGAAGAGGTCGGGAGGTCATCTAGACTCATTCTCAAAGGTTCAGGGAGTGGGTCTCCATGGTGCCTAACTCTATAAGAGAACCAAAAATCGGGCTCACATTTGGCTGGATTTGAGGATAAGTAGCAAAATCTAAAGTACCAGAAAAGTCTTGATTGCTTTGGGCGAGGGGCCCATAGCCTATATATATTTTTTTCCTTTTTCCTTCTTCCTTTTTACTCATGTCGAGCTAAGGAAGCCAAGTAGACCCACACAGATAATACGTTGTTTGGGTATGGGTGAATGTATACAGCTAGAGCAAATTCTGTCTGGGGAAATTCAGAAGAGTGAATTCCAGTTTGATACACAGCATCAATAATTGACTGCACATCAGTGTATGGCATCTGGATAGGAAATCCTGTGACCTAGACAAAAGACAGAATAACATGTAAACCCATGCTACAGGCATGTAGGCAATCAGGAATTACTGTATGCAAAAATATTACAGAAGCCTCAAAAAATGGTAGTCACAAAGTAATGTTATTTTCTAGGTGCTTACAATTGATGTGGGAAACAAAGGCAGAAGAAAATGGTAGATAGAATTAAATTTCCTTATAACCTGCAGCCCATTGACAAACACTTGAGGCTGGCGGAGTAAAATGTTTCTCCAGGAACTCCCTGCTATCTTACTGTTAATGCTTTGCTAGAGGGAAAAACAACCTTAGCTTGACAATAGCTAGGCCTCCAGTATCTCGTGAGTCTTCTTTAGCATATGAAAATCTCACTGGAAACTTCCCCTGGACTCTACCTCCCCCACTCCAGAGTATATAACCAGTCTCTCCTCCTGCTCCCGGGGCAGCTCTTTCTGCCCACCGGTCCTGTCCTCATGCTTTAAAAAATAACCTTTTTGCACCAAAGACATCTTCAAGAATTCTTTCTTGGCCGTTGCCTCTGGACCCCACAGACCCCACTATCACCCCCAATACTTCATCAACCGTGTTCCAGGAACAGTACTAAATGCTTCACATACATATTTAATCCTCAAATAACCTTATGAGGTATATTCTACTATAATTCCCACTTTCCAGAGAGAGAGGAACAAAGCCAGATACCACAGCCCTCACACTTAACACTCCAAATACGTGCACCCTTTCTAGAATAGCAAACTGCCAATGGCAATGTTACTTGGTCCTACAAATGAGGTATTTAAGTGAGCATTATGGAAGAATTTATTTAACACTGATTCAATTTATATTTATTAAGTGACAACTGTGTGACAGGATTAAAGGATTATGGTACATGGTCCTGTGTAAAATTATCTATTTAATAAGACGCAGATAACAATCAGAAACCTCTTTCAAGCCTTAGATTGCTTACTTCAGGAGGCTTTTCTTGATCCTTAAATCTGTTCATGTGTTCTTCCTATGTGGTTGCAATAGGATGCTGTCCTTCCCTAACTTACTTAGTAAACTAGACTGCAATTACATGTTTTCTGGTCTGTCTCATTAGCCTGTGGTTTCTGTGAATGCACAAGATTGTATCTGTCTTGTTTACTGTCATAACCCCAGTGCCTAACACAAGGCCTCTCACATGTAATACAAATAATAATAAACATCTGCTGAACACTTGCTAAGTGCTGGGTGCTGTGGTAAGTAGCAGCTCATTTAATCCTCACCAGAACCACAAACCAGATCAACTATTTTTATCCCTGTTTATCTTGCCCAGTGGGGTGGAAAGTATAAAGGAGTTAGGTAACTTGGTCAAAACTAGTGATAAATGGTTGAACCGGGGTTTGAATCCAAACCACAAGATTAAGCTCAAGTTTATGATTATGTGTTACTAAGTAGATAATTTTACAAAGAAAGTACACGTTTTAAACCTTGGCTTATATTAACCTTGGCTTATATTGCTTTGCTTATCTGTTTACCACTAATTCTGTTTTTTTAATGCAAATAAAAGCAACTTCCTCTCTATTCATGAACAAATAGCACCCACAGATCCCTCTTTGACAGCTTAAGTACTTAACTCCAGACAGATTCCTTCTTTTCTTCTCTCAGAGGGTTTCCCTAGAAAATGTCTAGTCTACGAGATGGTAGGGGGAAAGAATCTCACTCTTGGGAGGCTGGGGCTTTCAAAAACCCATTGGATCAATTCACAGGCAAGAGTCAGTGACAGGATGTCAAGAGCTGGTGGTAGGTAGGTGAAAAACAATATACCAAATGCCCACCATGTCTGTTTACAAACTTGTTGAGTTTGAGATACCTTTTAACCAACCAAGATGATGACAAATGTGTTGGCAAATATATAAGAAAGGAGGCCAGGAAAGAAGACCAGGCTGGATACAGAAATTTGGGAGTATTTTGCATGTGAAAGGTATCAAAGCTTGCCTGGAGTCCTCTTGCCCAGAACCAAGGACAGAGAATCTAGTCTATTACTACCATCCAGAGATCATTTTTCAAGTTCTTATTTACAGGTGACTTTCTTTTGTTCATCTCTTTTTCCAAACTTTGTGGCTATATAACATAAAACATATCGAGAAAATGTCATGCAGTGTGGTCATGGTAATAGTTGTTCAGTCTATTTGAAATTGCTTAGTCTACAAATAAATGCATTTTAATGCCTTATCATCTGTTGTCTAGGATCAAGATAAAAAAGCATTTCAGGGATATTGAAGATTACTATTCCCTAGCAATTAACAACATAGATACAACAAATGTCACTAATGCACTAAATCATACACATACCCAATAAAATTGGAGTAGTCTTTCAAATTCACCCTCTTCTTCAGATAAAACAAAGCTTCCAGTGCCAAGTTCTAGCTTAGGAAGGATTTTTTGCAAAATATAAGTACATTGTCGATTCCAGCGTGTTGGCTGTTTAGGTCGCCATTCCATCATTTTACATTTCAGAGTCCTCTCAATCCTAAAGTAAAAATGCAAAGGTTATTTTACGACAAATTACAATTCATGTAATAAACGTGATAAGAGTGTTGTCACTTTACTCAAGTGCAAGAATATTTTTTTTTTATTTTATTTAGGATGAACCAGACCTTCATGGCTAAGGATATCTACCATCATTCACATTAATCAAGTTGGGGAGAAGCAGGCACTTGCTTGGCTTGGGAAAGCAAGAAGCTTCCCAGGAGAGCCAACAGTTGGATCTCAAAGGCACATCTCTTTTCTGGTTACCTGTGTGTAGACAGCTGCCTACTGGGTGTGATGTGACAACGTCTACTGTCTGATCACTGTACTGACATCCCCATTCTCCAGGGCCCTCCTCTGTCATAAAATATTGTGTTTCCAAGAAACTGCATTTATGAAAGTTCAGATATCTGGTCTGGGTGATGTCAGCAGGGATGGATTTATTAGATTAGTTAATACAGCAAGCATGGTTGGAAGGAAATGAGGCACAGACTGATAAGTATGATGATCAGTTTCCCCTGCTAGAATGTACACTCCATAAAGGCAGAGATTTGTGCCTTTGTATTCAGCCCCTAGAACAGTGCCTGCTGGTAGATTATTCCAGGGACAGTGTACATTGGTTGACAGGGCCCCCTTGAGAAGCCTCATCTTTACACAGAATCACTGTGTGCTTAAAAACAAAAAGCCACTGGGAATTTCCTCCTGGCTCAGTCTGTAGTGTGACTGAGTAGTTTTGGAGTTTGCAGAGTCCCAGAAGCGGCTAAGCATCAGAACTACTTGTAGGGCTTTATCAACATATTTCACCTTCAGGTATTGATTCAACAGGTCTGGTCTGGGATCCTGGCATCTATTTTTTAAAATAGTTCTAGAAGTGATTCTGATGAAAACCAGAAGTTGGAATCATTTCTCTACTGCATTGCTTCCTTTTTTTGTTAAGAACTGGGGAAGAAGGAAGGAAATAAGAGGTGGGAGTTGTGTACTAGCGAGAGAAGGGAGTGGCAATATTATTTGTTATGTTTTATTTTGATTAGTTGGTAGGGGCTTATATGGCAGCCTGCTATGTCAGCATGAGTCACTGGAGACAGTAAGATCTAGAAGCTTCTGACACATTTGGTGTAGGAGCAAGCCCTGCTGTAAAGTTTGTGACTTTGACAAACTTGTTCAGCTTGACTGAACAACTCCTTGGGACGTGTGTGTGTGTGTGTGTGTGTGTGTGTGTGTTTGGGGAAGGGGGGAGTGCCGATGAGGGACAATATTGATGTTTCTACCACCCAACTTGGATGTTTTTTCCATACTCCAAGTGGTGGGCCATTTACCTTCATTTCCTTTCAAGAAGTATTAGTTACTGCATTATTGTTACCATAACTTCAACAGGTGTCTGTGTTGAGAACTTCCCAGCAGTAGCCCTACAATATTTTCCAGAGGCAACCACTTTTTAAGTTAGATGGTCTTTTGTAAGGAGTGTCCTGGAATGGCAGAGGGACTGCTTTTTGATGCACGGACCAAAAGTCAATGACTCAGTGGAAGACACTACCATAACCTCCATCTCTTGCTTCTATTGCTGAATCTAATAGGTATTTTGAGAGCCTGGGTTGGAGAACTGAAAGGAGCAACAGATTAGGGAGAAAACGTAGTAATCGTAATATATAAATAAAGGTCATACCTGTTCTTTAGATCTTCTATCATGCTTTTATTAGTGTCACAATAAATTATTTCCTCAGGCTGAAACATATAGACAACTGAAAGTTATAAAAGATTCTAGGGAGACCACTTTGACATCACAGTCACCCCTGGAGTGCTAATTATAACGAGGGGAACCCAAACCACTTTCATGTGGCAAAAGCACTCCACCACAGAAGCACAAAGGTAAAACACAGATCACAGTGTTTCCTTTGATTTTAGTATTACTTCACCAGAGCGCGGGATGAGGAGTGGATTTACAAGGTATTTTTCCTGGGTAAGACAGGTCTGCTGGCCACATTCATTTATTCAAACAAACATTTGACATGCTTATTGGTTATACCAGAAAATCTTTGGCACCTGCACTAGTCTCATCCACTTATTAACTGTGGCCTTGGTGAAGTCACTTAACTTCTCCGAGTCTCCGATACCACATCTTTAAGAGAGGGACAATAATAGTACTTACTTCCCTAGGGTCTTGTGAAGATTTTGATATAAAGTAATATATACAAAGCCTGGCACATATCGTTCAATAAAATCAGGTATTATTACTACTACTCTTTCATTTTTTGAAAAAATTTTTGAAAGAGAGAGAGAGGGCATGAGCAGGAGAGAGGGGCAGAGGCAGAGAGAGAGAGAGAGAGAGAGAGAGAGAGAGAGAGAGAGAATCCCAAGCAGGCTCCACACTCAGTGCAGAGCTCCACACAGGACTCAATCCCATGACCCTGGGATCATGACCTGAGCCAAACCAAGAGTCAGACGCGCAACCGACTGAACCAAATCAGGTGCCCTACTACTCTTTTAACATGGTTTGTTATCTTCCTTCTTTGGTTGAATATCCTTTTCTTCCAGCTGGCAGGAGCCAGGTCTTTGTGTGCATGTCCCTCCCTGCAGGGCTCACATGGACAAGACAGAGGGGCTGGGCTTGGGCATTTTTATTTTGAGCATTCCTGAACTGAGAAATAGAGGTAGCTGTAGAGATAGGGACATGGGCGGAAGGAGGCTTGTGCAATAAGAGGGCAACAGTTTTCAGACCTCTAGGGGCTAGAATATTTCAAGAGTGATTGAGAAGATTCAGTCTGTCAGGTGATGATCTAAGCCAGTGGTTCCAGAAGTGTGGCCCCTGGACCAGCAACCTCACACCTGGGAACTTGTTAGAGATACAAATTCTCAGCCCCCATGTGGTACCCGCTGAATTAGAAACTCACAGGGCAAGGCCCAGCAATCTGCCAGGGTTCTGATGCCACCATGGATAGATTAGACAACAGTCCCAGGCACAGGGAGTTTCCCCACAACAGATTCCTCCAGGAGAGGGGAGACACTGGAGAAAGGAAACTATGAACTCCAACGTCATGTTGCAGGGCCACCAGCTGTCCCAGACAGCACAGGTAAGCTGAATGCCTTTATTGCTGCCACCAACCACTGTGTAACCCTCCAAGGCCCTCACTCCCCTCCCCGGCCCCTCCCTCTGTCAGGTAACTAGTGGATTAGTTAGGCCACCTTCAGGCCTGAAAAAGAGGCCTGGGTTAACGTTAACTCGATAAGTTTAAGAGGTGTTAGTCCACTTGCTTTCTTTGGCAAAGGCCCTTTCTTTCAGGGAATTCATATCTTTTAAAACTTCAAGAGGATCTCCCTGTTAACTTCATCTCTGAGTACCCACATGCTCATCTTACACACTCAAATTTGTGTTCACAATTGTGACAAAAAACAAGTGTTCACCACAGATAGTGGTTTATTTTGGGATATGTGTTGCAAGACAGAAGATTGAGGGCCATTAATCCACAAGAAAGAATAGAGATACAAGTCAAATGCAATACTGGGTTTTATATTTATAGATTCGACATGACAAAAGGTTTTGTTTCCATACTTGGGCAGAGTGGCTTTTAAAAACTACAATTTTGATCACGGCAGCCCTTGCCTTAGTGATGTTAGCTTCTGACTGTCCTGAGGACAGGCGCCCATGTCCTTACCACGACTTTGCTCACCCCTGAGCTTGTCTTGCTCACTCCCTGGCCGCAGCCAAGCTGGCCTTTTAGCTCCTCGACAGACACCTGACTGCACCTGCTGGTCGTCATGCCTGCTGTGTCCTCTCCTCTGCTGGGACTATTCTCTACTCCGACCTTCCTCCAGGCCAGCTCCTGCTCACCTTCCTCACTCTGCTTGCTGGTCACTGCTTTTTACCCAGGAAGCCCAGGAGCTGTCCTTCCCCTCAGGCCCTCTGCTGCACGCTCCCAAAAGCACACTCATTTCTTCTGTGATCGCATTTACCACTCTGTCCTGCAATTGCCTGCTCCCTTCTCTTTCCTCCTTGAGAACACAAGTCCTGGCAATACTGAGACACATGTTTTCCTTGTGGTACTGATGCCTCACAAAGCGCAGGCACACAAGCAACATTTCACTGAAGCCCTAATAGAATGATTAACAGTAAACAAAAAACCCTCATCTCTAAATATGTCACCTCGCTGCAGGAGGTGGCAATACATCAGTTGCAACTTTGGGATGGGAAAAGCAAGGCATGGCCTATGGATGCTGAAAATGTTGTTTGCTCTAGAGAGATAACTACACTTCCCCTTCTTTAAAATGACTTTACAACAGGAAATATGTATACGTATATACGCATGCTTGCATCACACGGAGAATGTTTAGAAGGATGCACAAGCAACTACTAACAGTGTTTATTTCTTAGAGAGTGGGAAAGAGATGTTGAAAGGGAGAGACATTCTTTGTACAGTTTGGTACTGTATGATCCCCTCTCTGTAACTTCCATGCATTCCTTCTGATTTTGTGAAATGGCTCAAATATATAGATGAGCATAGAGAACAAGGTAATGAAAATCCACCCATCATACCTACCACTTAGCTACATCTCACCTTTGCATTCTTGCATATTTGTTTTAGATTTTTTAAAAAGAAGTAAAACATTACAGACTTGAAGTACTTTGTATGTTGCTCCCCTGACCTCATTCCTTTTTTTCCTCTCTCCAAAGGTCACCTTTAACCTAAATTTGGTATGTATCATTTCTAGGAATGCTTTTACACCATCAATATGTGTCTATATATACATAAACAGCACACCATTTTCAAACTTCATATAAGTGATTTTGTACTATGCGTATCATTTCATATATTTTTCATTTTGCTTGACATTACTTTGTTTTATATTCATTCCTGTTGATACGCATAGCTCTAGATCAATGACTCTCAACCTCAGTTGCACATTGGAATCACCCGGGGAGCTTTCAATAACATGGGTGTGTATGTCCCACCCTCAGCGGCTCTGATGTAATGGATGTACAGTCAAGTTGAGAACTAGTGTAAGTTGGTTCATACTTTTTTTTCTTCTGTTATGTAGAAGAAATCATACTATGAGTACTTCATAACTCATGTATTCTTTTTCTGGTTGATGAATTCTTTTCTCATTTTTTTTTTCCTATTTCAAGCAATTCTATAAAGAACACTGTTGTACTCGGCTGTCTTCCTGTGCATGCTCCTCTAGGATATATGCTGAGAAGATGAACTGGTGGGTCAAAGGTTGAGCATCTTCAGCTTTATCAGATCTCGTCACACTGCTTTCCAGAGCACTTACAGCAATTTACCTTCCCACCACTTCTCCTCTTTGCCAGCACTTGGTATGATCACACTTAAAATTTTTTTTTTTTTGCCAATCTTAACCACGTAAAGAGGTGCTTCGTTGTTTTAAATTGTATTTTCCTGATTGTGAGTGAGATTGAGCATTCAGGTTTCTGCTTCTATGAATTGTTTTCTGCCTATTTTTCTACTATATTTTCCACTATCTTCTTTTAACTTTCACTTCCTCTCGGCTCATAGCTCTTAGTTTATGGATTTTGTAATTGCCTGCACCTTGCCATGCCGGGGGCCTTGATCCAGAAACAGCCACTGAAGTGGAATTTGGGGTCCTTCACAAAGGGACGTCACGTGCACCACAGATCCACTGGCTGAGCCACCTGGTAATTCCGTCGTTCTTGACCTCCGGTCTGTGCTTCCACCCCTGCCTCGGATCTCCTGGCACTGGGTCTGCAGCTTTTCTTCTCCATCTTCTTTTGAGAGTAGTGACGCAGGGGGACCCATCCCAATCCCTAGCTTCGAAAAGTGAGGCTGGCCCGGTTCCCTGGATTTCATGAACCATTTTCAGACCTTGTTGCCGTCCTTCATTCAGCCCTACTCATTGCTAGTATTTCTGTCCTGTTTCTACTCCATGAGATCATTGTCATGGTTTGGAGCCCAGGTAAACCTTTTCTTTTTCAATCTTTATATTTTATCATTACCGTGGATGTGGAGCAGAGAGCTAGGTCAAGGTAAACTTACGACAGCATCTTGACATTATATTTTCAGTTTTAGAATAAACATTTACATTTTTTCACTTTAAAATCTACATTCACTTTGAAGATGATGCCTTCTTTTCAATTCTTCTTTTCTGCAAGTAGAGGAGTATGATAGGAGTAGCCCAAACTCAGGCTGGATGGCAGAGAAAACTAGATTTTATTAGCATTGCCAAATCATTCAGTCTGCAATCAGCTATATAAACATAATGAGAGCTGGCACAACTGGTAAAGATTAGAACCGATGGTAACTTTCATACAGACACACCTGAGAAGAATTTAGTTTACCTGTATGCTTTGTGCGTTTGCCCCTTGGAAATCTTTTGGAAGCAACTGTTTCCAGAAACTTTCTTTTGAATAGTCAAAATGTACAGCCATTGGTGTATTATTTTGTTGAATATTAAACCAGACCTATTAAAACATTAACATAAAATCGGTATAGGCACATGGGAGCACAAAGCCCCTACTGGTTAGGATGGAGAAAAAGTTTACAGCCCCACTACCCAGCGAAGGTAGAAGCCCAGGGAGGTTCTGAGGTAGGAGGTAGAGATTCCAAGGGCATGTGAACATTAGATTGATCACTGGTTCTCAACCTTGGAGGCACTACAGAATCACCTGGGGAACTTTAGGGATTGAAGAATCCCTGGCTCCACAACCCAGGGATTCTACTTGAACGTCTGTATTTTCTTCAGAGTCCACATGGTTCTAATGTAGAGCCGGAGTAGAGGAGAACTGCCTGACTCTTGAGGATATTAACTCCAAATAAGACTTCTTTCCCCAGATACTTACATTTCCATCATCAAACAAACAGTCCACACTTTGTAAGGGACAAAATGGGTCAAACTGCTTATGACATTGCCCAGTTAATGGATTCCAAAGCAAATATTCATCAGTTTCTTGAGTTAATACATAAGCTACTTGCCCCTGTGTGAGGAAAAAGATGGTTAACGTCATTTTTGGCAGGTGGTTGATTCAACTCATTTTTGTATGTGGAAATTGTAATGTAAGTATATGATATCTTTGAGTTCTACAAGTCTTTTTGGGGGGAGTCTTCAAAGACTTTTTGAAAAGGAAAAAAGCTAAAGCTCTAGAACTCCTCAGGCCCAGGCTAGCATGAGGATTCAAAGGAGAGAACTTTTGAGCTGGTGCTGCCATGTGCAGCCCTGTAAGGTTTACCCTCACAGCAATGAAACATGTTGCTCTAGAAAAATCAGTATGTTTTGACAATTTCCCAACAGCTAGCACTGAAGTGTTTTTTTCTTAATTTTTCTTAACATGTTTATTCATTTTTTGAGAGACAGAGAGAGACAGAGTGCGAGCAGGGGAGGGGCAGAGAGAGAGAGGGAGACAGAATCTGAAGCGGGCTCTGAGCTGTCAGCACAGAGCCCGATGCGGGGCTTGAACCCACGAACCACGAGATCATGACCAGAGCTGAAGGATGCTTACCCAACTGAGCCACCCAGGCGCCCCTGAAGTGTTTTAAGGTAGGGACACTTTGGTCTAATGCACACAAAAGCACTAAATAGACCAGCCCTGCTTTGAGTGGAATATACTCGGGGACTGAAGTTAGGAAATGGACACTTGCCGAAGGCTCTGAAAAAGCCAAGTGAAGTTAAAAGGTCATTAAGTTAATTTTGAGCATAACATCTGGCATTGGAGGCTAGAGAGAAAGTATACAGGGGACCATCTGAAGAATAAAAGTAGTCATTATGTTATTATTCTGTTCTTAACATACCTTTTTAAGTGCAAAGTTTTATTAGCAAAGAATAACAATTTCAGGTAATAATAAAGACTATTGAACACTTAATGGGAATATGTGCACCAGGCACCATGCTCAGCATTCACACTAAATTTTTCACTTGCGTTCACTCCAAATTCTTTGAGGCAGGGGTGATCATTATGCTCATCTTTCAGATAGAGTCAGAGGTTGAAGGGCTTGTGTAGTGTCACCATACATGGCATTCATTAGTCCTATCTATGGGGAAGATAACTGAGGTTCAGAAAAGTAAGTAAACAAGGCTGAGACTATACAGTTAGTAAGTGGCATTGCTGGGTTTTCAACCGCTCTTTGACCCCCAAACACATATTCTTAACACTGTGCCTGGTCTCTCCAAAGCTCTTGTTCTTTATCACTGTGTTCGGCTTCTTTTCAGGAAGGGGGAGGCTTCGCCTCAACCACAGAGCTGAGGTGAAACACACAGCCGAAGTACCTACCACCCATGGTGTTGACTCGCAGGCATAAATGCAAATATTTGTTGAAATACTGTTGACTCTTTACTGCCATCTAGTGGCACTTAAACCTACACAGGGGGATCGTGGGGGAAATTAACCACGAGCTTTTAGCCTGCTAAAAGAAATAATAAGCCATGCCAAGGAAACATAGAGAAATAAGTGATCACAACACAAAGCCTAAAACGAGACTGGAAATCTTGACCCTCATCAAGATATTCGTGGTAGAAATAGAAACAGTCCAAAGGAAGATAGTGTTCTGGAGGTATGAATGCAGGAGTATATAATTAAGGTATAAGTATAAAAAAAAATGTCAGTAGGTAAATTCAAATTGCAGGCCCACTTCTTGTATGACTAAAGAGCGAGAAGTGAAGAATAAGGAGAAGTATTTCTTAAGGATCTTTAAATATAGTGTTAGAAAATTATAAAGATGATAGTGGTGGTGATGGTTAATAACTCCTACAACCATCACTATAACTGTTAGACCACCACCACCACCACCAAGTGGTGACTATTGAGTTTTCACCATGGACCACGGTGCTATTCTCAGTGCCACACAGTCACTATGTAATTTAACATTTTAGTAACCCCATGAAGTAGCACTATCAGCAGTACAGTTTTACAAAGAAAAGAAAGGAAAGCCTTTCTTTACACTGTGGTCATTTGGATGAACCGACATTATCCTCTTAACTAAATCATTGGTTGCCCATGAAATTCCCCAGTTAGCTTGTGAAAAGAAGGAAAATTGGGATTGAGGTCTTTTAAACTTACAGCTGAAAGGTGATTAGTTTTGTTTACACTATGTAAATATTAACACCAGCACTTACTTCCAACATTGAAGTCCCCAGGACGACTAAAGCTTTCTTTCCAAAATACAGAAAGAAATTACAGAGCAGTATGGCATGCTCTTCCTTATTCCCAATAGCCAAACTGATGCAGCGCTAAGGCAAAAGAAAAGCAACAAGGCCAGAAGAAAATGGAAGAGAAAGATAAGCAATGCAAGCATCCAACAGACTTGGGGACCCTCTCCTCCCTCCAGCTTCAAACACACATATTTTTGCCAGGTCGCGGGGATGACTGACTGCAAAGCTGCAAGGTCTGGTACCTTCTGCCTTTGAAAACACTGGCGAGAACACTAGCTTGGAATATAGGGGTCACTCTACTGTGGGGCAATTAATGTGGATACTGTGCAAGTGACCAAACAGTTTATCATCCAATCTAGAATGTTTCTGTTAAGGACAAATATTAAACTGCCCTGGGCAAACAGGGACATATGGACTGATATTCTAAGAAAACCTCATGTGATAGGAAATCCCATAGAGTTTCTAGGGGAAAGGATCTTTTGGTCAATGGAGCTATACACTGTCATGTACCAATAGAGTGCTCTCAAGTCACAGAGAGGAAGAGATTGGAGTTGAAGCCCAGTCAGGGAGATGACTGAAACATCTTCAACTAAAAAAGCTGGACAGTTGGGGCTGGGTGTAGTCAAATATAGGGTGCCTAGTAAAACAGTTGTTGCAAGAGAGTAAAAGCACGACAGAGGTGGCAGACTGGTGGTCTATGACCTAGTTCTACTCTAAAGGTGTGTTTTTTGTTTGGCCCTGGAATGTTTTTTAAAATTGGGAGATCTCATATAGAACTCTGCATTTCCGGCTTCCCTTGAAAAAATCAGAAGATCTAACAACATAAACGGGCCCAAATGTTCATACAGCAAGTCTGCTGTTGTTGAATAGCAGCTGCAACATTTAGACAGGACGTGTGCCTTCCAGTTCAGTACAGTCCTCTGTAAAGGGCTGTAGTGGCCAGGGAGGTGGGGGATGTGGGACCTCAGGAAGTGACTATTTACCATTCTGTATGAAAGCATTTCAGTGTTTTAATAACTGATATGGTCACATCTGTTCACACTGGCAGAACATGGTGGTGAGGGATGGAGTTTAGGGAGGATGGTAACATGGCTCCTCTGAAAGAAAAGTGTGAACAGAAGAGTGAAGGGCAGAATAGGAGTGGTCTTCATTGTCAGGCCAAGGAGGTTGCCCTGACTAGATTTCATAAGAGGAGGAGAGAACAGGTGAGAACAGGTAACTAACATACGGAGTTCCAGATGCCTGCATATATGTTATCCTTTCAAAACCCCTGTATAACACAGATGAGGAAGTCCAGGTCCAAGGAAGCTAAATGATCTGTCTTAGGTCCCAAAGCTCTTAAGTGGTTGAAGTGGGATTTGAACCAAGGTTTGTTTTTCTCCACAGACTGTGTGTTAGGAAGGAGAAAGTAACACTTGTCCTGTGACAGTCTAATAGTCATATATCATGGGCATCTCATGGCCAAAGAGTTCATGTCAGTGGGAAGACATTAGCCAAGAGGAATCCCATACTTGTAATAACCTTTCGGTTATGGGTATTGTTTGGATTGGTGGTTGGGGGTGGGGAGGGACTCGAGAGTACTAGTATTTGCCTGAATGGTTATTTTTATGGTTATTTTTTAGCTATTTTAGAGGCTCTTTCAATGTTCTGCAGGATTATAATACCCATGAACACGTTTTGATTAGATGAGAGAGTCTCAGAAGAGTCTACAGTTAATGACCTCTTTGAGTTCTACTAGATTTGAATTACTGAATCACTGGAACCACATGCTTGTGTCTCCCTTGTTCTCACTTACCAAAAGACAGTGACCTACTAAGTTAGCCCTGTGCCCCCTAAATCCATTTCAGCTCAACTCTAACTTCTAAAACATTCTAGATAAGTACCAGGACCATTGGCTCCAGATGGAAAGTGTCCCTCTCTAAGGCTCCTATCATACTAGTAATTTTCAATCAAAAATATTTGTTGAATGCTTGCTGACTTTACATAAAAATAAATAGTAATCAAGTCTACCTATTCATTCAAAGAGATTAAACTTGGGATGTATATGTGCAGAGTGTGGGTGTAGCGTCAATATATAAGCAACTAAATATAAGAGCACTGAAAAAAGTGCTCTACTTAGGGTTGCCAGATTTGTGGAAAACAGGATGACCAATTAAATCTGCACTTAGTATAAACAAATTTTTAGTATAAATATGTCTCAAATATTGCATGGGGCCTCTATTCTGTTTGGCGACCAGTTTAAAAAGAATTTTAATCCAAGTGCTGAGGAAAGAGCATTGCTATGCATGCTCTTCATTGAGATGTGGGGAGATTGGGGAAAGCTTCTGAGAAGGGGCGGTCTTTGCCCTAGACTCAGTGTCTGTCCAGCTCCATAGTGACAAGCCAAGTTCTGTCTGGGGGATGTCATAATATTGTACTCCTGGAATTTCCATTGGATGAAAATATTCATGAGCTACCACTTATAACGTTGAATAGATTGTTCCTCTTGAGAATTATTTCTTTTTTGTTTAATTTTTTTTTAACATTTATTTATTTTTGAGACAGAGAGAGATAGAGCATGAACGGGGGAGGGGCAGGGAGAGAGAGACACAGAATCGGAAGCAGGCTCCAGGCTCTGAGTCATCAGCCCAGAGCCTGACTCGGGGCTCGAACTCACGGACTGCGAGATCGTGACCTGAGCTGAAGTCGGACGCTCAACCGGCTGAGCCACCCAGGCGCCCCATCTTGAGAATTATTTCTATGGATTATGATAGAGCTGCCCATGATGTATTAAATTATCAAATGATGTCAAATTTCACAAAACAAAGTATTACATATGTGCATACTATTTTTAAAAATCTATTTAAGAGAAAAGTAAGAAATACTATATATTTGAATTATAAAACATAATTTGTTACCTCTGATGTCATCCATATATCAAAACCATCATTTTCATCCAGAACATCGGGCACAACAGGAATCAAAGATACAAAGCGAGCAATGAGGTCCTAGAATAATATTAACTAACATTTATTAAGTGCATACTATGTGCTCATCACCGGGCATAGTATTTTACATGCATGACCATCACATTTAGTGTATCCCATAAGCCCATGAAGTACATACTATTATTATTTTTGTTTTACAGAAGAGGAAAAAAATCATAGCATGCTAGGATAACTTGCCCAGGGTCACACAGCTAACACAGTGCATGGAATCTCTGGGAACAAGCCCAAGTTAGCCTGACTCCAGAGGATGCCCATTAACCATTACACTTCACTGTAATAAGTTCTAGAAAATTTAAACATTATATATATTACCTATATACTTTAAATTACAACTGTTAAAAATTTTTTAAAAATATATTAAAGAATAGCAAACGCTGATTTGCTTTTAGGTTCCAAATCTATTAGAATTATTTTTATTAATACAAGCTTGTTACAAGTTATTGGAGCAGGAAAATGTTGGTACAGCTTGCTTTCTCAAACAACAGAAGTTATACTGTGGATTGTTCCCCCTACAGGGCTAGAGACAAGGACTCGGACTAAAATAGGAAAGTAGAAAGGGATACAGATAAATAATGAGTAACACAGAAAGTTTACTGACATTTTCATTGATTTATAATAGCCATCATTTATGCACCAATGACCTCCTACATTGGTCATGTTTTTGACTTCATGATTCATAGTCCTTCATAAGCAAAGTTGCTAGGAGTTATATTTAAAAACAAAACAAAACAAAACAAAACAAAACAAAACAAAACAAAACAAAACAGGATTGGGGCACCTGGGAGGCTCAGTTGGTTGAGCATCTGACTCTTGACTTCAGCTCAGGTCATGATCCCAGGGCCATGGGATCAAGCTCCACGTTGGGCTCCACACTAAGCACGGAGCCTGCTTAAGATTCTCTTTCTCTCTCTCTCTTTCTCTCACTCCCTGACCCTTTCCCCTGCTCTCTTTCTCTCTCACTCTCTCTAAAATAAAAAACAAACAAACAAAAGACCTGCGAAGATGGTTTTTGATACAAATCTAGAGCATTATTATCTCTTTGGACTTTGGGTGTCAGAAAACATAGGCAGAAAGAAACTCATGATGGAAAGGCAGAGCATAGCAAAAAGCAACCTAAGTTAGGATATTTTATTTCACCCTAGAGTGCAGCTAAGGGAGCTTTATAGTGGAAAAATAATACAAATATTCTGAGGCGAGCCAACTGACTCAATCAAACCTGAATAAACAAAAGGTGTAAGTGATTTTTTGTGGATGCCTTTTAAGCAAAGCTTATTTTTTTTTTGCCTCAAAGAGGAGACTTATAGCTCTGATTTCATATTTTCCTTTCTCAAAGCGGTAGGAGTTTTTGAGTCCATAGTGAATAAACCTTCATTTTATATGAACTTCAATTTTGAGTATGTTTCTCTTGTCAGCTGGTAAATAGATATGCATAAAGGAAAAGTCACATAGGATGGGGTAGGAGGTGTTATGATGGCAGTTTACAGAGAAAAATATAACATAGTTTCTTCATTCCCACATAACAATGAGAAGCAACCCTTTGAGAAGCCATTTGTAGAACACAACTCCTTTAGAAACATAACTTTTAAAAAAATGTTTATTGATTTATTTTGAGAGAGAGAGAGAGAGAGAGAGAGAGAGAGAGAGAGAGTGCATGAGCGGGGAAGGAGCAGAAAGAGAGAGAATCCCAAGCCCTGAGGCGGACCTTGAACTCACAAAACTGTGAGCTCCTCTGATCTGGGCTGAAACCAAGAGTTGGGTGCTCAACCGACTGAGCCACCCAGGCGCCCCCAGACACATAACTTAATTTTGCCTGAAGTCAAAGGAATTTTTCTGTGTCATTTTCCAAAGTTTGGTAGAAACACTACAAAGCTAGTGTGGTCACATGAACTGGTGTAGCAACAGTGACTCTCTAGTCCAAGGGGGTAGAAATGAAGGAGATCAGGAAGAAATATTTTCTCCCATCTGGGGCTCAAGAGGACATACTGTAACACAGATGGTTTCTCTCTCAGGAAACTGTTTTTGAAAACAAAACAATTTTAGTAAGAAAGTTATGCTCAAAGTTAATATAAAAAATAAACAAATTAAAATAAATATAGAGTAACAAAATGTTCTAAAATTTACTATGGTGATGGTTGCACAACTTTGTGAATACACTAAAAACCACTGAACTGTATACCTTAGATGGGTGAATGATATGTAATGTGAATTATATATCAATAAAGCTACTAAAATACATATCTTACAAGTGTTGCATTAGAATCATGAAGAAATATATCCAGGAGTTGCTGAGGTGGGTTTAATGCCTTGATATATCTTGTTACTAAGATCTGTATCCCTTCACCATTAAAGACAGTAGCTGTGACTCTTCGGTTGGGAAACATCGCCTGACAACTTTTTTTAAAAATCTGTGCTCTCTTGAAAACATCTGTTTGATCTGAAAACTAGAATCAAGTTCAAAATATTTCAATATTATTCCATATTGTTCCCACAGGAAAATACCAAGAACCAATGTTCATTTTTATCCACTTTGAAATTATTACTAGCTTTTAAAACAAGTTTATACTTCTTTAATAGTACCTATAAAAACAATTCAGTGCAAAACCTACCTTGTCTAGTTCTGGATTACAGGTGACGTATGATATTTGAGGTTCAATGGTAGCAAAAATATTTAAGAAGGTAGATTCTTTAAAATTCTGCCCATTATAATCTTCTCTAGGAGACGCATGAGTCTTACTCCAAGTATACCCAAGCAAAACTGGCGGAGTATTTACCTGAAATGTTCCGCTAATCTGAAAGAATATATCAATATAATAGATTCTTCATGACAAAAATACACATCAGTCAAATACAGTACAGCTTGTCCCAGTCTTCTCCCGAGGAGGAAACAGACTTGCATGGGTACACACATGCGGGTTCTACCAGTATGTACCTGCACAAGGATGATCAGGTTCTCCATGGTGATCTATTCACACACACCCTCCACACCCTGGGTCCCTGTCTAACATGCACTATGTGGACAGGGCAGATGCAGAAAAGGGATGAAGCAAGGATGCAAGTTGCCCTAACAGAGTGATAGAAGTTCTTAGAAGATCTAATTCAGGCTCAGAGAAGATGCTAAAAGACCATGTTACACTGGGTACATTTTATATTGGGTCTAGAAAGAGAAGAAAACATGCAGCAGCAGGAAAGACAACCCACAGGTCCACAGGAGGATGAATCTTGTGTGTGTGTGTGTGTGTGGGGGGGCGCATGTGCAGAGGTAGGAGCTGATTTACAATAATAATAACTAATAGTAATAGCTAATAGTTACTGAACACTTACTATATGCAAGGCACTATGCTAAGTGCTTGATGTAGATCATATCATTCAATGAAGTAAATACTCCTCTAATCTCCCACTTTGCAGATAAGGAGACTGAGGCTTACAGAATTTGAGTAATTCGTGCAAACTCACACAGCTAATGAGGTCTGCCCACTTTTGAAGCCCACATTCTTAACTACCTCTCTATCCTGGCGTCCAGCCTCAGACTGAGAGATACTGGGAGATTTACAGATGTAGGAAGCCCTGTACCCCAACAACTTAAATCTCTATTGCTCTTTCTTTGCGGTCCTGATACTTGTGACATGCTCCCTCATGTCATCCCTCGTGATAACATATTATGCAGGCATTTCTACTCTCTTCCCTAATGTCTATTCTCTTCTCCTTTCTCACCAACAGTTTCAGGTGGCAATATGACAGGCACATAGTGGCCAAGTCACATAAATGTAAGAAGGCTGCCAGGGTTTTCTGAGAAAGCGCACTGCCCCTTCTTGCTTCACCCTGCTCTCATCTGCAACATGAATACGAGGCTGGAGGAGCACTGAATAATTTGCAATTATGAGGATGACAGCCACATGATATGTAACGTGATATTCTTGAGCTGCTGCACTGTCATCTAGATTTCTTTTTAGGTGAGATAAATAGACCCCTTATATCACTCATTGTTAGGTTTTCTGTGGCAAATGGCTGAATGCAATTCTAATAATACACACATAGTTCCTTCTGAGTCAAATGCCCTCTTTTGTTTGACAACCATCTTTAAGGACTTGATTCAAAAGTTATCTCTTTGGTAAAAACTTTTCTGACCTTTCCTTCTCCTTCTCATACCCTTCTTGTTCACCCCTGGCCCCTGTGAATATCCCCACTTCTCCAAACCAGTAAGAGTAAGGTACTCCCTACTGTATGTTCTCATAGTATCTGTCTTGTGCCCCTATCAAAGCACTATAGCATTAGTTTTCTTCTATAGATGGCGAGCTCCTTGAGGTACAAAATTCATTTCTGAAACTTCTATGGATGGCATAGCTCTATAACTAACTAACAAAGCCCCAAAGAGTCTAGGCTGGGTTTTTTCTATTTTTCTGGTCATGTAGGCATATTTGTGCTACACAACTCAACAGGAGAGCCCTGTGGGGATATCACAGAGACAGGTGCTAATCATCAGTCTCACCATTATCAATAAGCAATGCTGAGGAGCTGAAACTCCTAGAACCCATAGTCACAAAGCAACACCATGAATCATTTATCATTAATCAAAGAACATTTGTGAATCTGATCCTAAAAAACTATTATATGCAAGTGTTAATGTTGTTTCAAGACCTAAGGGTAGCTGTGTTATTTTTTTGTTTGTTTATTTATTTATTTTGAGAGAGAAAGCACGTGTGCGCATATGAGCAGGGGAGGGGCAGAGAGAGAGGGAGGGAATCCCAAGCAGGCTCCATGCTGTCAGCCCAGAGCCCGACGTGGGACTTGATCCCATGATCCATGAATCATGACCTGAGTGGAAATCAAGAATCAGACGCTTAACTGACTGAGCCACCCAGGCACCCCTAGATGTATTATTCTTTATCATCAAACACTCTAAACATATAAGAAATAAATTTGTGGGTGTCTCCTTTTCTAGAGACAGCTAGAATATTTAAATACTCCAACACCCCAGGGGCACTCAAAAACAGGGTTGCTTTGACCTACCAACCTGGTAATCACAGAATCTAATTCAAAGATAACAGTAAGTTTCTACTAGCCAAGGTAAAAACTTAGAATAGTTAGCAAATACTCATTTTCTATTACCTCAGATTGTTGCAGAAGAGCAGAGAAAGGGAAGACAATGGACCCGAGCCAATTCTTTCTTATATGCGAATAACTACTGCAGCTCTTGCAATAGGGATCCTGTTAATAGAGATAATTTTTGTTACTTACTTTAATCACATGGTGAATAATTTCACAAACTTTCACATAAGTATAAAAAATCATTTTTTCTTCTTAAAAAGAAACCAGAGTAAACAGAAAGAATATTTTTCTTTCTTTTTAATTTCTTTAAAAGACACTTGACTATTTAAAGCAAAATAATGACCCACTGTGGAGTTTATGGCCTATGTACAGCTATTTACATTATTGTAGTAGATATGCTCAGTGCAGCAAACTTTGAAAATACACTAAAGAATATAGAGAAAAGAATAAAAATTACTTTAACTCAACCCCCAAGACATCACAACCACTAACAACATTTTAAGATGTTAAATTGTAGTGAAAATATGTTGAAATGATGAGGACACATTCAGAGGAGAATAGCATCATAGATTGTAGATCAGGGAGAAAAGCAGACTTCGAGTAGAAGTTTGATGGTTTTGCTGACATGACTAAGTTAATTTAAGTGCATGGTGCCAATTAGGAAAAGGTGACCCCCAAGGCTACCTCAACTTAAGCCCTTAAGACCATGCAATTCAGTTTTCTCTGATTTACTTAGTAGTCTTCTGAGCCCAGTTCAGTTTTTTTTCTTCCTCCCTCCCTCCCTCTCTCTCTTCCTTCTTTCCTTCCTTCCTCCCTTTCCTTTTTTCTTTCTTTTGTTTAAGTTTATTAGCCCCATTCAGTTTCTAAGAAAGGTTTCTATATTGAGAAGTGATTGCACTGATAGACCAACTCTGACCGCTTGGAATGTTATATTTCTTATGCTAATTGAGAGATTGTTTATTTTTCCCAAGGTCCTGATCAGCTTTATCATGGGAATTTTAGATTTGCAAGACTGGTAAGATTGGTTTGATTTCCCTTTTTTTCTATCCTCACTTTGGCCTTGGATAGAGCCTACCTTACACTTCTAGGAACTTATCATTAAAGAAGTAAACAGGCCATCCTGTTAAAGTAAAAAAGAGACCATCCATCTGTGTGCAAAGAGAAATTAATCATTTTGGTCTGTTTAGAATATTATGATTGATTCTAGGCATGCTTAAGCCCCATCATGGTGCAAATTGGGAAAAGGAAATTGTGATAGTTAATTTTACATGCGACCTTGACTGAACTAAGGGATGCCCACATATGTAAAACACTTTCTTTGGGTGTGTCTGTGAGGGTGTTACTGAAGAGATTTGCACTTGAATCAATAGACTGAGTAAAAATCAGCCCTCACCAATGTGGGCAGAAATCATCCAAACCTCTGAGGACCTGAATAGAACAAAAAGGTGGAGGAAGGGCAAATTCTCTCTTTCTTTTTGAATTGGGACATCCATCTTCTCCTGCTCTCAGACATTGGAGTTCCCGGTTCTCAAGGGCTTCAGACTCTGGAACTTACACCAGCAGTCTCTCAGTCCTCAGGCCTTTGCACTCAAACTGAATTACAGCACTTGCTTTTCTGGCTCTCCAGCTTGCAGATGGCATATTGTGGCATATCTCAGCTTCCATAATCCCATGAGCCAAAAATAAATCTCCTATATCTATATCTATCTCATATATATGATATATCTATATCTATCTCATATATATGATATATCTATATCTATATATCATGTATATCTCTATCTATCTATCCTATTGATTCTGTTTCTCTGGAGAATACTGACTAATACAAAGAAAATTAAAGGGGGAGAGGGGACATATACCATGTATGTGGGATTGGAAAGATCAGTATTATAAAGGTGTCAATTCTAATTAAATTGATCTATGTATTCAATCCATCCTAATAAAAATACTAGCGGGTTTTGTCTTGTTTTTGGAAAGCAATAAACTGATTCTAATATTTATATGGAAATACAAAGGGCTAAGAACAGCCAAAGCAATCTTGAGGAAGAAAAACAAAGCTGAAAAACTTAGATTTCTGGATATCGAAATTTATGACAAAGCTTTAGTAATTAAGACAGTGTGGTATCAATGCAAGGATACATATTAGACTAATAGAACAGAACAGAGTCCAGAAATAAACCCACATTTATACAGTCACCAGATTCATAACAAAGGGTGACTTTGTAATGCAGTGGGGGAAGGGATGATCTTTTCCATAAATGGTGCTGGGTCAACTGAATATACTTATGGGGAAAAAAATAATCCTGAACCTCTACCTCACAGACACATAAAAATCAATTCTGGTTGGATTTTAAATCTAAATGTGAAAGGTAAAACGATTAAACTTTTAGAAGCAAAAACAGGATAATATCTTCATGATCTAAAGTGGGCAATATTTCTTAAAGAGAACCAAAAAAGTACCACCACTGCATTGCAGTACACTAAATCAAGATTTTCTGTTCATCAAAAGACACATTAAAGAAGTAAAAAAGTAAAAAAGACAAGCCAGTGTGGGAAAAGTACTTGTAAAATGTATACCTGACAAAGTACTCATATCCAGATTGTACACAGAACTGTTAAAAATCAATGAAAAAAAAATGGGCAAAATACTTGAACACACCTTTCACAAAAGAGGATATCAAAATGGCCAATAAACATAGAAAAAAGTGCTCAATTTCATGAGTTATCATGAAAATGAGACTTAAAGCCGTAAGGTGATATGGCTGCTTTCATCAGTGTGTCTGAAATGAAAAAATCAGACAATGCTAGGTAATGACAAGGATACGATCAACCAGAACTCTCATAAACTGGTGGTGGGAAGTGTGAATTGACACAACCATTCTGAAAATGGCTTGGCATTAAACAACTAGAGCTGGGCATATGCACAGTCCGAGAGATAGCAATTTTACTCTTAACTATATATCCAACAGAAATGCAGATGTCCCCAAGACATGTACAATTATATTTATATCAGTGTTAAATATAAGAGCCAACAACTAGAAAGAAACAAATTATCTATCAATAGTAGAATGCATAAAAAAGTTAAGGTACATTCCTACAACAATATACCATACAGCAATGAGAATCAATGAGCATCATTACAGATGACTTCCACAAACACAGTGCAGAGAGAAATAAATCACTCACAGATGGATGCATAATGGATGATTTCAATCATACAAGATTCGAAAATAAGCGCTACCTAATCTATACTGTTAGAAGCTAAGATAGTTACTCATGGGGAGGAAGGAATTTGGATAGAGCACAAAAGAGGCTTCTAGGATGATACTAGCAATATTTGGTTTCATGATCTGAAGCGCTGACATTTTTTACTTTCTGAGCCTTTTGTCTCCACTATTTATTTCCCCTTGGATGGAAAGCAAAATGTTTGCCAGAATAAGCTTGTCAATACAAATTTAATTAAGAAATCCTAGGTTGAGTCTCTTGCCTCTGAATAATTCAAACTTACCTGAAGTGGTTTGTAAACTCTAGGAAAAGCATGTAATTAAAATTAAACCTCAAAAATAAAAAGTTCTAAAGAGTTATGTTTTTCAAGAATCATAGTTCTGATTATTAAAAATTACAAAAGCACTTTGACTACAATACAATAAAATTAGAATTTGAAATCAAAAGTTACACTAGTCATTTGAAAATATATAAAAACATACTATTAAATAACTAGTAGGTCAAGAGAAAATAATACTATAAAGAAAATAACAAAAAATAAAAATAACCTAATATGAAAGACGTGGTCTAAGATATTCTAGAGATAAATTCATGGTCTTAAAATATTTCCATTCCTATGAGAGAGAGATTGGTTCCAAATTCGTCTCAGAAAGAGCCCAGCTCTTTCATCCCCAGTGCTAAAAATAGGCCACATTTCTATGAGACTTCCAAGTCCTCAGCTTCCTGCTAACAAGTTAACTAATGAAGGGGGAACCCACAGGAAGTAAGAAATAGTTGATAGCAGGAAGAAAAAATACACAAGGACAAGAGGAAAACTGAAGCATGGGAAGAAACTGTTTTCTAAAGAACAGTGATTGATGATACACCAACACCTTCTTTCAGCGGGGTAGTCATCCTGGGGCTCAGCCTAGGTGGGGTCTTTTATGAGAAAAAGGAATGTTTTGGCCTGTAGTTACCTTGTAACCCAGTGCATGAGAGGAAGGCAAGAACATAGGCCAGGCCCTTTCCTTTCCTAAATAGCAGGCTCATGTTGTCACATATGTCCTGATACTTAAAGCATATGGATTTCATTCAATAACAACACAAAGCACTTACAAGAAGTTAACTATGAATCAAATATTATTCAATTCCGGTCAAACCAGATAATTCACTTCTGAGAAAGAAAGTCTGTTAGGCATTTTTTGGGTTTCCCAAGTTCCACCCATTATCAGTTTATTTTTTTATTTTTATTTTTAATTTTATTTTTTTGAGGGAGAGAGAGAGAATGAGCATGTGTGCACATGTGTGGGGGAGGGGCAGAAGGAGAGGGAAAGAGAGAATCTTAAGCAGGCTTCACACCCAACATGGAACCCTACTTGGGGCTTGATCTCCCAACCATGAGATCAAGACCTGAGCTGAAATCAAGAGTCAGACACTAAACTGACTGAGCCACCCAAGCTCTCCTGTTTTTTCTTTCATTATCAGTTTAATCAGAAAACTACTCAGTTTAACTCCTTGGAGAACAGCCATCACCAAATTACTGTTCAATATTTTACCTTTTATGAAGCATTTATGAAGAATTGATAGAAACTATTTTAATAAGAATGTGTGTCCCATCTCCTGGAAAACTGAATTGGAACACAATGACATTATGTTTCTTAGTTCTTATAGAAGACTCATTCCTAAACCATACTTGAAGGTCTAGTTCAACTTCTCTCCCTCTGAGCCCCAGTCCCTAGATAGAATTAATTTCTCCTTCAACAGCACGGCCATAGAATTTGATGAGCATTTATAATAAAGCGTTTAATCAGAGTCCCAAGAGAGGAGGTATAATGGATATGCATCTTTATACTTCTGGTGCCAAGTTTAGTAGGAAGGAAGCTAATATTTATTTGAGAGATTACACTAAGCATTGTTAGGAGCTTTTGCGTATCTATGATGAAGACATTCAGTAATTTAAAAAATCTGATTGACTAGAACTGGGTTTTAGTCCTGTGAATAATTTGGTGTCTTTTGCCGAAGTGGTATGTTTTCTTTGATCAGGCAGTGAGAAATACAGAATGCATTTTCATTTCGTTTCAATTTTCTTGGCTCCCAGAAAGTTCACATTTAAATGTAATGTTAAATTGCAGAAACCTACTTCTCCCGAAATCTTGGTATATTTACCCTCTCCACCTCCTCTATGTGGTTTATGATCTCTGATATTTTTTAACTGACTTGTCACATGTCTGATTTTATTTCAAGTTGCCCCAAGTTCTTTTTAGAAAATGTTGGAAAAAGACATTGCATCTAAAAGCAAATTTACAAAGATGTTACTAGGGTTTATTCAGTCTGACCTTAAAATTAGTTCACCATTGATTGTTATAATTATTCTAAATTACCTGTTTTTCAATAATCATTTCATCAAAAATGTTGATATATATATTATCTTTTATTTTAGATAAGCTTGAGAAGCTATAATCATGTCCTGGTGAGCTGTAAATAAAAAAAAACATATATAAATTGCTTAACTTGTTTTATAAGAGCATTATTCATAAAGAACCATGTAATTACCTGTGTTCTTTTCTTTTACAAAGTGTAGGCTAAGAAAAAGCTATGTGTTTTGCAGATGACTGTTATCTTCCTTTAATCCAGTATGTGCTTTGTAATTTATCCTGTACCTCTCTTGAGGTAATTTGCATTAAAAGTGTTTCAATGTCAAGCAGGAAGACTTTTACTACAGCAATCCATTGCAAACAAATTATCCAAAGTATGGTGCATTAAGATTGTCCAAATATCTTAAATTCTGCTGTCTTCTGCTAGTTCCCACATACAGTTAAACTGCTCTTTTGCTGTCAGCTAAAAAATACGACTGCTTAACCATAAAGCTTTTTTTCTTTCCTGCATTTATTTTCTCCAACTAGAAACTGGGACAGAGGAATGCATTTGCAAGCTGTCTGTTGATGGTTTACTTGACTAGATACATTTCTGGAGGTAGCGAAAGGAGAGTGTGGTATACCACAAGCAATGAACTTTCTTCACTCTTAGCTCCAGCTTGTGCATGCAATCTTGACCATGATCAAACTTCTAACAGCTCAGAGAAGTTAAATAACTTGCTTGAGAAAATACCACTAGCAAATGACAGAGCTCCTACCTGAACTCATTTCACTATACCAACTGCCACCGATAATATTATTGAAGCTTGTTGCTAAGGAAGCAACTATTTCAAAGGATCTCTGAAAGTTTCTGTACCTTTCTGAGACCTACAGTCAGTGACAATTGAAAAATGTAAGTTGAAATTACAGAACAGTTTGAAGTTTCCTTATATTTTTAAGTGATAAGCGGACTTCCCTACCCTACTCCTCCAGAGTTCCTTTTCATGTTGCAAAGGCTTAAGACAGGACAGAGGAGGCCATGAATACTTACAGAACTACACTAGTAGGAGAAATGATAACTGTCATCCTCAAACATTTTTGAGTGTGTCAACTTAGCATGTTCCTTCAATCACTCAAGTCCGGCATTGTCCTGCATTTTGTATTCTACTCAAAACTTACTCAAATTTCACAATTTCTCCTCCATAGTAGAGCTCACAAGGCTAATAACTATCTACTATTTATTTATTATTACTATCTATCCCATTTGCATGTGGTCTTTATTCACTAAAATGTCCTGTGGAGAAGGGAACAGAACTCTGGTATGTCATGGAACGAAAAGTGGGTAACTGAATGGTTGTGCCTTAGCTGAACCCTCTGATCTACTTGGTTGTTCTCTAAATGTGTTCCTGGCTTATCTCGCTGCTGTAACTGCAAATACTCTACAGCCTTCTTCTCTTCAGTTCACTTGTAAGTTTATTTATCTTACAATTTTGTGTTCTCCTAAATCCTTTTATTTAATACAGTGACACCATCAAAGAACCATGCCAATAGTCAGGAACCACATGATCCGTAGAACTTGAGGGAGATTGGCAGGAGAAGGGGGAAAGGGCACCAGGACAAGAGAAAGGAGTTTGATAATGGATGTAGTTGCCAGTTCTCTATATTACTTTCACCCCAGTGAGAGCTAAAGATACATAGGAAGTGACAACTGAAAATTGCTTATTGAGTTTAGAGAACAATTTTAAATTCTATGTTTCAAATTTGTCTTGATCAATGTACCTTATTTCCAATAACAAAACCTATTTACATAGATGTAGCATCAAACATAAATCTTGAGAAAGACGAACAAACCTGAAGGTATCCAACATCCTGATTTCAAAATACATTACAAACTACAGTAATCAAAATATTATGGTACTGGCATTGAGACAGACATACAGACCAATGGTACAGAATGGAGAGCCCAGATATAAATCCTCGCATCTATATTGGGTCAACCGATCTTTGACAAGGATGTCAAGAATAAACAATGTGGAAAGAATAGTCTCTTCAACAAATGGTATCAATAAAACTATCAACATGCAAAAATAGTCAAATTGGACCCTTGTTTTACACCACACACAAAAATCAATTCAAAATGGATTAAAGACTTAAAATTAAAGACTTAAAACTGTAAAGCTCCTAGAAGAAAACACAAGAGAAAAGCTTCATGGCATATGTTGTGGCAATGATTTCATTTCATAGATACGACGCCAAAGCACGGGCAATAAAAACAAAAATAATCAAGTGGAAATATATCAAAATGTAAATCTTCATCACAGCAAAGGAAACAATCATCGAAGTGAAAAGGCAATGTATGGCATGAGAGAAAATATTTATAAACCTTATGTATTATAAAGGGTTAATCTCCAAAACATATGAGGGACTCATACAACTCAATAATAAATTAATAATCCAATTTTAAAATATGCTGAAATTTGAGTAGACATTTTCCAAAGAAGATCTACAATGACCAACAAGTATATGAAAAAGTGTTCAGGGCGCCTGGCTGGCTTGGTCACTAGAGCATGCACTCTTTGCCTCAGGTTATAAATTCAAGCCCCAAGCTGGGTGTAGAGGTTACTTAAAAAATAAAATAAAATAAAATCTTTAAAAAAAAAGCTCAATAATTGTTAACCAATAATAAAATCCTCACTAATAATCAGGGAAATGCAAATCAAAACAGCAATGAGATACCACCTCACACCTGGACAAATTTTTTGGCTTTGTTTTTAACAAAAAAGGAAAGATGACAAGTGTTAGTAAAGATGTGGAAAGCTGGAATCCTTGCACGCTGCCAGTAGGAACGCAAAACAATGCAGCTGCTACGGAAAACAGTATGGAGGTTCTTCAAAAAAATTAAAAACAGATTTGCCATCTGATCTAGCAATCCCATTTCTGGGCATCTATCCAAAAGAACTGAATCAGGATCTCAAAGAGATGTCAGCACTCTTATGTTTATTGTAGCGCAGACAATAGTCAAGATACGAAAATATCCTAAATGTCTGTTGACAGATCAATGGATAAAGCTAATGTGCTACACACACAATGAAATAAATACTATTCACCCTTAAAAAATAAGGAAATTCTGCAATATGCGACAACATGGATGAACCTTGAGGACCTTATGCTTACTAAAATAAACCAATAAACCAGTCACCAAAAGACAAGTACTGAATAATTCCACTTATATGAGACATCTAAAACAGTCAACTTCAAAAAATCAAAGAGTGGAATGTTAGTTGCCAGGGCCTGGGAGAGGCAAATGGGGAGTTACTAATCAAAAGGCATCAAGTTTCAGTTAAGCAAGACGAGTAAGTTCTAAAGATCTGCTGTGCAACATTGTACCTACAGCCAACAGTAATATACTGCACACTTTAAAGGTTAACGGGGTAGGATTCATGTGAAGTGTTATTTCTACATTAAAAAAAAAATTAGTAGACCTTGAGTAAAGCAAATTACCTTCTGTAGTGCTGACTCACGTGATTGTGGGGTATGCAAGTCCAAAATCTGCAGGGTAGACCAGCAGGCTGGAGGCCCAGGGAAGAGTTGCAGTTTGAGTCTCCCTAGGGGGAGGTAAATCTTTTTCCTGTTAAGCCTTCAACTGATTGGATAAGGCCTACCCATAGGTTAATGCAATGACATTCTGGAAAAGGGAAAAAGCTATGGAGGCAGTAAAAATGTCAGTGGTTGCTAGAGGTCCCAGGGGAAGGATGAAGGGATGAATAGATGAAACAGAGAATATTTTTAGGGCAGTAACACCATGCTGTATGATATTATAGTGGTGGGTTCATGTCCTTATACATTTGCCAAAACCCATAAAATGCACAACATGAGAGTGAACTCTCAAGTAATGGTTGATAATGATGTGTCAACATTGGTTCATGGATTGTAACAAACATACCACACTGATGCTGAGGGAAGCTGAATGTGTGTGTATTGTGGGAAGGGTGTATATGAGAACTCTCTGCACTTTCTACTCAAGTTTACTGTGAGCCTAAAACTGCTCTAAAAAGTAGTCTATTGATTTTTTTTTAAATGGGGAAAAAACTCAATCTCATTAGAGAACAGGGAATGTAATTTAAACCACGATGATAATATCATTTTAGATCTATCATATTGGAAAACATAATTTTAAAAGTACAAAATATTATTGAAGATACGACACACAATAGAACTTTTGTATATTGCTATTGGGAGTGTATATTGGTACAGTCACTAGAAAACAGTTTGGTATTATCTAGTAAAGCTGAAGCTGAATTCAACTATAACCTAGCAATTCTACTCCTGGACATATATCCTAGAGCAGAGGTTCTCAAAGTATCTCCTCACTAAGTAGCATCAGTAACACCTGGGAACTTGTTGGAATCATCAAGACCTACCCCAGACCTACTGAATTAGAAACTATGAAGGTGGGGCCCAGCAATGGTTTAAGAAGCCATACAGGTGATTCTAAGGCACAAAAACGTTTGAGCACTACTGTCTTAAAAAGAAACTCTTGCACGTGTGCTCCAGAAGACACGTACAAGAATGTTCAGAGCAACATTACTTGCAATAGAAAAAGCCTAAAACAAGAAAAATGTGTATCACCAGGAAAAAGTAGAAAAAATTATGGCATTTTAGTCCAGTAGGATACTATCTAGAAATGAAAATAAAAGAAGGAAGGAAAGAAAAGAGGAAGAGGGGAGAAGAAGTAGCAAAGAAAGAAAGAAAATAGAAGGGAGGAAGGAGGAGAGAGGAAAGCTAGGAGTATGAACACAGATGAATCTCTCAAAATAACTGAGAGCAAATAAACAAGATTGCAAAAGACGATTCAATTTATATAAACATCCACAAGTAAATAATACATAGTTAGGGATAAATATTAATGATATAAAATCATAAAGAGAGGGAATGTTAACACAGATTAGTGGTTGTTACCTCCAGGGGGAAGGAGAGGGAATACGATGAGGTCCTGGCCTTCAAAGGTAATGGTCATATTCTATTTAAGCTGGATGGCCAATACATGGGTATTCATACTATCATTTTTCCTCAGAACTTACATTTGCATATATATTCATGCCTCTCTAAGAAATATTTCATAATTTAAAAGCTTAAAAAAGAAATCATATCTCAATCATTATTTTTGATAAAAGGTGTAAGAAAACAATTTTGTTATTGCTCGTTTTTAGAAGCTGAAGAGAAATAGATTCCAACCTACATAAAGTCTACTTTAATTTCTTCGTTCCAGCATGGATGAGATCCACTTGCAGTACTGGTTCGGTATACAGTGTGTTGAAAGGAAACTTCCACAAAAGGGTATATAGTACCCTGAAACACATAATAAACACTAACTAGATTTTTGAAATATTTTATAAAGCTGGTAAAAGGGAGAAGGCTAGGACATTACTTGGTTACTGACTGACAACTGGATGGCTTACTTTTTCCAGGTTTTCAAACAGCCAGTAGTGGTTCATTCATTTAATAAATATTTATTGGTTCTATTCAATATCAGGTACTTTTCTAGGATCAAAAGGTAAATGGAACTTACCTTCAAGGATTGTATAGCCTGTCAGGGGAAGTTACACAGGTAAACAAATAAAATTGCAATGAAATGTGAAAAATAAAAGAAATATATTCAAGGTAGAATAGTTACTCAGGAAGGCCAATGATTAATTTTCTGGGGTAAGGAAAAGGAGAACTTCACAGAGAAAACATGTTTGAGCTCTGAAATGTTAAGTAGGAAGTTTCATGTGGCCAATAACATGGAGCTGTGTGGAGGCCATTCCAGGTAAAGGAAAGGGCAAGAGACCTTCTAGAAGCAGAAATATATGATATGATATGATATGATATGATATGATATGATATGATACTGTCGTGGGGTGGAGAGTGATGTGGCTGATTTGTAGGTAAGGGCCAGATCATCACAGATTTTTGTAGGTATTCTAAAGGAGCTTGTACCTTATTCTGTAGGCCCTGAGAGCAGGGGAGCATGGAATGAATTGGTTAGGATTACATTTTATAAAGAGCACCTTCATTGCGTTATAGAAAGTCAACTGGAAGCTCAAGACGCTAGAGATGGAGAGGCCAGATAGCAGCCAGTCACAATTCAGGGCAAACATAATCAAAATTGGACTTTATAGAAGTGTTATTAAATACTTACCTCATTTAAGATCTCATCTGAAGATACTGATTTGACTGTTTCCTTATGTCTGAGGTGAGATACGGATGATATCAAATAAGTGGGCAGATCCAAGGCTCTTCAGGAAAAACGAGTTAGAGGTAAACACTTTAAGTAATTTTAACATTAGTGTTGGTGGGAATCAGTAGCGTTTTGCCTATGTTCATGGAGATAAAGAATTCAGTTACCCTGGATCTGAAAATTTGCTTTGTATCTTCTTATCATAGGTGGTTAGAGCTAAACATTTGATAATCACTATTCTGGAAGACTGGCTCCTAAGTGCGGAACTATGTATTGGATCCAGTTTGTGATAAGTTTTCACTGGACTTTGCAAAGGAGAAAAATAAGGCAAGCGATACATGGAGATTATATCCTTCCTGTTTTAGGTATTATAATATTCTGTCTTTTACAAATTGATGATTACAGAAAATGGTGGTGATTTTATGATGTCCTTATTTCATAAAAGGTAGCCCTTGAAATGTGCATTTGTTTTGAGAACATCAGTTCTATTAGATAAATAAGGATGTAGTTTATAAAACATAGGAAAAACTTTTGAGAGGTTTTATAAATTAGGTTTTATAGATAATCTATAGATTAGTACCCAGTAAGCAAAATATTTTCTCACATGTAGAAATCATGGGGTGTGGTTAACATAAGACAAAAAGAGCACATAGGTGTTAAACATAGGAAGGGATACTTAATATTCCTGAGATACCTGGGTTCTAAATATCCGTAACATACGATTCGTACATGAGACTAAATATATAAGACACTCAATATTCAGGATACACTAAATATACATGAGCATTTAATATTCATGATGCCTTAATTTGGCCACTAAATGGCAATGTCTATTCTGGCCCCACATATCCTTGGCTCAAGAAACATAAATAAAACACAGAGAGTGCCTGCAGAAGAGTTGGGTAAGATCTGATTTTTGCAGAGGTCAACCAAAATGACAAGTCCCAGACAGAGCCCACTTTCAATACTAAGAGGGGCCAGTGGCAGAGAACAGTGCACTTGGCAAGAGCAGCATCACAAGTTTCCACAACAGGGAATAGGGACAAAGGTATTTATTTGATATGTCACCCCAAAATACACATGCTGAAGTTACTTTGTGCATCTCAAACTTCTGAAAACTCTTAAGACATGGCAATGACAGTATGACTATCCAAATGAAGACTTCAGCTTTCATTCCATTTCTGTATATGGAGCATTAAAAAAGTGCAGAGTTTTACACGTAGGACAGTTTGGAAATTATATTTAAGACAGAGCTTTTGCAACTGTAAAAACTGGTGCACACTGTCTTACCTATTAACTGTTGTGTTTCTGGTAGGAATATTGTAAGCCCGCAGTATTCTAACAAGAATCTTAATATCTCCATCACAGATAGTCTGTGCGGCCACCTTTCTCCTTTCTTTCCTCTGAGGCTTTAACTTTCTTTGTCGTTCAACAAGCTTACAAACTGCATATGTCAACTGGCTAAAGAGTAAAAAAGTGATCATCCGCATATACACAAGATTACTTTGTTTTAAAAGACATCAATTTTTAAAGTTACCTATTGTAAATAAGGCCATTATTCTGAACCTATATGTTCTCCACTGTGGAGCGGATACAGAGTTGTCTTAAACCGAAGGAAAGAAGCTTTTTTGGAGCATAGAAGAGATGCTATGCTCACTGTCATGTTATGAGAAAATGTGATTGCTCCATGCCCTTTGGGTACATGGTCCAAGAAAAGACAAGGAGAGGTAATTCCACGAAACATGATGTTCTTTCAGAATATTATTCATTTTTCAGGAATTGCTCTCTTGAAAGTGGTTAGACACTAAACTTTTCTGCATGGCTTTGAGACAGGAGTTAGTTACACAGGCTGCCAACACAAATCCATGGAATTATAGCTTTATGGCCACACGCATTCCCCCCCTCCCCAAAAAAATGAAAATAAAATACAATAGATTTCTGCATCCAAACCAATTTAAAACCTTATTAGTAGCATTAGGAATCTGCATGTGGCCCCAGGGAGGGTTCCCAGAAACATGGCATGCATAGTCCAGGTCCCACCGCTAAGTTTCAGAGACAGAATGATATAAGAATTGAGTTCAGCCAAAGGCTCCCCCAACTGCTGTCTGTGGATCACAGCACCCATGTATGGTTGAGGATTCAGTTTTGAAAGGGGGAGATTGTAGGCTTAATGTGTGGTGCTGCCAGCAGTGACTTTTCCAGTAGCGGTTCCAGGACAGGAAAATCTTAGGACAAAACTAATTTGGGACAAAGGTATTTCTTTTCTTTTTCTTTCTCGCCTAAAAACGATCAATAAGGAGAGGGTTAAAAACTGAAATACTACCGGGGCACCTGGGTGGCTCAGTCAGCTAAAGCGTCCAATTACGGCTTAGGTCATGGTCTCATGGCTGTTGGGTTCAAGCCCCACAACAGGCTCTGTGCTGACACCTCAGAGCCTAGAGCCCCCTTCAGATTCTGTGTGTGTGTGTGTCTCTCTGCCCCTCCCCGGCTTGTGCTTTCTCTCAAAAAATAAACATTAAAAAAATTAAAATGCTATGCAATTGAAAATACATATCATATAGATATGTCCAAAGTGCAATTTTAAATAACCAAAAAAAAAAAAAACCTAATAAAAAAATAACAAAATGGGGCGCCTGGGTGGCTCAGCTGGCTAAGCATCCAACTTTGGCTTAGGTCATGATCTCATGATTCGTGGGTTAGAGCTCCACATCAGGCTCTGTGCTGATAGCTCAGAGCCTGGAGCCTGTTTTGGATTCTGTGTCCCCCTCTCTCTCTGCTCCTCCCCCGGCTCACACTCTGTCTCTCTCTCTCTCAAAAATAAATAAACATTAAAAAAATTAATAATATATTTTAAGTCACTATATTTCACTTTAAGCTTTGTAAATGCATCCTTTGCATGTAACTTAATATTAGAACAGAGAACATAGAGAAATTTGAAGGCATTATCTTACACCTTTATATTTCATATTTAAATAATAATTTTTACTATGTACCTTGCAGATACAATTTCTTCATAATCAGCCACAACATCCGATAAGTTAACTTTGCTAACTTTGACAATTCTTTTCATTATCAACTTTTTCATCTACAAAAAAATAAATTTTATTTAAAGAAATAACAGTTTCTATTTGAAGATTAAGTATTTACAATGGTAATGGTGCCACTATTTTTCACTCCTAATTTCTGCAAGCAATGAATGGAAAAGGAGATTAGGAGGATTTCACAAAAGTGAATGCAAACATATTAATGATACTATTTTGCCATTGTTACCTTTTTCAGAAAATTGGCAGAATTAATCCGTTGTGCAGTAATAGAATTGACATCTGAAATGGGAATATCCTTCTCTATCTGAGTTTCATATTCCTAAACAGAGAATTAAGTTAGTTTCACCTCTTCAATGTCACGGAGTTCAGCTATGATACACTGCAATAAAATATTAAATGTTCACTTTGGTTCATGGATAGGAGACGCTGGAAATCACTAAGCATTAGCTAAGAAGAGCTTTTGATTCTTTTGTTTGCTTCTAGGATAAAGTCCATTCATCTTTTAAAATAGAGTAATGTTGAGGAAAAAATTACGATTGAGAAATTATGAAAAAATGTGAAGATGATTGAGAAATGTTCTTTATGCATATATTTACCTGGCAATCACTGAAAATAAAACATATAGGAAATAGTATAGTATCAATAACTTTAATTTTTAATTTATAACCTTATTTTATTTTATTTTTTATTTTTTTTTATTTTTTTTATTTTTTTTATTTTTTTTATTTTTTAATATATGAAATTTACTGTCAAATTGGTTTCCATACAACACCCAGTGCTCATCCCAAAAGGTGCCCTCCTCAATACCCATCACCCACCCTGCCCTCCCTCCCACCCTGCCCTCCCTCCCACCCCCCATCAACCCTCAGTTTGTTCTCAGTTTTTAACCTTATTTTAAAAAAAAATTTTAAAGTAAACCCTACACCCAATGTGGGGCTCGAACTCACAACCCCAAGATCAAGAGTTGCATGTTCCACTGACTAAGCCAGCCAGGTGCCCCTTAACTTCTAGCTTTAAAAAGTTAATGATAGGAAGATGACAGCGTAGGAGGACGCTGAGGTCAACGCGTCCTGCGGATCACTTAGATTCCACCCACACCTGCCTAAATAACCCAGAAAATCGCCAGAAGACTAGCAGAACGGATTCTCCAGAGGCAAGTGTAGACAAGAGGCCCACAGAAGAGAGGCGCCTCCCGAAGCGGATCTCCAAGGGAAAAGCCAGCTGAGCCTGCCCCTCCTGCCCCCGTGCACCTTGTGGATCCACCCCAGCTAATACGCCAGATCCCCAGCACCACAAACCTGGCAGTGTGCAAGTAGCCCAGATGGGCCACGCCACCCCACAGTGAATCCCACCCTTAGGAGAGGGGAAGAGAAGGCACACACCAGTCTGACTATGGCCCCAGCGGTGGGCTGGGGGCAGACATCAGGTCTGACTGCGCCCACCAATGCAAGTTATTCAAGACAGCACAGGGGAAGTGGCCCCGCAGTCCCGCACCACTCCAGGGACTATCCAAAATGACGAAACGGAAGAATTCCCCTCAAAAAAACATCCCGGAAATAACGACAGCTAATGAACTGATCAAAAACTATTTAAACAATATAACAGAAAGTGAATTTAGAGTAATAGTCATAAAATTAATCGCTGGGCTTGAAAACAGTATAAAGGACAAGAGAATCTATTGCTACAGAGATCAAGGGAGTAAGGAACAGCCAGGAGGAGCTAAAAAATGCTATTAATGATCTGCAAAATAAAATGGAGACAACCATGGCTCGGATTGAACAGGCAGAGGAGAGAATAGGTGAACTAGAAGATAAAATTATGGAAAAAGAAGAAGCTGAGAAAAAGAGAGATAAAAAAATCCAGGAGTATGAGGGGAAAATTAGAGAACTAAGTGATGCACTAAAGAGAAATAATCTACGCATAATTGGTATTCCAGAGGAGGAAGAGAGAGGGAAAGGTGCTGAAGATGTACTTGTAGCAATAATAGCTGAGAACTTCCCTGATCTGGGGAAGGAAAAAGGCATTGAAATCCAAGAGGCACAGAGAACTCCCTTCAGATGTAACTTGAATCGATCTTCTGCACGACATATTACAGTGAAACTGGCAAAATACAAGGATAAAGAGAAAATTCTGAAAGCAGCTAGGGATAAACGTGCTCTAACATATAAAGGGAGACCTATAAGACTCGTGACCGATCTCTCCACTGAAACTTGGCAGGCCAGAAAGGAATGGCAGGAGATCTTCAATGTGATGAACAGAAAAAAATATGCAGCCGAGAATCCTTTATCCAGCAAGTCTGTCATTTAGAATAGAAGGACAGATAAAGGTCTTCCCAAACAAACAAAAACAGAAGGAATTCATCACCACTAAACCAGCCCTACAAGAGATCCTAAGGGGGATCCTGTGAGACAAAGTACCAGAGACATTGCTACAAGCATGAAACCTACGGACATCACAATGACTCTAAACCCGTATCTTTCTATAATAACACTGAATGTAAATGGACTAAATGTGCCAACCAAAAGACACAGGGTATCAGAATGGATAAAAAAACAAGACCCATCTATTTGCTGTCTACAAAAGACTCATTTTAGACCTGAGGACACCTTCAGATTGAGAGTGAGGGGATGGAGAACTATTTATCATGCCACTGGAAGTCAAAAGAAAGCTGGAGTAGCCATACTTATATCAGACAAACTAGACTTTAAATTAAAGGCTGTAACAAGAGATGAAGAAGGGCATTATATAATAATCACAGGGTCTATCCATCAGGAAGAGCTAACAATTATGTCTATGCGCCGAATACAGGAGCCCCCAAATAGATAAAACAATTACTCACAAACATAAGCAACCTTATTGATAAGAATGTGGTAATCGCAGGTGACTTTAACACTCCACTTACAGAAATGGATAGATCATCTAGACACACGGTCAATAAAGAAACAAGGGCCCTGAATGATACATTGGATCAGATGGACTTGACAGATATATTTAGAACTCTATATCCCAAAGCAACAGAATATACTTTCTTCTCGAGTGCACATGGAACATTCTCCAAGATAGATCAAATACTGGGTCACAAAACAGCCCTTCATAAGTATACAAGAATTGAAATCATACCATGCATACTTTCAGACCACAATGCTATGAAGCTTGAAATCAACCACGGGAAAAAGTCTGGAAAACCTCCAAAAGCATGGAGGTTAAAGAACACCCTACTAAAGAATGAGTGGGTCAACCAGGCAATTAGAGAAGAAATTAAAAAATATATGGAAACAAACGAAAATGAAAATACAACAATCCAAACGCTTTGGGACGCAGCAAAGGCAGTCCTGAGAGGAAAATACATTGCAATCCAGGCCTATCTCAAGAAACAAGAAAAATCCTAAATACAAAATCTAACAGCACACCTAAAGGAAATAGAAGCAGAACAGCGAAGACAGCCTAAACCCAGCAGAAGAAGAGAAATAATAAAGATCAGAGCAGAAACAAACAATATAGAATCTTAAAAAACTGTAGAGCAGATCAACGAAACCAAGAGTTGGTTTTTTGAAAAAATAAACAAAATTGATAAACCTCTAGCCAGGCTTCTCAAAAAGAAAAGGAAGATGACCCAAACAGATAAAATCATGAATGAAAATGGAATTATTACAATCAATCCCTCAGAGATACAAGCAATTATCAGGGAATACTATGAAAAATTATATGCCAACAAACTGGACAACCTGGAAGAAATGAACAAATTCCTAAACACCCACACGCTTCCAAAACTCAATCAGGAGGAAATAGAAAGCTTGAACAGACCCATAACCAGCGAAGAAATTGAATCAGTCATCAAAAATCTCCCAACAA
>NC_064818.1:53246221-53324921 GCF_023721935.1 Panthera uncia | reverse complement strand
TCTATGAAGCCAGTATTACTTTGATTCCTAAACCAGACAGAGACCCATTAAAAAAAGAGAACTACAGACCAATATCCCTGATGAATATGGATGCAAAAATTCTCAATAAGATACTAGCAAATCGATAGAGCATATAAATAGATACAGCATATAAAAAGAATTATTCATCATGATCAAGTGGGATTCATTCCTGGGATGCAGGGCTGGTTCAACATTCACAAATCAATCAATGTGATACATCACATTAATAAAAGAAAAGATAAGAACCATATGATCCTGTCAATCGATGCAGAAAAGGCATTTGACAAAATTCAGCAACCTTTCTTAATAAAAACCCTCGAGAAAGTCGGGATAGAAGGAACATACTTAAACATCATAAAAGCCATTTATGAAAAGCCCACACCTAACATCACCCTCAATGGGGAAAAACTGAGAGCTTTCCCCCTGAGATCAGGAACACAACAGGGATGTCCACTCTCACCGCTGTTGTTTAACATAGTGTTGGAAGTTCTAGCATCAGCAATCAGACAACAAAAGGAAATCAAAGGCATCAAAATTGGCAAAGATGAAGTCAAGCTTTCACTTTTTGCAGATGACATGATATTATACATGGAAAATCTGATAGACTCCACCAAAAGTCTGCTAGAACTGATACATGAATTTAGCAAAGTTGCAGGATACAAAATCAATGTACAGAAATCAGTTGCATTCTTATACACTAATAATGAAGCAACAGAAAGACAAATAAAGAAACTGATCCCATTCACAATTGCACCAAGAAGCATAAAATACCTAGGGATAAATCTAACCAAAGATGTAAAAGATCTGTATGCTGAAAACTATAGAAAGCTTATGAAGGAAATTGAAGAAGATATAAAGAAATGGAAAAACATTCCGTGCTCATGGATTGGAAGAATAAATATTGTCAGAATGTCAATACTACCCAAAGCTATCTACACATTCAATGCAATCCCAATCAAAATTGCACCAGCATTCTTCTCAAAACTAGAACAAGCAATCCTAAAATTCATATGGAACCACAAAAGGCCCCGAATAGCCAAAGTAATTTTGAAGAAGAAGACCAAAGCAGGAGGCATCACAATCCCAGACTTTAGCCTCTACTACAAAGCTGTAATCATCAACACAGCATGGTATTGGCACAAAAACAGACACATAGACCAATGGAATAGAATAGAAACCCCAGAACTAGACCCACAAACGTATGGCCAACTCATCTTTGACAAAGCAGGAAAGAACATCCAATGGAAAAAAGACAGTCTCTTTAACAAATGGTGCTGGGAGAACTGGACAGCAACATGTAGAAGATTGAAACTAGACCACTTTCTCACACCATTCACAAAAATAAACTCAAAATGGATAAAGGACCTGAATGTGAGACAGGAAACCATCAAAACCCTAGAGGAGAAAGCAGGAAAAGACCTCTCTGACCTCAGTCGTAGCAATTTCTTACTTGACACATCCCCAAAGGCAAGGGAATTAAAAGCAAAAATGAATTACTGGGACCTTATGAAGATAAAAAGCTTCTGCACAGCAAAGGAAACAACCAACAAAACTAAAAGGCAACCAACGGAATGGGAAAAGATATTTGCCATTGACGTATCGGACAAAGGGCTAGTATCTAAAATCTATAAAGAGCTCACCAAACTCCACTCCCAAAAAACAAATAACCCAGTGAAGAAATGGGTAGAAAATATGAATAGACACTTCCCTAAAGAAGACATCCAGATGGCCAACAGGCACATGAAAAGATGCTCAATATCACTCCTCATCAGGGAAATACAAATCAAAACCACACTTATGTATCACCTCACGCCAGTCAGAGTGGCCAAAATGAACAAATCAGGAGACTACAGATGCTGGAGAGGATGTGGCGAAATGGGAGCCCTCTTGCACTGTTGGTGGGAATGTGGGAATGCAAACTGGTACAGCCGCTCTGGAAAACAGTGTGGAGGTTCCTCAGAAAATTAAAAATAGACCTACCCTATGACCCAGCAATAGCACTGCTAGGAATTTACCCAAGGGATACAGGAGTACTGATGCATAGGGGCACTTGTACCCCAATGTTTACAGCAGCACTCTCAACAATAGCCAAATTATGGAAAGAACCTAAATGTCCATCAACTGATGAATGGATAAAGAAATTGTGGTTTATATACACAATGGAGTACTACGTGGTAATGAGAAAGAATGAAATATGGCCCTTTGTAGCAATGTGGATAGAACTGGACAGTGTGATGCTAAGTGAAATAAGCCATACAGAGAAAGACAGATACCATATGTTTTCACTCTTATGTGGATCCTGAGAAACTTAACAGAAACCCATGGGGGAGGGGAAGGAAAAAAAAAAAAAGAGGTTAGAGTGGGAGAGAGAGCCAAAGCATAAGAGACTCTTAAAAACTGAGAACAAGCTGAGGGTTGATGGGGGGTGGGAGGGAGGGGAGGGTGGGTGATAGGTATTGAGGAGGGCACCTTTTGGGATGGGCACTGGGTGTTGTATGGAAACCAATTTGACAATAAATTTCATATATTGAAAAAAAAAGTTAATGGTAACTTTAATTTTACATCCAACAGTTGGTATAAGATTGTCAGGCTGTGTCATCTATATAATTTAGAATAAATCTGCATCTGTTATATCTGCATTTGTGGGATACATCCTTAATGTACATGGAAATTGTTTTACATTATGGATATCACCAAACACTACCCAAAAATAATGAAGTAGATACTTTATAACTTTCAGCTATATTACAATGAACATTCTTTTATCTGAAAGTAACTTATTTGTTCTTCCAATTTTCTGCAAGAAATCTTGAATTTAATTCTGTTGGTCGGTAACTTTTACTTAAAAATATATATTTCGTATCACTTCATTCTTTAAAGTATTAACTTATAGGAGTTACTTAAATATTATAATATCTAGATATTAATTTTTGTTATATGTGTTATATATTTTCTTAATCTGTAGGGTTTTAATCTTAATATCTTATATGTATCTTATATGTATATTAATCTTAATATGTATTCCTTTTGTGAGATTTGAATTTGACTTTACTTCTTTCTACAGAGATGACCAGAACCACTTAACAGATAGTCCATTTTTTTCCAACTGATTTGTGACGATACCTCTGCCAAACATAGAAGTTTCCACACATGCATGATAAGTCTGTTTGGAGGCCCTCTGCTCTATTTCACTGGTTTGGGATTGTATTACTACATTTTCACGTTAATTTGGGGAGGACCAGCATCCTACAATGTGGGCATCTTACAACTTCCTATCAGTGAACACTTACTCAGATTTTTTTTTTACATCATTCAAAATGTTTTATAATTGTCTCCATTAAGTTTTTGAACGTCTTTTTTGTTAAATATACTCCTGAGTATCTTAGAGTTTTTATTGTCATTGAAGGGGTATCTTCATTAAGTTCCATTTTTAGTAGGTTTTTACTGATGTATAGAATGCTATTTATTTTTGTCTTTATTTTCTCCTCAGATTTTTCAAACCTACAGAAAATTACCAAGAATGTTAAAATCCATATACCCATTTTCTTGATTAAGTAATTACAGTTGATCCTTGAACACCATGGGTTTGGACTGTGCAGGCACACTTAGATACAGATTTTTTTTGCAGTATGGTACTGAAAATATATATATATTTTTTAATTACGATTTTCTTAATAACATTTTCTTTTCTCTCTAGCTTACTTTATGGTAAGAATACAGCATATAATAATGTAACATACAAAATATGTGTTAATCAATGCTTTATGTTATTGGTAACACATCTAGTCCACAATAGGCTATTAGTTCAGTCTGAGGGGAGTCAACAGTTATACACAAACTTTCAACTGCTCAGGGTTCGATGCTCCTAACCCCCAAGTTGTTACAGGATCAACTGTGTACTTTGCCACATCTGCTTAATCTCTTTTATTATTTTTATTATTTTGGCTAAAATATCTCAAAGTAAATTATAGATACCATGATACCTCATTCCTAAATAAATACTTCAGCATGAATCTTCAAAAAACTAAGGACTAACAACCACGATGCCATAATCTCAGACAACAAAATTAACAACTTCCCGGTATTATTTAATACTCATCCCATAGTCAAATTTCACCAATTGCCATTTTTCCCCCTCAAAATCTAGATCTAATTACGGATCATGTTGCCTGTGGTTGTCCCTTTAGTCTCTTTTAATCTAAAATACTGTGCCTTTTTAAGGAGGTTAAAACAGTTGTACCTGCCAGCCAGTTGTCCCACATTGCAAATTTGATTGTTTCAGTGGTGCCACTTAGCTTGTTTCTCTAGTCCTCCTATTTCTTGTAAACAAATTCATCTAAAGTCCTAACTGGAATCAGATTACACACATTTGGCAAGGATATTTCATTATAATGTTGTGTATTTTATACTGTATCATGTAAGGGCCAGTAATATCTGGCTGTCCTTTATATCAGTTTTCTATTGCTGCTGTAACAAATTATCACAGATTAAGTGGCTTCCAACAACACAAACTTATCCTCTCACAGTTTTGTAGGTTCGAGGTTCTAGTTCTCTGCCCCAGGTCTCACAAGGTGTAGGCCAGCCAGGTTCTTATTGGGAAGCTCCAGAAGGATCTGTTTCCGAGCGCACGGACACTGTTGGCAGAATCCAGGACCCTGCAGCTATGGGACTGAGGTCTGATTCCCTTGCTGCTGTCAGCTGGGGCCCCCTCTTAGCTTCCAGGGACCCGTCTCCAGTCTTTACAGGTAGGTGGGTCTCTAAATCTCAGAGCCAGCAACCACATGTTGAATCCTTCTCTTGACAAATCTCTGATTTCTCTTGCTGCTGTTTTTCCTCCCAGCTGGAAAAATTTCTCTGCTTTTAAAGGCTCATATAATTAGATTAGGTCCACCCAGGTAATCCAGGATAATCTTCCTGTTTTAAACAACGTAACAGAACATATTCACAGGTTCTGGGGATTAGGGAGTGGACATCCTTAGGGAGTCATTATCCTGTCTACCACAATTAAGAAGATTAAGTTGGATCACTGAATCGAGATGGTGACAACTAGATTTCTTCATTGTAGAGGCACAATGTTCTTTTTGCTGTAACAAAATTGCTATTCATTTTAAAATATGGATATTATATTCAACAAATTTATTATTTTTGATAGTTTGTTGTAGATTCTCTTATGTTTTCCATGTAGACAAATGTATTTTCTGCAAACAAAGGCAGTTTGTCTTTTCTAATTCTAATGTCCTCTTTCCTTTCTTCTTTTTGTCTTAATGTGTTGGCTCTTACTGGTAGAGATAATAGTGGCCATCCTTATGTTGTTCAGATTAATGGGAAAATTGATGTCTATCCACTGAGTATAATATTTGTCTAGGAGCCTATGAGGAAACGGATTTCTGGTCATGATCCTTACACCAACTCAGTTTCAGAACCACACAGATAGTAGGGTCACTGAATCATACTCACGGGACCAATTATAAGGAACAGGTTTTTTCCAGAATGCTAGAAAGCTGGAGACAGAGAATTTGTTCAGGGACACTTAGGTACTGGCTCTATTTCTTTTCTTGAAGGATAATATGGCCTTGACTTGGGTTCAAGAGCCAGAAGAGTCCAAAGTTTGTAAACATTCCCTTAAATGGAAGTGCACTTACCATATAAGTATTAATTCTCCTGGAGTAGTTATGTAAATTTTGCCTATTGTGTACAAGGGATTTTTGTTTGATTGATTTTTTTCTTTGTTTCATTTCATTTTGTTAACTCTGGCAAAACCTTACTCTGTGTGGACATGTCACAAGAAGCTTAATCCCCATTAGGGTTCCAAAGCCCAGGAAAAACCAGCATCAAAATTTGTTGCAGGTGTCCTGTCCTATGTTCTTCTCTGTTTCTGTATGTTTCTGCATCCCTGGCTGATTACATCTGAAACTCAATCCAATCATCCAGTGGGTGTGTAGGTGGTGCCTTCTTGTCTCCCAACCTCTCCCTATAACTTGAGTTTTAAATGTAATGAGTCTTGTATATGTTTGTTTGCATATACTCTAAATTAGGGTATAAAAGCTAAAGGATGGCTAAGTGGCAGCAACAAAAACAAACATACAGAATTCTTTACATTATTTTTTTTAATGTGTAATTATTTTTGAGAGAGAGAGAGAGAGAGAGAGAGAGAGAGAGAGAGAGAGACAGAGTGCAAGTAACACAGAATCTGAAGCAGGCTTCAGGCTCTGGGCTGTCAGCACAGACCCAGTCGCGGGGCTTGAACTCACGAACTGTGAGATCTTGACCTGAGCCAAAGTCGTATGCTTAATCAACTGAGCCACCCAGGCACCCCTACGTTATTTTTTAAAACAAGTTTTACTATATTTAATATTAAGTAGTGTACTGCAATTTCCTTTCAGCCCAGGACAAAAACAAATATCAAAGAATTTATTCATTTTTTTTTCATTGATTGATAATAACCAAAGTGAAATTAAAAAACCTATTTTAACCTACTTTTAAAGTAAACGTATTTTACTAGTTAAAAAAAAGAAAAAATAAGTTAGATTTAAAGCAGCAAAAATATTAATCTATCACACAATAAGTCATATTCAAATAGAAACCATGTACCTGGAAGACTAAATCTGGAATCTCTTTATCATAGAGAGGCATTTGCTGCAGAAGGAAAACATCTAATTGACCTGCATTTCTAAGTTGCAATAGCTGGAAACGTTTACTCTTTTCCATTTCCTCTTCAGAGACAAAGTTAAATTCATCTTGCATCTGTTCAAGACGAAAATACTTTGGAATGTCCTGTCCTTTATGTTTCATGTACTATAAAACATAAATAATGTAAAGTCTTTACTGAAAATATTAATTTTTTTGAATTCAAGAATTATTTCAAAACACTGTTTCTCTCTCCCCCCGCCCAACTGTGAGATGTGAGAGTTGCCATATATGTAGGAAATGGAGCAGTGAATCTATACAAGAGACAGAATCTGGGGGAAAGAAAAGAAAGAAAGAAAAGGAAAAACAGAATCCAGCATATATGGCTTCCCAACCTTTTCCTGGTCGTGACTTAAGCGAAAAATGAAAATATTTGTATTGCGCACTGGGTTAAAAGAGGAGACTATTTATATCTGGTTGCCATAACTGTTGAGAAAGGATCAAAATTTCTGTACACCTGTAACCAACTGAGCACGTTAGTTGGGGAGCTCCGATCTAGGGAAGCTTAACTGCAACGATCTGTGCATTGTTTTAGCCTATAAATGCACATGTGAGTACATGGTTCATGTAAAGAAGAGAGCTAGCTGCCAAAGATTTATTCGCTGTAGTTCTACAAGGAAAAATAAAACACAGAATGAATAACTACAGTAAAAGGTAGAATGATATCAGAGCCATAGAAGTTATAAAAAGAAAAAAAAGTTAACAGGAGCGAAAAGAAAGAAGGGCCCGTATCTAACTGAGGTTATCAAGGAAACCTTCACCAGACTTGCATGGTAGGTGAGACAGTCACCATGGGTGCCCTTCTGGGCAGAGGGAATGACATGCATAAAGGTATGAAGAATGCATGTTTGAGGCACACAGAGCAGTTCAGATGGCTATAAGAAAGAGAAGTGAACAGATAATGCAGCCTTTGAGGGAAAGGATATGTCTATAAATCATCTTTATACCTCTGGCATCTATAATACCACTGGTCCTCAGTAGTTACATAAGAGATGTTAGCTTGAAGGTTAGCCTATAGGGTGTACTGCAGGCTGCTAAGGAAGGGCAGAGTACCAACCATCAGGTCTCCACTAGCAATTATTTCAGTTGCTAAATTTCTAATTGCCTTTACAGTACTGTAAACTGGTTGAAAGTTCTATGTCCCCAGAATTATCTTTACACGCCTCGTGGTGCCTAGAAAAATATACAGCAAACTTTGAAGTATGAGGGAGGAGAGCTTACAAAATAGAATATATTTTTAGTATTGATATTTGCTATAACTTACCATGACAAATTCCATTAAATCAGAATATTCTGGATTATTTGGATCAATTTTTACTTCATTTGCCCATTCAAAAAGCTTCCGTGCATTAATGAGCCATGGAATTCCAGGAACGCCTCTTGCATCTACATTCCTTAACACACTAACATAGAGAAAAGTATTTGGTGACCTTGCACACTATATGCAGGTTGTGTGTCTGTTATGCTGGGTAAAACCTACCCATTCCAGGTAGTTAAAGATGAAAGCTATCCTTCCCCTGCATTTAAGGATAAAACAGAAGATTTGGGTGTGATATCTCTCCTGGTTCTTCGCACATTCTAACTTGTATCGTAGCTTGTTGATAAATGTGTCTACCACCTTCCTTAAGAGACAATAAGCTTCTTAACAGTAACGGCTATAAATATCCATCTTTGCCATCTCCACCCTGTGTAGTAGCTAAAACATAGTAGATGCCCAAGTGAATAGTGCTTACTGAATGTACTTTGTAAACCCTGAGGAAAGTAACTTGTTAAATATTTTCTTTCTATAGGACACACAATATTGAAATTTAATCAAGATGTTAGCTTTAGCAAAATTAATAAAGTCCACAATATAAAAAGAATCTTTAGGCTCTATCTTTACAATTGAAACATAATATCGAGTAATACTGGGACATATTCTGCCAGAAGACTATCTTTGCTCATATGAGGCCACCTGGGGAAGTTGGAGAGCTATAGGAATCTAGACTCGTAATTCATTCTTGGTGGCCTCAGCTATAGGCTAAGTGCAAAAGAAATTCAACCCCAAACAGTAAGGATTTCTTTGGAGCCATCAATTATCCGTTATTTCATCTCTCTCTTCATAGATAATTTGCCTCATCATGTGTAATTAGAGGGATTTGTACCAGAAAATCTCTAAGATCCTTTCCATAAAGTAACTCAAGAAATGCTCCAGTCCATAAACTGGGAGTCCAGAAATACAGTTCTAACTCAGATTAAATAATGTCTTAATCCAAACATGGACACTATCTTACATTGTCTACTTTCCATCAGCTTCTATTCATATTTCTCTGATGAATCTTTAGAAGCTATTGCTAACTAAGCCAATGCCTGGTTTGATAGGATGTAAACACAATTACAAATAGGTGAAGTATGAGTATTCTTCCTTTCTTTAATTCCTATTTCTGTCCTTGTATTTGAACTGTTTTGATATCTTTGTCACAAGAGATCTCTAGGGCCTAATACCCCTGATGTTATCATGTAAGAAACTTTCCTTCTCACAGGAAATTTTCCTTCTCCTAGGAAGAGCCCTAGCCTAGGTCACAAAGCCCGAGGCAAAGCTTACATGTTATAGATTAAGGAGAGAAACTTACCCATGATTTCTGCCTCGTGGACAGTAATAAAGACCTGAGAACATCTCCTACCTTTGCTACAGTGATTCTTCCCGTTACCTCATAGGTGTTCAGCTGTGGGCTACGGCAAAATCCCTGTCACCTGTATTTCCTTCTCCACAACCAAATGCCAAGCAAGTAACACAATTCAGTGGCATTAAGTATATTCACAGTGTTGTACAACCACCGTCACTATCTCGTTCCAGAATTTTTATCATTCCAAACAGAAACTCTGTTAAACAGCAACTCAACAACTCCCCATTCCTCCCTCCCTTCAACTGCTGGCTTTTGTCTCTATGAATTAAGCAAAAAAAAAAAAAATTTTAAAAAAGGTAAAGTTATTAAGGGAGAAAAGACAGACTGTCTACAAAACACCAACACGGCAGACTTTTAAACAGGAATAATAAATCCCAGAAAATTATGCAATTCTAGCTTCAAAATGTCAATGGAAAATAAAATAAAAATCAACCTCAGATTTTACACCCAAAGTATTATTCAAGAATGGGGACAAAGGGGGCACCTGGGTGGCTCAGTGGTTAAGTGTTAGACTCTTGATTTTGGCTTGGGTCATGATCTCACGGTCATGAGACTCAGCCCTGCACTGGGCTTTGCACTGAGCAGGGAGCCTGCTTAAGATTCTCCCTCTGCCCTCTCCCCTGCTCTCTCTCTCTCTCTCAAAGAAGTAGGAGGACTAAATAAATATATACAATAACTAAACAAATTTGCTAGCCATAGAAAGTGAGTGGAAGAATCATTAAAGGAGCAAATGTTCAGTAAGAAAAGTAAATGTAGAATGAAAGTGTGAAAGATAAACAGGTGCAAATACAAAAGTCAATCATGTCAGAAAAGTAAATTAACTAATGAGCATAAGAAAAACTGTTTCATATTTTAAAAATGTGTTAAACCAAAACTCTAGACAACAATCACTGAGATTAGAGAGATGTGCTCAGTGTGGTATTAAAACATGCCAAGATTTTCTTTTCATTCACTGCTTCATCTCCAGCTCATTGATGAATGAATGAATGAATGAATGAATGAATGAGTAAATCAGAGAATAAATGAAGCCTTTATTTTGGATCTCCTTTGGTTCCACGCTCTGACTCTCACAAGTCAGACTTGCTTTTTGGAGCACCCATCCTAGGTTTCTGGAACGCCTTCTCAGCACCAGCCCTTGAGCACCCACAACTGTAGAGGAGAGTTCTGGAACCAATCACGGTGATCACAGAGGCCCCAGCTATAAAGTTTTACTTCAAGTTAACTACTTTAGAGAGCACTCTGGACTTTGAAACCTTCTCTTGCAATTCGCTTCCTGTTGAAATCTGTCATCTGTCCTGATCTTTCACAGAACTGCTTTCAATCTTTTGTAAACTTGAGTTCCCAAGTAAAGGAACTGCTACCTGCAGCATCGCAGATGCCATCAGAGAAAAAGCTTCAAGAAGCGAAATGATATGGACAGGCCAGTGAATATGGCCAGAAGGTCACTGGTAGCATTCAGGAATAAATTGGTTAAGTTAGAGAGGGAATGTGTGAATAAAAAGTGGAGGCAAAGTACAAAGATGAGTAGACCACACAAATGAGGACTTGGACAGGAAAAATGGTCAAGACAGGTCTTCAAAGTTTAATCAAATGCCTGGGTTTTTCTTTGTTTTAAAACAAAGAAGGCTTCTTGGATACCAAAGACTAACAGCTTAGGGAAATGGAATAAAGACAATGTAAGAAAAAGGGATATAAATACATCATCAGGATCCTAAAGGAGACAAAGTTCCAAATTACCTGTATAAAAGCTTCAGAGTAAGGAGAACAAACCTTTGACTCCAAGAAAAAAAGCAAGGAATAGTATGATGAGGCAAAGATTGGAAATAGCTGCAGTGGGGACTATGCTAGGGAAAAACTAAGAAATAAAAACAAATAATGGTTCAGAGTATTAAAAGGTTACTCACTAGCTCCAAATGAATTACCTTTATTAATTTTTCATTTTTCTCTAAAATGCCCTTACTCAGGTCTCTAAGGAGATGACCTTATGTACTCAGCAAAACAAGGACATCATTAAAATTTAGTTTCTGTCTACATAGTTATTTCTGTCTCCTCTGATTTGAAGAGATATTTCCTCTCCTCTGAAGCCATAGCTATTCACTTGCATTCTGGTTCAACATCTTCTTTCTGTGAAGGATCGCATACTCTTTCTAGTACATTCTGGCTCTTTCTCTATGGATTTCATCACTTGTTCTAGGAAGATAAAGATTGCCCCAACTTTCAAGAAATCTATACTTTGATTCTATTGTCTCTCTTATTTTCAGCCTCTTCTTAAAACTTCTTGACCTCAGTTTCCTCAATATCAATTGCTGAGTGCTACTGACACTTTGTTTTTTTCTCTAAAACTATTGCCAAGGAAAGCATTTTTGAACTCTTACTGTCACTCTGGCCATATGTCACTGGTTTTATACACAGTGATCTCATTGTTATTTTTAAAATAGTCTCTAATTTCAGTCTTGATTTCCTGTTTAACCCAAGTTATTTATAGCAATGTTTTAAATTTTAAAAATTATTTTATTTTAAAAATAGACTCTTTAGAGTTTTAGGTTCAGAGCAAGACTGATCAGAAAGTGCACAGTTTCCATGTATCTCCTACCCCCACTCCCACCCCCCAAAAAAATGCTACCTCCTCTACTATCAATATCCTTTAACAGATGTATAATTTAGTACATTCATCACAATAAAAGACTTGCGTTTGTTACAACCAATGGTTGACACATCATTATCACTCCAAGTCCACAGTTTACATTACGGTTTATTTTTGGTGTTATACATTCCATTCCATAGGTTTTGACAAACATGTAATGGCAGGTATCTACAATGATAATATCATATAGATAGTAGTTTCACTGCCCTAAAAACCCCGTGTGTCCTGCCTATTCATCCCCGCCTACTCCTAATGCCTGGCAACCACTGATACTTTTTTGTCTCCACAGTTCTGACTTTTCCATAATGTCATATAGTTGGATATATAACTACGTCCTTTAGAAATATGTGTTTAGAGGTGCCTGGGTGGTTCAGCTGGTTGAGCGACCAACTCCTGATTTCAGCTCAGGTCATGATCTATAGTTCGTGAATCTGAGCCCTGCGTCAGGCTCTGCACTGACAGCACAGAGCCTGCTTGGGATTCTCTCTTTCTCCCTGTCTCTCTGCCTCTCTCCTGCTTGTGTGTGCTCTCTCTCTCTCAAAATAAATACATAAACCTAAAAAAACATAAAAATTCCATACCATTAAAAAATAATAACAAATATGTGTTTTGATGGGGAGGGGAAAGACCATCTTTTTGCTATCATCATTCATTAATTTTTAAATGATGGAAACCACTTGCCCCTTACATTTACTATTTTATTTAAATGTAGCAAACATATAAACCAGTATTATCATTTTTACAGAATTTTACTGTACTTAATTCTAGCAATCCTTTTTGTGGTATAATCTAGAAATTAATCCCAATTTCTCTAAGAAGTCCTAGGACATAGGGGCGTCTGGCTGGCTCAGTTGGTTAAGCGTCCAGCTCTTGATTTCAGCTCAGGTCATGATCTTATAGTTCGAGGGATCAAGCCCCATGTTAGGCCCTGTGTTGACAGCATGGGGCCTGCTTGGGATTCTCTCTCTCCCTCTCTCTCTGCCCCTACCCTGCACTCTCGTGCTCACTCTTTCTGTCTCTCTCACTCTCTCTCAAAATAAATAAACTTAAAAAAAAATAAATAAAGAAGTCCTGGGACACGAATAAGATTTCTAGGATTTTTCTTCTAGCAAACTGATAATGCATAAATGATTCTTTCATAATCCAAAATGTTTGGGAGATATAAAGGCTTCACAAATAAAATCCTTGGGAGTACTTGGCCCCTGCCTGCAAGAGCTATGGAACCGTTTCTGTCATCATCCATGTAGCTATTAACCTAAGCATTAAAGAGATAGTCACTTACATGTAAATCCAAATAAAAATAAATAGTCCAAATAAACTGACCTGCTCTTACCACTGCTAGAGTTTTTTTCCCTTTTACAGATATAGATTCTGTGTGATGCTTTGCTGAAGATTGGTATTATTTCATAAAAGTTTATTACCTGCATGCAGAAGAATGAAACTAGACCACTTTATTACACCATTCACAAAAATAAACTCAAAATGGATGAAGGACCTGAATGTGAGACAGGAAACCATCAAAACCCTAGAGGAGAAAGCAGGAAAAAACCTCTCTGACCTCAGCCGCAGCAATTTCTTACTTGACACATCTCCAAAGGCAAGGGAATTAAAAGCAAAAATGAACTATTGGGACCTCATCAAGATAAAAAGCTTCTTCACTGCAAAGGAAACAATTAACAAAACTAAAAGTCAACCGATGGAATAGGAAAAGATATTTGCAAATGACATATCGGATAAAGGGCTAGTATCCAAAATCTATAAAGAACTCACCAAACTCCACACCCAAAAAACAAATAATCCAGTGAATAAATGGGCAGAAGACGTGAATAGACACTTTTCTAAAGAAGACATCCAGATGGCCAACAGGCACATGAAAAGATGCTCAATATCACTCCTCATCAGGGAAATACAAATCAAAACCACACTGAGATACCACCTCACACTGGTCAGAGTGGCTAAAATGAACCAATCAGGAGACTATAGATGCTGGAGAGGATGTGGAGAAACAGGAACCCTCTTGCACTGTTGGTGGGAATGCAAACTGGTGCAGCTGCTCTGGAAAACAGTGTGGAGGTTCCTCAAAAAATTAAAAACAGATCTACCCTATGACCCAGCAATAGTACTGCTAGGAATTTACCCAAGGGATACAGGAGTGCTAATGCATAGGGGCACTTGTACCCCAATGTTTATAGCAGCACTTTCAACAACGGCCAAATTATGGAAAGAGCCTCAATGTCCATCAACTGACGAATGGATAAAGAAGATGTGGTTTATTTATACAATGGAATACTACTCGGCAATGAGAAAGAATGAAATCTGGCCATTTGTAGCAACGTGGATGGAACTGGAGAGTGTTATGCTAAGTGAAGTAAGTCAGGCAGAGAAAGACAGATACCATATGTTTTCACTCCTATGTGGATCCTGAGAAACTTAACAGAAAACCAGGGGGGAGGGGAGGGGGAGAAAAAAAGTTACAGAGAGGGAAGGAGGCAAACCATAAGAGATTCTTAAATACTGAGAGCAAACTGAGGGTTGATGGGGGGTGGGGGAGAGGGGAAAGCGGGTGATGGGCATTGAGGAGGGCACCTGTTGGGAGGAGCACTGGGTGTTATATGGAAACCAATTTGACAATAAATTACATATTAAAAAATAATAATTAAAAAATAAATAAATAAAATAAAATAAAATAAGTTTATTACCTGCAGTAAGCAGATCTTAAGGACTGCGACTTGGGTGTCAGAGGAATACCATTTTCGTCTAAAGCCCATGATAGACAGTAGCTAAGTTTTCCTGATGTCAAAAGACAAAGTTCTTCAGTTGCATTTCCCTCAAGAATAAAAGGCACATCTGTATATAAAAAGCATTAAAAACATGCAATTTAAATAAAGCACAGAGTTTAACACATTGTAGATGTTTTCCCCTGACTTTTACCTGTGGAACCCAAGGCTGTTCTGTGGTGACCCCAGGCTCTAATTTTAGAGCTCTCCCTCATTTCCCATCTAAGGTACCTCAAGGCAGACGACTTCAAACAGACTACAAAAGAGAGAGGAAAACCTAGGGATGAACGTCTCTACTGCCTTCTCCTTACAACCAGAACTTTTCTCAACCATTCTTTCTGGAAGTGGCTTCCAGAAGGAAAGGACATTGGCAGCAGGTCAAGCACCAAACCAGCTACTACTCTGTCCTTTTTCCCTACATTCCCGAGTCTTCTCCCTCTACCCATTTTCTTTCTCAGTCTCCAGGGGGCTTAACAATACATCCCTTCTCTCCTTTTCTCTCTTTCTCTCCCTCCTTCTCTCTCCCTTCCCTATTCAGTTCAAAGACAAATCAACACGTCCTGGAGCTTCTTTAGGCTTCACTGAAGGAGAGGTAGAAGCAGAGCAGTCTCTCCACTCAGGATCAGACTCCTGTTCCACAGAGCACCGTGCTCCTATTTCAGATAATTTAGGAAAAGCACAGGTGCTGATTCCAAATTTTAGATTTCCCAAAGATCTGATGATTCAAGACAAAGTGTAAAAAATCTTGGTTTAACATCTGAAAGGAGAGTTTAATACACATCAAACCTGATACCATAAACATAGCATTCTTTACTCACATAAATGATCCAGGGTCTCGTGGGATACGGAGTTCAAAAAGAGAATAGAGGTGGGGGAGGGGACGTTTTAAATACACTTACTGCTTCCTACTTCTCCATATGCAGGTGTGACCAGCTCATCAGAGCTAAACTCTACATATTCCAAAACAGTTTTGCTTTTCACCTCTGTGCTGTTAGGTAAAGGTAAATACAGTTTTGCCAGTAAGCTTGTCCTTTGACTTACTTCATAAACCTAAATATAAAAGAAACAGTTGATAGCTCACTGGAAGTACCAAATAAATAAGTAAATAAATAAAAAAAAAAAAGCTAAAAGCTAACATAAGAATCTTCACTAACACATTTTTATTCTTTTTTAAAAATACTAGAATATAAAATAGGTATAGCATTTCATCCACATGATTATAAGAAAAGGAAATAATCATATGTCCTTAAAAATACAATGCCTTTTAGTGGTTTCAAAGAAAATGAATTGAATAAAAGGATTATAAATATAGTTCTGAGCATATGGGTACATATAACACAATACCTGAATAACTTGCTTTTAGATAGCACTTTTAAAGTTCTTTATCTCATTTAAACCTGATAAAAATTATAGGAAATAGGCATTATTCTTCCAATTTTATAAATGAAGAAACTGAGTCTCTATATGAAACTACATTAGTTTTTATTATAAATGATAGAAACCCAGGTTGAATTGCTCAACAAAAGGGGAGATCCATTGGTTCATGGAGTCCAAGGACAAGTTAAATAAGCTATAAGAGGTACGGGAGGGAGAAAGAGTCCCAGAAGAAGGAGTAGGGAGGTGCTGAGTAGACAGTTCCATACTAAACCCGGGACTTCTGATTCTGCGTGCTGTTCTATACTACAATCCCATCACTGCCATAACTACAAACCTAATGGGTTTTTTAGAAAAATCTTATTTTGACTTATACTGTGTTGTCAGTGTTTGGGGAAACAGTGATAGGTGCTCAAAGAAGAAGGAAATCAAGGAGGGAGAAAATGCTTCCTGAAAGATAAGAACGTGTCAATCAAAAGGATGGGTGGTTAACCAGAAAAGTAGAGAAAAAGGAGAGTCAAAGAGGCAAATGTTTTTTCTGGTCATCTTAGCACTGTCCTTGTAAGAGTGAATATAAGTCAGCACACTAGTTCCTTGACAAAGGCATCCCTAATGTAAAAAAGTTTATAGGGGTGTAGTTAATGGACTTATAGGATTCAGGTCTATGAGAGAAATTTCTTATTGCAACTCAGTAAATTGGCTACCTGAAGAGAGGTGATGCACTGATAACTATATTCAAATGTAAAATTGGCATTTTGATTTTACACATCAGTCTTGTGTTTTGTTGAGGGGATATAGACGTATTCTCACGGCACTGTCAAATTCAGGTTCTGAGACTGCAGGGCTGGAGACCAGATCCTGGGTAGTAACTGTAAAGGTAGAGAGTTCCACCTCTGTGAAGTCTCCTGGTAGAGCCTTGTCCCCTGATGGCAGCTCTCAAGACCACTGCGTGGCTGGGATGGAGTGTCAAGAATGAAAATGGGCCTTGTGAGTAGAAGAACTAGAATGTTCAGAAGCTCAGAGGTAGGAAATGGCAAGGATGTATGGGGAAAAAACCAAGCAGTTCAGTTTGACTAAGGTGAGAAAGGAATAAAGAGGAACGGCAAGGAGTTCCTAAATTCAAAATGTAGGTTAGCATCTGTTAGGCTATCTAAATAAATAGATTTATTTTGCAATTTCTGCAGTAGCTCATGGTGCACTTTATTCCTAGCTAGATTCCCTTCCTTCCCTGCCTCTGAGTTTGTTAAGATCATGTTCTAAGTGGTAGTACGATGATGAAGGACTCAAAATACACATTTGTCTACTTGGGTGGGGGCAAGTTTTAAACTTCAAGTGGTTAGATTATTGTATCACAATTTATTTTAAGTACAACAGGAAAGTATAGTCAGTATATATCTTAGCATGTTTTTAAAATAGGAATTTCAACAGAGGTACATTTTAAGATGATAGAAACTTGTAAAGTTTAGATAAACAAAATGAAGGTAGCCTCTGAGCAGAGATAGAAAAAATTATTTTAGGTATTGTAAACATACCTCTGATTTAGATTTATAATTATAATTCTTTCCTCACTCCTCAAACCTCAGCCCATGCTCATATACACAAATCTTTATTCCCTCCTAACTTTCCTTTCAAGTCCAGTTGCAAGTTTAACCCCCATAATAGCCAAGACTTCCTATCTAGACTCCTTTACTGTCTTTAATTTTTCTCCATTGTCCTATTTTCTTCTTCCTTTAGTGCAGGGGTTCTGATGATGGGGCCTATGGACAGCAATTAGGAGTCTGTTATATGTATGTTCTTTCATCAGCTTCTTAAAGGGATCCAAAACATAAACAAACAGACAAATAAATAACATACATACATACATACATACATACATACTTACAAATTCAGCAAGAGACTGAAATCACCAAGTCAGGGTTGGGACTATTTGGAGAAATCAAATAGCACTTACAAAAGCTATGTTACTCATTTTAGTTTAAATAATTGCCTTACACCTTGCTAGCAAGTGAATAGTAATGTTGCACATCCAGGGTTGGTAGGAATTTCAGCAGGAGAGAATGGAAGTATTTAGAACGACCACAAATCGGGGCGCCTGGGTGGCGCAGTCGGTTAAGCGTCCGACTTCAGCCAGGTCACGATCTCGCGGTCCGTGAGTTCGAGCCCCGCGTCAGGCTCTGGGCTGATGGCTCGGAGCCTGGAGCCTGTTTCCGATTCTGTGTCTCCCTCTCTCTCTGCCCCTCCCCCGTTCATGCTCTGTCTCTCTCTGTCCCAAAAATAAATAAAAAACGTTGAAAAATATTAAAAAAAAAAACTATTAATAAAAAAAGAACAACCACAAATCAAATAATTTATACTTGTAGTATAAAAGACTATTGCTGAATTACAAATACATTATTTATAAATGACTTGCCTACCCATACAGATCGATCATCTCTAAACAGAAATTACTTGTCACATATAACAGTAGCTACCAAGAAATATAAAAGTATGTATGACATAAAATAAGATACAGAAGTAAATGACAATGGCATACCTCCAAGCAAATTGTTTCTGGCCAACATATTATCTGAATATTGAAAATTTGCTGAAACATGACTTTAAAATCAAACTGTAGGGGAGATACGGAAGTGCAAGAAACCTGTTTATCATTGGATAATATTTTAATAAAATATTTAAGCTTCTGAATTTTGGCTCTCCTCTTTTGTTCATGCCTAAAAATTAAATAAATATTTAAAGGATCCTTGAAAAGCAAGACAGGTACAAAATATTGTTCTTTTCAAAATGTACCTAAGCATGTTAAAGTATGACCTTTTTGGAAACCATTTAATGTTATCTTTGAGCCAAATAATGCTTGCCTATGTGTGGATAATAGCCTCTCCTACTCAAATATTTTTTTAAAGATATTTACTTAAAAATAGAGAAAGAAGTAAAGTCAAGGTACTATATATCACTCTGCTATTTATTTTACTAAATTGTAACTTAAAGAGATCATGGCACTTACCCTATGTAAGATGTCTTCTAAGAGGAGAAAACCGAGGGACTTAGGAATAGGGGGAGGAGCTTGAATTAAAAACTCAAAAATATTTTCTAACTTCTAGAAGACACACTTTTAAAAGAAATACACCATGTTTTCAATAACCTCAGTGAGGTGGCTCTAAGTCAACACAGTTGCTGTGTCCTCTTAAAGGTCTTTATAAACCCCTTTAGGCTTTAGGCTGCACACTTTTTTCTCTAGGACGTTTTTTCTCTAACCCCAAAGACCAGAGAGGCAAGCCAGATTCCCTGGGGCTTCTATGAAACACTTGCTGGGAAATCAAACTGATCCCTTAAGTGATATGAAACTCCTAAAGAGAGTCTTCCAGCCACTCATTCATTTGTTCATTCAACCAACATTTATTGAATTATCTTCTCAGCTGCAAGGCAACTGACCTAATGATGTTTAGGGCTTCTCTTTTTCAGAAGGGAGAAGACTGGTTGGAACATAGCTCTGGGATGAAACATAACATGCCCTTCTGTTCTCCACCGTAATTGTCCTAGGGGCCCAGCATCTCCCGGCCTCCATATCTGCCCATGTTCTCTGTAACCTTTTCAGAGGTTCAGGAGACAAAAGATTACTTACTTTTCTTATCTCCCTGTTGGCCTCTTCTAAGCATCTTACCAATTACTTTTTACAAATTACTTTTTAATGTTGCCCTCTGAAAGTAGTTTTAACAATGAGCTCATGAACTGATTATGAAAATCCATTAATTCAGGATTATATTTATCTTTGGGAAATCTTGCCTTTTTTGTCACCTATAAACTCTTTATAATTCTTCTTTAATCCTTGTATTCCTTTCATCTCTATCCTTGACACTGGTATATTCTTCTTTTCTAGAGAATCAATCCTTATTCAACTGGACATTTTAAGGGAATAATGACAGCAGTGCCCCATAATAGCATTGGCTTTAAAAAGACAGAACATGTCCCATTTCCTTTTGCCTTGATTTCCACTAAGTTTTAGCCTAGGTTTTCCAGCACATATATCTTCTTCCTTCTCTTCCCACTCTTTACTTCTAATGTCCATTTTGTGGCTCTTGTTCTCTCGTCCTCATTTAGATGGTCCTTTTGTATGCCTGTCTTACATAATAATTATCTCAGGCCCTCTTTGGAAGTAGGTACAGAACAAATAAAGCATTGCTTCACTGCTGCACTTTGCTAGTCAGAAAGAGGGTAGTGGTAATTGTGTTTTTGTGTCTGCTACTCTTTATGTTCATTTCAAATGTAATCATCCATCCATTCATTTCATAAGTATAAATATTTATCGGGCATTTGCTACCCTCCAATGCTGTATTAAATGATGCACATTCACACAATACTCAAAGATGAATTGGTACAAAGTGTCCCATGGGGCAGAGATGTTGAAAAGTTGGACCTAGTTCAATGTCCCAAGATGCCATATCCATCTCCTTTAAAGGAGATGAGGTCCATGGGCTCAGAGATGGGAGAAAAGGGAATCTGTATGAGATCTGTTTTTGCATGAATGTCCTAGGAATAGGGAGAAAACACAGCTCAAGGAAAAAAACCACAAATGGAAAGGAAAGAAGTTTGTATAAAGCAGAAAATTTTCCTCCAGATACAGAATACTTATGGAAGCAAGAGGTGGGCAACCACATACTCTTATTTTCTACAGTGGCTATCTATACCTGAACAAAAATTAGTACCATAGCAAAACAAAAAACAATCACCAAACCAAACTGGTTTATGTCCTACCTGAGTCATGAATTAGGTGACCCTGGGCAACTTACCCTTCATAAGCATAAATTCCCCCAAATCTACGATGGGGACAATACCACAGAGATATGGTTGCAGTTAAATGTGCAAATGTATTTAAAACCTTAGTAAAGTGCCTGGCATCTGGTATTCACTCTAATACTATTAGTCTAATACTAATTAGACTATTGTATTAAAACAATACAACAGACAATATATAATGAAGAAATAATCCTTTAAAATGCTTACAGTGAACACTTGGATAAGTTTGTTAATTCTGTAGTGAAAGAAAGTTGTGGCATCAAGGTAATTGGTCTTATTCTTTCAATATCTGTTTCTTCAAGTTCTGAAGCTAAGTATGAGAGGCTCTAGAAACCAAAACATAAATATATAATTTACAATGTAAGTTCACTGCTTAAGACAAGAATTCTTGAAATTACACTTTTATTTCTTAGGTTTGTCATTTTGTTGGGTAACTGTTACAAATACCAAGATTTCCTATTCTACCAAACAATTAAATTTTATAACCAGCAAAGAGGAGTTGAATGTTATTTTGAAATATAAATACCTCCCATTTATCCCCATTCTTAAATGCTTTTCCTTCAGTTCTCTTCTGAGTCTCAGACATTTCTAACAGTTCTTCTTGGTTTTGTTCATCACATTTATTCATTTTTACCCTAATTGATAATAAACATAATTATTTGAAGCAGAAATAATGGGACTACGTGAGATCTGTTAGAGGTGTTCTTAACACATATACACACACACGACCAATCTCTTACAACAAATAATTGTACACCCCAAGAACATTAGTAGTGAGAGTAAAAGTGAGTGGTGAGCAGGCGGTATTGGTCTAGAACTGCTGTTCTGAACAAACTTATGGCACCTCTGTCTCTCCTTTTCCGCCCAGGGGCTCATAATGCATGGGCATATCAGACTGGTTTAAAGGAATGGAGGCAAGTCAGCAAGTTTACGTGAATTCAGAACTCTATGAAAAAGTTTCATGCTGGGTTAGGTTCAGAAACTGTCAGAAGCTGGGGTGCCTGGGTGGCTCAGTCGGTTAAGCTTCTGACTTAGGCTCAGGTCAGGTCATGATCTCATGGTTTAGGTCATGATCTCGTGGCTCATGGTTCGTGAGTTTGAGCTCTGAGTCGGGCTCTATGCTGACAGCTTCGAGCCTGCTTCAGATTCTGTGTCTCCCTCTCTGCCCCTCCCCCTGTCACACTCTGTCTCTCTCTCTCTTAAAAATAAACAAACATTATAAAAAAATTAAAAAAAAAAGAAAAACCACAAGAAGCACTTTCGTTAAAAACCACTGTAGCAGGAAAAAAAAAATCAACAAAGTAAATGTCTTTCTTAATAGGCTGAAGTTACACTAATTTCTTAGTTTTGAAAAAGACATGGGTTGTGCAGAGGGAACTAGTTATTTCAATGTATTCACACACAGCTTAAGTGATTAGCAAATACAGATTTGAACTGTAACCATCTCCTCCACTAACCATGTTTTTATGACTTATACATTTCACCTAGGAGTATGATTGCTGGGTCTATGTGAGGCTTTGTAAGAAAAGTGCCGAACTGTTTTCTTTCTTTTTTTTTTTTTTTTGCCAAACTGTTTTCAAATGGCTGCACTAATTACATTCTCATCAACAATTAATGAATGAGACTTCCTGCTGCTCAATATCTTTTTTTTTTTAATTTTTTTTTTTAACATTTATTTATTTTTGAGACAGAGAGAGACAGAGCATGAACGGGGGAGGGTCAGAGAGAGGGAGACACAGAATCTGAAACAGGCTCCAGGCTCTGAGCTGTCAGCACAGAGCCGGACACGGGGCCCGAACTCACGGACCGCGAGATCATGACCTGAGCCGAAGTCGGCCGCTTAACCGACTGAGCCACCCAGGCGCCCCTCAATATCTTCATCAATATTTGTTACTGCCTTTTTAATTTTGTCTTGTTTTGGATTTTAGCCATTCTAAATGGTGTACAGTTATCCCGCTGTGGTTTTAATTTACATTTCTTTACTGACATGCCATGCCACGCTGAGCATCTTTTCATGTGTCCATTTACCATCCATGTGCCTTCTTTAGTGAAGTGTCTGTTCAAATCTTTCACCCATTTTAATTTTTTTAATAATGTTTATTTATTTTTGAGACAGAGAGAAACAGAGCATGAGCAGGGGAGGGGCAGAGAGAGAGGGAGACACAGAATCTGAAGCAGGCTCCAGGCTCTGAGCTGTCAGCACAGAGCCCGACGCGGGGCTCGAACCCACAAACCGTGAGATCATGACCTGAGCCGAAGTCTGACTTAATCAACTGAGCCACCCAGGCACCCCAATCTTTTGCCCATTTAAGAAATCAAGTTGTCTCATTAAGTTTTAAGGATTGTTCAAGTATTCAAAATACAAGTCCTTTGTTGACGACATCAAGTAGATGTCTAGCTTCTGGATTTTCTCCCAGTTACTGTAAATGTCCAGTTATTCATGGGCGGTTTCTCAGGAGACTTATAAGAACAAACAGAGTAGCCACTCACCTTTGAAACTGTAACTTTACTGGGGTGCTTGTAAACCCTTGCTGTTGTCGGAGGGATTTTATTTGTTTCCAAGTCCGTGATATACTGTGTAATAGGGAGAAGTCTTTTCCTCTTTCTAAATCATAAAGCTGTTTTGTATTACTACAACAATAATGGTAGATCAAAAATATGTTGGTCATTAATAGAAATCATTAAAAATGGCCTGGAAGAATGTACTGACGAATTGTTCTGGATACCCCCACCTTATGATTTTTTTTGCATTTTACCCACGTCTTGATATAGCTATAGAAATTCCACTTAGAGATTAATTCCTTTACCACTGGAAGATTTTTCACTATTCAAAAGTGCCCTGCTAAAATCCAGACTTTTCCAGATGTTCTGGTCATTCTACAGTGTATTTATTATACTTTTTTTCCAGATCAACAATTGAAACTATTGCTTCAAATTTAGAGGTACTTTGCTGGATGGGGTAGTGATCATATGATCTGGATATTGGTAATCTACAGTTTTTAAAGATGCCTCTTCTGTTTTATGACTTTGCAAACACACTATTAGTATGACAAATTACACTGACTTTCTAATGTTAAGTCACCCGCCCTTGCATTCCTGGAATGGTCCCAACAACTTCACTGTATTAATTGACAGAATTCTGTTTAGCATGTTTGTAACTATGTTCATGCGTTAAATTGGGTTGCAAGAGTTTTTGTATTAAGTTTTGTTTTTTTTTTTAATTTTTTTTAACGTTTATTATTGAGAGACAGAGAGAGACAGAGCATGAACATGGGAGGGGCAGAGAGAGGAGGAGACACAGAATCCAAAGCAGGCTGTAGGCTATGAGCTGTTAGCACAGAGCCAAACGCAGGGCTCAAACTCACAAACCGCGAGATCATGACTTGAGGTGAAGTTGGATGTTTAACCAACTGAGTCACCCAGGTGCTCCTCTAATCAATTTTGCTTTATATATTTTGAAGCCATATTATTATACGCATATATGTGTATATGTGTGTATGCATATATATAAATACATCTTAATTAAACTGCATTATTTTGATGTACCCTTCTTTATACCTAGTAAAACTTTTTGCCTTAAAGATCTATTTTACCTTATATTAATATAGCTATGCTGGCTTTATTTTGTTAGTGTTTGTATGGTATTTTTTCCCATTATTTCTATTCCCTAACTTTTTATATCTTTATGATCTAGATAAGTCACTTATAAATAACATACAATTAGATTTTAGTTTTGGTATTTTTCCTTTTAAAAAAATTTATTGAAATTTAGTTGACATGCAATGTTACATTAGTTTCAAGTGTACAACATAATGATTCAACAATTCTACAAGTTATACTATACTCACCACAAATTTGTCTAACATATGTCACCTTACAACACTAGTACAATACTATGTACTGTATTTTCCATGCTGTACCTTTCATCCCTGTGATTTATTCATTCCATAACTGGAAGCTTGTACCTCCCACTCCCCTTCACCCGTCTTGTCCATCCCCTACCTCCTTCCTCTCTGGCAACCACCAGTTTGTTGTCTGTACTTATGGGTCTGTTTCTGCTTTTTGTTCATTTATTTGTTTTGTTTTCAGATTCCACATATAAATGAAATCATGGTATTTGTCTTTCTCTGTCTTACTTACTTCACTTAGCATAATACCCTTTAGGTCCATGTTGTCACAAATGGTAAGATCTCATTCTTTTTTATGGCTCAGTAATATTCTGTGATATATGTGTGTATGTGTCTATGCGTGTGTGTGTGTGTGTGTGTGTGCGCACCATATCTTTGTTCAACTATTGATGGACACTTAGGTTGTTCCATATGGATTTTGTTTTCTAAATTCTAATCCAGTCTACCAACCTAGACAAAAATGGAGCACTTATCTCATTTAGATATATTTAGGTTTAACTCCATTTTCTTTTATGTTTTCTATTTGTCTCATATGTTTCTATGTTCCTTTTTCTCTCTTTTCTTGTCTTCTTTTGGATTGTTTGAATATTTCTTAATTGTCTCATTTTCCTCTCCTATTGACTTGAAAGCTGTATTTTCTTTTAGATGTTGTAAGTTAAAATCTGAGCCCTTGATTTATCAAAGTCTAATATTAAGCTTTACTCTTACTCTCCTTCTGAACAATGCAAATATCTTTAATTACTCTTATCCTCCTCCATTCTTTACTCCATTCTACAAGTGATACATTTGAACTCTCTCTATATTTTTATACCCATGAGACACCATTACATCACTTGTTCACTGAGAGTTGCCTGAATATTTACCACCTTTATTGCTCCTCAATACTTCCTGATTCATTTTTTACTGTAAGCTCATGTTCCTTAGAATTCCAAATCTGTGAAAATCTCTGAGCTAAGGTTAAATTTGTGCTCTTCCAGAAAGAATATTTATTGGCTTTGCCAATTGTCTGCTGTCACTACTAATCTGGGACTATTTTAAATTCAGTTCTAAATCTGATATTTTAGATCACATAAGTACTATGAAGTCAGATTATAAATCTGTATGAATGCTGGATTGTGGTTACGAATTTTCAAAGGAGCATTTTCCCCCTTCTGCCTAGTGACAAAGTCCAAGACAAATTTTTTTGTCATCCTCTTTATATTCCCCCTTCATGAGGTTTAACACCCATTATAGAATGATCTCTTACTAGACTTTCCAATTAAGTTGACCTTCGCTTTCTTTATCTTCTACTTTTGGTACTCCCTGAAGCCATCTGAATGATAGCTCAAGGTTACTAATATTTAACAAATATCCTCAGCATAAAAGCTGGCTTTACCCCTCTCTAATTTTTATGAGTTTTCCTTTCAGTTTGTTTTTGGCTTTTGCAGATTCCTTACTTTTTGCCATTTTGGGAATATGTTTATAAAGATAACATTCATATTTTATCAGACATTTTTAGTTGTTTTCATTAAAAGGGCCATTCATGAAATCTAGTCTACCAGAAATAGAAGCCCATTGCCATTTATTCATTCAGCAAATTTCACTGAATGCTTACTACATGCCAGGCACTGTGCTAGTTTAAGAGGGATACAAAGATAAACAGATATACTCTCTGGGTTCAAGAAGCTTACAGACATGTAAACTAACCAATGCAATAAAATGTTATAGGTGTTATAACAGAAGTCCACACAGCTAGAGTGTGGGCATAAATAAGAGCTAAAAGGCAACAGCAGGGGAAAACTTAAGAGTATGTGACACTCAATTCAAATCAACAAACACATAATAAATATCTATTATGTGGTAGGGAATATTTTGGGTGCTGATAACTAATATCCCAACAGGGAAAAATGCAGAACAAGTAATTACAAATATAATGAATATTATGAAAGGGGGAATATGTAAATACCATGTGAATATACAAAATAAAGAGAGAGAGAGAAAGAATTTAATCTAATCTAATGGGCAAGTAAGAGCCTCCCTGAGAAACTTGAAATTGAATAAAATGCATATGTTGCCTAAGTGTCAGGTAGAAAACAATGAAAGAACCTTCTAGAAGCAAGAGGCATTAAAACAAGGATACTTAGATATTAGACAACATAGTCCATTTAGGGCACTCAACTATGAAATTCCAAAGCAGAAAGCCCCTAATATGAAGCTTGAGAGGGAAGCAGGAGTCCGGTTACATAGGGCCTTACAGATCATGCTAAAGCTATTGAATTTTATTGTGAAGGTAATAGGAAACCACTAATGTGGCTTATTTATTTAGAAAAATCACTTTGGTTTCACTACGGAGCATGGCTTAAAGAGAGGTATTCTAGGAGACTGAGTAGTCAGGCTATGAGATAAGCACCTGAAATAAGGCAGAATCAGTGGGAATGTTTACTGTTTGGAGGTGAGGGATGAGAGGAGAGGCAAGAAGGGGGTTCATGAATGACTTACAGCTTTCTATCCTGGGTACCAGCTCATTGTGGGTATCAGGCACATAAAAGGTTAGATAGTCATAAAAGGTTAAACATATCTTTTCTAATGGAAACACTGTTTTTCAAATGTCCACAAACTACTCTTTGCAGCATTTCAACACCACTCTAAGAATTTTCCTGAATGTAAATCTATTACATTGCTTTTTTTCTGCTTTGATAAAGCAATGATATCTTCAATGACCCTCCGACACACACACACACACACACACACACACACACACACACACACACGCAAATGCACACGTGCATAGTGGTAGGCCCTTATCTACCATCATCAGATCCCATCTAAAGCCTACTTTTCTCTTTTCTTCATTAAAGCTTACTTGCTCTGTGCCAATGTCTCTTCTTTGCCTTTAATTTTAGTTAATCTTATAAATAACACCAGTTTATGGTTTTGTAAATACTGGTGGCTTCTATTCATTCATTCATTCATTCATTCATTCATTCAAGTAATGTTTATCAAGAACTCATTATTGTGCCAGGACTTGTGTAAGGTATATATCAACTTTCTCAGGTAACATTGTTTGTGTTTAGATTATTCTAGGAAACCAATTATTTAAATTGACTGTTGCTTCTAGAGTTTGTAGAACCATGTCAGGTCAATGGGCAGGGAGTGAGGGAAATTCTTTAACTATCAAGTCACTCTCTTATATAGACATTTATTTTATCTTTGTGCATAAGTGAACTTTCTATACAATAAGTACCTCCCAGTGAGATTTCTTGCTTTTGGAGTGTCCTTGAGACGTACTTTATTTAGTTATTTCATACTTTCCTAACTTATCTTCCCAACTACTCTATAAGCTGATGGCTCCCAACTTGTACACCATGTTTTTTTTTTTTTTACAGGGATCCTTAAATCTATATGCTCTTTGAGTAATGTCTTTACCTGAATTAATTGATATATCTTGTACATACGTATACATGGATTAATTCTCAAATATATACAAACACTTGAGACTAATATGTTCCAAAAAATATTAGTGAACTCATGGTGGTTTTTAATTAGCATGTGTTTTTTTAAATCAATGGATATTAAAATTACAACTACTTTCATGTGACACTTCTATGAAATATTTTTACACAATTTTTTTTTTTCAAAACTGGGTCTTAAGGAAGTGTTGGAACCATTTCTGTAGTTGTCTAAAGAGTGGGGACCTTGTATTTTTCTTATTTTATATCTTCCATAGCAAGTGCAATAATCTAAGGAGTTTCTTAATAAATGCTTGAGAAATACACGAATAGTCAAAAACCTACCTTATCTGCCAATAATAATCTTGTAAAGATTTTTTGGTTAGCTGACTTATTTCCAAATTTTCACTTGCTAATTTGGTAGCATCTCTCAGTGCTATCAGCTACAACAAAGAAAAGAGCTTTTTAGTACATTTCATCTATTGTCACCAATGCTCCAATTTCTCTGAAGGTCTAGGCGTGTGCGGCAGAAGCACAACTGTATAACCTTTTGTGTATTACTGTCTTATCTTCCAAAATATATTTCATATAAGTACCTTGGGGCAGAACTGAAAATAACCTTAATACATTATACCTATGGTCACCTGAGTGGCTCAGTAGGTTGAGCATCTGACTCGATTTCAGCTCAGGTCATGATCTCACAGTTCATGGGACTGAGCCCTGTATCAGGCTCTGTGCTGACAGCACACAGTCTGCTTGGGATTCTCTCCCTCCCTCTCTCCGTTTTCCTCCCTCCCTCTCTCTCTCTCTCTCAAAATGAATTTAAAAAAGAAAGAAACATTATACCTAGAACCTTCTAATCAGTTCGTTAATTAATGTAAAAAAAATGCCAACCAATTAAGATGGCATATTGAGCACAGGAATCTACCTTATCTTCCACAGTTACATTGGGGTTCTTCCATGGTTACAGAAAAGATATGTTTATCTGTCTTTGTCCACATCTACTGCCAACATCACATCCATATCTATATATGTATATTTATGACTGCATTTATATCTATACTCTCTATAAAAAATAAATGTATAACACAGGAAAACAAGAAAAAATAAAATGAAAAGAAAAAGATATACTGAGGAAAGTATAAAGCAGAAATATCCATAGAGAATATCTTTAGAGAAATAAAACTGGAGGAAACTGTACCCTTAAACATGCATAGGAGAAATCTGTCACAGGGACAGTTTGTAGGAACTCTAAGACTAGAATCAATTAATATAAACGTTTACTGGAAGAAATCAGAGAATATCTCAACAAATAGGAAGACATATGATAGTCTTGGATAAGGAAATACAATTTTTATAAAGATAAAATTTCTTTTGAAACTAATATAATATAATGCAATCACAGTAAATACGGTAATAGAATTTTATTTTATTTTATTTTATTTTTTTTTAAATTTTTTTTTCAACGTTTTTTATTTATTTTTGGGACAGAGAGAGACAGAGCATGAACGGGGGAGGGGCAGAGAGAGAGGGAGACACAGAATCGGAAACAGGCTCCAGGCTCCGAGCCATCAGTCCAGAGCCTGACGCGGGGCTCGAACTCACGGACCGCGAGATCGTGACCTGGCTGAAGTCGGACGCTTAACCGACTGCGCCACCCAGGCGCCCCAGAATTTTAAAAATAGAAGTTGACAGGCTAATTCTAACACATGGAAGATCAAATCTTTAAGAGCATACAAAAACATCCTAGAAAAAATGAGGAGTCACTTGTCCTACTGCATTATAATTTAACAATTAAATATAGTAATTAAGACAGGGAAGGACTAGGGGCACCTGGGTGGCTCAGTTTGTTGAGCATCTGACTCTTGACTTCGGGTCTGTGATAGCTTGCTCTGCATGACTTGTTTTCTCTTTCAATATTAAATGGTCAACTCTATAAATAGAATAAAAACCATTCTCACCTTCTCATAAAGCAGCTGAGGTGAATTCTGTTGCTGCCTGTCCTGAAAACACTCATAAAGCTGAAGCAGCCTAGCACATAACACTTGTTCTTGATTGAAGAGAGGATGATGGCTGAATTGCAAACCCACAATGTTAAGATCTAATTGATACATTTCCCTTTGACCTTCCATTTTGTTCCTCATAGAACTTTCCAGATCAGGTTTCACTGCCTTTTAAAGAAAAATATGTACATAATGTTAACTTTTTTTTTCAACGTTTTTTTTTTTATTTATTTTTGGGACAGAGAGAGAGACAGAGCATGAATGGGGGAGGGGCAGAGAGAGAGAGGGAGACACAGAATCGGAAACAGGCTCCAGGCTCCGAGCCATCAGCCCAGAGCCTGACGCGGGGCTCGAACTCACGGACCGCGAGATCGTGACCTGGCTGAAGTCGGACGCTTAACCGACTGCGCCACCCAGGCGCCCCTATAATGTTAACTTTATTCTTTATATGTCTTTTGAAATTATAAGTGATTTTTCCTTATAAAAGTAACACATTAACTGTAAGAAAATGAAGGGATACAGGAAAGCAATAAATAATTTGCTTTTTCTTCCTTGAAATTGATTATGGCCCTTGATTTCATAAAATATATTTATATTGCATCATTTTAATCATCTTTCTATAAATTAGTGTCACATACCTTATTGTTGTGTGCTGGTAGAAGTTAGACTTTCAAGTTATAAGCCCCACAATGATTTCCTATAGAAACACTATGACAAATGGTCTGTTTAGGTCTGTTGGGTTAATAGTTTAGGTCTGTTGGGTCAATAGTTCGACTACCTGATGATCTCTAATAGTCATCCATGGGCCAGAGTTAAGTGGTAAACCCTTATTAAAACATTGTTCTTATGTGAATATATTGGTAATGCCCTGGAAAATCCCCTGGAGGGGCCTGGACCCTCAAAATAAATGCTACCTAACAAGAAGACCATCTTTTGTTATACATGAGATTGTCTCCACGTGTATACCAAACTGCCCCTAAATTAGCTGAAGTCTGTAAACCTTAACCAATATATCAAATGATTCAATTATGTTTTAGTACACTATTCTGAATTTAAGTACATGTGTTTGAATACGCACGTGACTAGTTTTTAGTGATGTAATTTGAGAGAGTTAAGGGGTTACTCAGCATAGATAGCCTAGTTCATGAATGCCTAGCCACTCTCAATAAGATCCATGACTGCATCCACCTAAAAAGGAGAGCTCGAGCCCTCTTTCTGGATCAGTCTGGTGTAATAGGATGTGCTTCCCAGTCTGTGCCATTGTTATTACAATCGCTGTTACACGGAAAAATTGCTGTTGTACCTTTGACTTGGCGTGGCAGACCCAGTGCTTCTCAAGGACTGTAGGTTACCAGTATGATGCCTACATTTCTCCCTATCTACTCTCTCCTGAGCCAGGAATATTCCCCTATTTCCTCACTGGCCTGAGGGGAGGCAAGAGAAGAGCCATAAAGTTTGTTTTGTTTTGTTTTACCCTTATCTTGTAAGTCTCTATGTTCTATGTAAGGACCAACTCAGAGAAGAAAACCTGTTCTTGATTCCACTTATAAGATTTAGTTAATTGGTAGTAAAATGGTCATCTACCAGGCAAAAACACCAATGAAATAAACGGCTTTGGTATTAAGCAACCAAATTATAAATAAACTTCTGAAAATTAGAGTTCCTAAGCCAGAGATGCCTGTTTTATTGAGCAGATTCATCACTGGTCAGTTAAGTCAGAGGATTAAGAGAACTTCTAGAAGTAGGTAAGTGTGTTAGACCAAAAGCACAAAGATCTAGGCAACAATAAATCAAAGGCTGGATAAATGCAAAAAAACATCCAAGCTGGCGACACGTATAAAATCTACGCAAACGCATAAGAGGAATGTTGGAAGAGGGAGTAAAGGGCATAGTCAGATGGTCAGGCAAAACTACGCAGCAAACAGGCAAATAAGGCCTGGGGTAGAGGAATCTGGCAGAGGCAAGAACAAAGAGAGGACTTTGGTATTTGGGCAGCTATTACCTGTGCTTCAGTCGCCCTCATATTTCTTTTATTCTGGTGAGAAACCCCAAATGAGTCTTGCCTCCAAGGCTAGCTGGGCTGAGTAACAAATGTGGAGAAGATAAAAGGGGAAAGCAGGCAGAAGCATTTGGCTGACACAAATTCCAGAACATTATCTGTTAAGGATGCTACAGAATGAATTTGAAGACTCAGTTTAGATGCTTGGTGAAGTGACATTTCCATTTACTTCCAAGTCTAAGAGTCCATGAGATACTGAAATTGTGCTTGGATAAAGCGAGAACACAGGCATTTGAGGAAAAAGGTACTTGTTCAGCCCAGTGGTTTCCAACTTGGGATTATGGTGGTTACAAAGGTTAATCTGGATGGTGGTTAATACTTCTCCAAAAATTATACATTTTGCATTTATTTGTTTTCATACAATTGTTCGTTCATTCATTCAGCAAACTATGAGTTGTTTCAAGGATCTCTCTCCCTAAGAAGAATCATTTCAGATAATTATGTCAAAATATCTGTGCTTTATCCTCAGCAATATTTAGATAAAACATATTGTCGCTATAAGGTGTAAATGCTATGCCACATAAGAGCAAAGAACAAGATGAGATAAAATCTAGGGGTTTTCCCTCTTCCCTCTTTCATTTTTATTTTTAATGGATATGGATTTTTATAGTAACCAAACTGGAAAAAACAGAAAGAGATTGCAATGTTGGGTGTGTATGTGTGTTGGGGATGGAAAGCTCATTTAAAAAATGTCAGTAAATGTGTAATATTATAAATTAGGATAGGGCAGAGACATTACCAGTCTCTCATGGTGTGACAGGCACCATGCAAAAAATAATATTTTCCAAGATTATGGCAGTCAGCTGATGTCTTTCTCTTCTGATGTATACTAGGACTATAAAAGTTGACATCTACTGAGGTTGCATTACAAATAATATAAGCATTCATTGAGTGTCTATTATATGCTAGGCATTTGGATATGTGTTAGCAATTGATTTAAAAAAAAAAAAGGAAAGAAAATACCACTCTCTTCAGTCAAGCAGGAAAGAGATTAGGTAAACAGAGGATACAAATACAGATTGAACCTTAACAAAACTGCAACCCAGTCTGAAATCAATAAAGTCTCGAACTGGGTTAAGATTTATTATCCCCACTCAATATGCGTAACAAAGGAAAGGACAGAACCTTTCTGAAAAAAAGATATCATCTAGAGCTTTTATAACTTTTCATACATGTTTTGATACAATAAAAAGCCTTTTAAAAAAATAGAGTAAAAGTTTAAAAAAGAGTTAAAGGGAAAATACATGAAAAAATGGGAGTATTCTAGAAGAAAACTGGAATATATACATAAGAATCAAATGTCAAAAGAACATTTTAAAGCTAAAATTATACTGAAAATATCTGAAATTAAGAATTCATTAGACAGGTAATTCTGGGAATACCATGGCAATATAGTTTTACATATTCCCAAATCTCTACCTTTAAAACAGGCAGAGACGGATGCCTGGGTGGCTCAGTCAGTTAAGCATCTAACTTCAGCCCAGGTCATGATCTCACAGTTCGTGGGTTCAAGCCATGCATCAGGTTCTGTGCTGACAGCTCAGAGCCTGGAGCCTGCTTCAGATTCTGTGTCTGCCTTTCTCTCTGCCCCTCCCCTGCTTGTGCTCTGTCTCTCTCTCTCTCTCTCATGTTTAATGTTTAAATAAACATTAAAAAAATTTTTAAAAATAATAAAAATAAATAAAACAGGCAGAGAAACTAGATAGCAAAGCTCAAAATCCATGGACAAGATCCATAACAAAACTAGATCTCAAGAATCCTCCGTGAAACCCAAAATATAAGTGGATGGAGACAAACCACTGACAGTAAAAAGACCTGCATGGTATTGGTGATTGTGTGGAAGAGAGGCGCAATGAAGCCATTGAAGGCCCTGACGGCAGGAGAACCCCAAAGGGCCAACAGATATTCACCAGAAAGTACAGCATCCCAACTCGGAAACAGCAGGTAAAATTGGAAGAGGTTTTATCTACTCCAACTGTGGGTGAGTGCAAGGGGTTTTGCTAAGGACTACAGGGGCTTAGAGGCACCTACTTCCTAAAAAGTTTTAGGACAAGTCTTCATACTAAAGAGAAACTGCTAGGAGTCGAATACAAATTGAAAAGGCCAGGGATCACAGAGATTACAGAAAGAGAAGGTACAGAAAAATATCTAGGAAGAGAAACACAGCCAATAAATTTCAGAAATCCAGCCACTATATTTTTTTAACCCTACACAAGAACAATAGAGTTCTGTGACATTATTAGAAAAAGCTTTCTAGGAAAGCCAAGCCTTTTCTCTAAAAGTTCAGGAAAACTAATTTAATATAAAATGAGTAGTAGAAAAAAGGCTCAAGATTAAATCTATAGAAATAAGAATAATGAATAAACAGTAAAATACTATCCCCACTGACAAAGTACAACAGAAAGACATCCAGAAACAGATAAAAATAGAAATGTACTTCCAAATGAACGAAAAGTATTGAGAAAAATTGTATGACATTAAAGAACATAAATCAGAATTAGAAAAATAGAGAAATCAGGTGACAGACGGAAAGTGACAGAAAGAATTAAAAATAAAAAATAATTTAGGGGCGCCTGGATGGCTCAGTCAGTTAGGGGTCCAACTTCAGCTCACGTCATGATCTCCCCATCTGTGAGTTCAAACCCTGCACAGATACTGCATGGGATTCTCCCTCTCCCTCTCTCTCTCTGCCCCTCTCCCCTCAAATAAATAAATAAACATTAAAAAAAAAAAGAGCAAAGCAACAGAGGGAGTAAAGAATAACATCCTGTAAGTATTTTTAGTATTATTTCTACTTTGTATCTACTTATAGCCAAATCTCTTATATATGGAATAGTTAAGGCAAGTGAATGGGCAACTGAGTCTTGTAAACAGTTCTGATTTAAATTTTTCGGGCCAATTTTTTTATGTTTATTTATTTTTGAGAGAGAGAATGTGTGCGCATGCCTGTGGGGAAGGATGAGTGAGAGAGGGAGATAGAGTATCCCAAGCAGGCTTTGCGCTGACAGCACAGAGCCTGATGTGGGGCTTGAACTCACTAACTGTGAGACCATGACCTGAACCGAAGTTGGAAGCTTAACCAACTGAGCTACCCAGGCGCCCCAAACCAATTTTTAAATGTAACTATTTCTAAGTATTTCTTCTCTTAGGTTAATGGACTGCTAATTTTCACATTGTCTTGGAATACATATAAAATTTGTTTCTTTGACTGTAATATATATTCATTTTTAAAATTTAGAACAGAGAAATAAAGCAAAAATAATCCTATGCCCTACAAGAGATAATTAATTATTAACTTTGATATATTTTTCCACTTTTAATAGTCATTCATTGATTCATTTATTCTTTATTCTTATAAAATTAGGATCACATATAACTTCGCATTCTGCTTTTTTCTCACTTGGCATTTTATTTTGAGCATTTCCCCCACATCACTGAATATTCCTCAAAAACATAATTTTCATGACTATTTTACATTTCATCATAGTTTTGCCATTTATTACTAGATTTACTAATATCAATAAGGGGTGAATTAACACCACAAAGACATAAGTTACCATTGATATTACAAGAATTCTTTTCACCATCATTACAAATAAACTTGCCGGTTACCTTTCTGTATATGGTCTTTAGTGCTGGATTTAAAGATCCCTTGCTTGTGTTTAGCCTGAAATTCCACGATTGTCTGATGGGTGAAGGTAATGACATAATTTCTCCACTTTCTTCAAACCAACTCTTCCCCTATCAAAAATATTCAAGAAACAGAGTAATAAGATATTTCGCTAAAAACGTCACATACTCTGAATGAGTGATGTAACTTGGTAGCTGGTGTACTTGCCTCTTCTACGGTAAGTAGGCGATTTTCCATTTTGTTGCAGGTCTTTTTATAGATTTCTGGTTTTCTCTGAATATAGAATCCTTCATCTTCTAAAATGCGTGGCATCATATCTTTTGGCAGTTTATGCTCGTTGGCCACTTCATAACAAAACCTTGATATTACTCTAAAGTCCAAAATCCTAAACTGGTATTGACTAAACAAGAAGCAAAAGGTAATTATCATATCCCCTACCACTAAAGTCTAGCAGGAAGTCTAAATGTATACATACAATGAATGAGCTCTTTTAACCAGTTTCCTTAAAGTCAGAGAAGACATGAGGAACAAACACAGAAAACTTGCTCTAGTTTTAGCTCGGTAGTTTGTATCTATCCAGCATACAAAAAGCTATTATTCTACCATATGATTCATTCATGACTTAAATATTTCATTGTAAGGAATTTTACCTGGAGAATTACTTGGCACAAAAATGTTTGCCTGTTGTTTTCTGATTTGTTCTTGATCAACTTCATATTCAGCAGCTTTTACTTCAAGTAAATCTGGAAAAATGACTTCCTGCATAAAATCTTCACCTTGGTCTTCAGCAAAATTTTGTAAATTATCATCAAGTGAAAAGTGTTTGGGATAGCTGTCATTTACTGATCTCTGTTGAACACCAAGAAGAAAAATAAGTAAATGTGTTGTCCCCAAGATTAATACATAGATAAATGAGATGTATTGGGACCTTGCTGTGAATTGTCTTTCTGATCCATGCCACCTAGTTCAAGTTTGAGCTGAACTGTTACAATAAAATTTCATTGAACATAGAGGAACTCATTTAAGGCTTAACAATATGCAGTATGATTTTTCCCTATCCCTTCTTTGCAGTTCACAATGAAAGATTACTGGAATAGAACTATAATTCAAGCCCTTCCTCTCTCATGGAGAATGTCCTGAGATACTGGATTATGATATTTCAACCACTGAGAACTCAGTTGTAGGGCAAAGTCCAGAGACATCAGGCCATGCAGTCTTAAACTGCATTTTTTTTTCACCATTCAGGAAGGTGACCAGATCACCTTCCTGGTCTTTACTGTGCAGCTCACAGCAGAGCAGGGTCTGTGCTGTTAGGTGTTATGTGACAGGGAGTATGAGGTCAGAAGCATCCACCTAACTTTCCATGCATAAGTGTAGATGGATACACTTGAGTATGGTGTGGTAGAAAAGAGATATCACTGACTTCCCCCCCCCCCCACCCATGTCACAGGAACATGTCTTGCTGATTGTGGTGTAATAGGCAGAACTGTCTGAAAATAACCTTGGACCTCACTTTGGGCTGTCTAGACAATATATTTGGGACCAGGACTCCCCTTTCTCCCAGCAGGAAGAAACTCAACCCCCGACAAAACAGTGGCTTTCTTCTCTCTGTGATGAGGAAGTCATCAGGGAAATGGCTTCTCCAGACAGCTCCTCTCAACAATCCAGACCTAGGAGCACCTGGGTGGCTCAGCTGGTTAAGCATCTGACTTTGGCTCAGGTCATGATCTCACGGTTCATGAGTTTGAGTGCCGGGTCAGGCTCTGTGTTGAAATCTCAGTGCCTGGAGCCTGCTTTGGATTCTGTGTCTCCCTCTCTCTCTCTGCCCCTCCCCCACTCATGCTCTGCCTCTTACTCTCAAAAAAAGATAAATAAATGAACATTGAAAAAAATTTAAATAATCCTAAACCCGGACTCACTGAAGTCCAAGTAGCTGGTCTGCCTCACTGACCTAATTGCTCTCCTGCCTGTCCTCCAAGAAGGAAAGCAGCCATAACCAGAGCACCTGACCCTGGTATACTCTGCTGGCTGGCCTTTCTCTTGTTTTCCCAGAAAAGCTCATTCTTTAACCCATATTGTGAGACTCCAGGACGTCAAATGACTTGGCAGAGCATGCACATGTTTGAAACTTATTCAGCATCCGTTGGACCATTCACTGAGCGCCTAATACGTTTCAGGAAGAAAATAAACAAATAGATAAGGGATATATATTGGGTGGTGACAAGTATGTTGAGAAACAGAAAAGCAAGATAAGGGGTTAGAGAATACCAGGCCAGGTGGGTGGGGCTACTACTGTAGACAGAGTTGTCAGACACAGTATCTTAGATTATGTATCACTTGAACAGAGACCCAAAGGTAGTGAGAGAGAGAGAGAGCATGAGGATAAGGGAAAATCTTCCTACACAAATAAAATGTAGAAGTCCTTGAGGCAGGAGCATGCTGTGAGGAATAAGAAGGAGGCCAATCTGGCTGGAGTTGGGTGGGAGAAGGGCAAAGTAGTGAGCAATGAGGTCAGAGAGGTACCAAGGGGGCCAGGTCACATAGGCCTTGGAGGACTTGAGGTTTTGTTTTGAGTGACACAGGAAACCATTAGAAGGTGTAAGCGAAAGCATGGTCTTAGATCTTAACAGGATCACTCTGACCACTGTATGATACAGAAAATAGCCTGTTGAGGTAATAGTGAAAACAGAGGGTGACACTGATAATGATCCAGATGAGAGGTTATGGTGGCTTAGACTAGGGTTGTACCAGTGGGGGTGGTGAAAAGTGGGTCAGATTCTAGGATACTTTGAAGGTAGAACCAATGAGATTTGTGATGAATTGGATGTGAGGTATATTGTCATTTGTTTATCTATCTTCTTCCTGTAACACATTAGGCACTCAATGAATGTTCCAATGAATGTTGAATAAATGGGTTTCAAACATGTACATGCTCCGCCAAGTCATCTGACCTCCCAGAGTCTCATAGTATGGGTTAAAGAATGAATTTTTCTGGGAAAACAAAAGAATACCCGTATCCATAAAAGAGGATCCAAGGATGACACCAAGGTTCAGCTGAGCAACTGGAAAATGGAATGGTCATTTACAAATATGATTCTATTCATATAAAAGTCCGTGTCCGTGCAAGTATGGGCATAAGCATAGAGAAAGATGTGGAAAATGACAGTGGTTTATCTCAGAGCAGTGGGATTTCCTGTGATTTTCAGTTTCTTCCACATGTTTTCTGAATTTTTAAAAATAATGTACATACTTTCTTTAAACTTTTAAAAGATAAAGCTCTTTTTATTATAGAAAAAACAACAATAACAAAGAAGGACCGAAAGGACTGGGGCAGGATGCAGAGAAACGGGGGTGGAAGGGAAAGGGAAGTAAATCAGAATGCAAATGGGTGTCCAAGAGGGACTCCTGAAGCCTGAGGGATTAGGAAACAGCTGAGGGGTGCCAAGAGACACTAGGTCCAGTAGTGCTGGGGGAGAGGACCAAGGAAACTGCAGAGACTGAAGGCAGAGAGGAGTTGGAGAAAGGGTAGAACAAGCAAGCAGGGACAGCGGTGGGGGGATGGACACTCAGGAGACGGGGAAAGACTCGTGAGACTAACTGGTACCGGAGGAGAGGACCACTAGGGAGTAACAGGAGGCTGAGGAGTTTGGAGAGAAGCGGAAGAACTGCTACAAATTAGAAGAGTCCTGGATCAGACGGGGAGGGAGGGAGAATCAGTTATCCACGGAGAGTAATGGAGATCATGGAGAACAGCGTGGGACACTTGGAGAGAAGGACAGGAACAACAAAAGAAAAAGAAAACACAGGTTTTGGAGGGAAAGCCGGTGCTTCCAGCTCTATTGATGTTTAACCCTCTGTGCCTGAGCTTCCTTGCCTATAAAGTAGAGATTATAGTAACACCTGCCTCACACGATTAGGATGAGGATTGGATGATATGGTCCATATTAAAAATTCAGTATAGCATTGGGCATCCAGTAAGCACTCGATCAATGTTTAGAATTATTATTTTGAACATATTCTTTTTTTTTTTTTTTTTAATTTTTTTTCAACGTTTTTTATTTATTTTTGGGACAGAGAGAGACAGAGCATGAACGGGGTAGGGGCAGAGAGAGAGGGAGACACAGAATCGGAAACAGGCTCCAGGCTCCGAGCCATCAGCCCAGAGCCTGACGCGGGGCTCGAACTCACGGACCGCGAGATCGTGACCTGGCTGAAGTCGGACGCTTAACCGACTGCGCCACCCAGGCGCCCCGGAACATATTCTTAATTAAAAGAGAAGAAGGTGACTCAGTAATAAAAATTTCATCTCCCATCCAAGTCTTTCATTCTATGCTTTTAATAAAGAGTTCATTGTCCTGAGGCACAAGAGGAAGGGGAACAAATCCAACCTGCTCTGAACACCGGCCTGAATTGGAGCCTTTGTCACCACACGGCATGAAAAACCAAAGGCCTTCATCAAATGAGACTTCAGTCTGTGGATTAAACAATGGTAAACCGGTATTCAGGGTGGAAATACTTTTTTCTGCTTCCAAGTGGAAGAAAAACCTTTGTGTAATGTGGTAAACACTAATTATTATCTTAGTCGTGAGCAAGGAGCACCAAGAGTCTGTTTGGTTCATTATGTTTTTTGGTTTTTGTTTTGAAGGTTCTGGTAACTGCAATAAGAAACGGAATGATGTAGAGCCCAATTCTTCTGCTTCCCAAACTATCTCTTCACTACTAAGAGTAGGAATACTACTATGAGTACTAGGAGTACTAGTACTACTAGTACTAGTACTACGAGTACTAGTACGAGTACTACAAGTACTAATACTAAGATAGTACTAATACTAAGAGGATTACCTTACAGTTTGACCAAAATGAACGCACAGGGCAAACTCTTTTTTCTCCCAGTTTTTGGGTGCTCTGATGTGCTAACACACGAGAACCACCGCAGGGCATCTACAGTCTTTGCGGCTATAGGTAGTTCAAAGTATTCAAAGGGGTATATTCTTAGTTATAAGTTTGCTGATAAATAAGCTCTCATTTTTCAATACTGTCAAGTCTGAATCTTTTAAATGTAAATCACCGTTTCTTTCTCACACACATATTAAAATGAACTGTTTGTAGGGAGATTTGGGAGAGGAATTAATTCCATAATAAAAAATAAAACTCAGGGGCGCCTGGGTGGCTCAGTCAGTTAAAGGATCTGACTTCACTTCGGCTCAGGTCATGATCTCACAGTAGTCATGAGGTGGAGCCCTGCATTGGGCTCCCTGCTGTCAGCACAGAGTCTGCTACAGATCCTCTGTCCCTCTCTCTTTTCCCCTCCCCCGCTGGTGCCCGTGATCGATCTCTCTCTCTCTCTCTCTCTCTCTGTCAAAACTAAATAAACATTAAAAAAAAAAAAGTAAAACTCATAGTTACTAGAAGCCAAATAATTTTAAAATATGTAAAATACAAAGTTTACTTTATACCTTGTTCGTATCTACAATGCAACTGTCACATTAACTTTAAAAGTTATTCACCCTGGGGCTCCTGGGTGGCTCAGTCAGTTCAGCATCAGACTCTTGATTTCAGCTCAGGTCATGATCTCACAGTTCATGAGACCGAGCCCCACATTCAGGTTCTGTGCTGACAGCACAAAGCCTGCTTGGGATTCTCTCTATCTCTCTCTCCCCCATCAAAATAAATAAATAAACTTTAAAATAAAAAATAAAAAATTCACCCTGCAACAATGCTGCATATCTAAATTGTCAGTATACACTTTACTTCCCTTCATCTCTGCTCATTGCAAAACCACTTGCTAAAATACTCAACTTCCTGAGCAGGTATTTCTATCTAGTGGTTGGTATGGAGAGTCTGAGAAGCCAATTTCTCCTCCTTTGAATGCATAATTCTGTAAGTTAACTAAAAATCGTTAAATCATACACTTAAAATGAGTGAATTTTTGCAACATAAAGTTATCTCTACAAAGCTGTTTTAAAAAGTGTAAAGAGGAAGGGGTTAAGATGGGGGACCCTGGACTTTCCTTGTGCCTCAAACACAGCTGTATTGTGGTCAGATCACTTGGAACACCTAGGAAATCGACCTGCCGACTGGCAGAAGGATCTCCACAGTTGGAGGGACACAGCGTGGTAGGTGCAAGGTGCATGGAAGTGAATTGGGGGAGAGAAAAACAGTGGCGCCACGGAGGGGAGGGAACCCTTTCCATGGAGAGACCAAAGGGAGAGAAAGAGAGAGAGATTGAGAAAGTGTGGCATCAATTTCTCACAAAAGGAAAACCTCTCTGGACCACAGACTGGGGAGCAAAAAGTGCTCAGTTCCACAGGGTTGTTTGTCTGTCAGTGTGTTTGTTTGTTTTCCACAGGGTTTTTTTTTTTTTCCACAAACTTCAATTGGAGCTCAAACTCTGAGGTTTTGGAAGTGCGCAACTTTCTCTGGAGCAGAGCTGTGACACGTGCTCCTGGGGAGGAGGGAGCTATCCCCTGAGTGCATAGTGTGGTACAGAGATCTCTGGGGCGCATTGTGAGAGAACATTCCCTTTCCTGGAGTACTTTTGGAAGAGGGTTTATTGCCTCCTCAAGGACAAAAGACCCTAAGGGTGCCAGCCAAAGACCTTTCATCAACAGGGCACTGAGGTGCATCCAGGGGGACATAACCTCTACTACTTTTAGCAGTGCTACTCCATAGATTCTGTGCACTGTGCAGGCGGGGGGCTGTTTTTCAGGGACAGAGGGTGTCAGACACCGTGTGAAGAAGCTCTACTCTGGAGGAGGGGAATGGATCCACATGGCGTCAGGTCCTTTAAGACTTTGGGTTTTGAGCATTTGACAAAATACAGCATCCTTTCTTGATAAAAGCCCTCAAGAAAGTCGGGATAGAAGGTATCCTAAGATACCTAGGAATAAACCTAGCCAAAGAGGTAAAAGATCTGTATGCCGAAAACTATACAAACTTATGAAAGAAACTGAAGAAGTAATAGAGAATCACTCCATGGATTGGAAAAACAAATATTGTTAAAATGTCTATACTACCCAAAGCAATCTACGTGTTCAATGCAATTCCTATCAAAATAACATCAGCATTTTTTTTAACATTTATTTATTTTTGAGAGAGAGAGAGTGAGAGCAAGCAGGGGAGGGGCAAAGAGAGGGAGAGAGAAGATCTGAAGCAGGTGCTGCGCTATCAACTAAGAGCCCAACATGGGGCTCAAATAATGAACCATGAGATCATGACTTGAGCCAAAGTTGGACACTTAACTGACTGAGCCACTCAGGTGCCCCAACACCAGCATTCTTCACAGAGCTAGAAAAAGCAATTCTGAAATTTGTACAGAACCTGAAAAGACTCCAAATAGCCAAAATAATGTTGAAAAAGAAAAGCAAAGCTGGAGGTATCACAATTCTAGACTTCAAGCTGTATTACAAAGCTGTAACCATCAAGACAGGATGGTACTGGCACAAAAACACATACATCAATGGAACAGAATAGAGAACCAAGAAATGGACCCACAAACATATGGCCAACTAATCTTTGACACAGCAGGAAAGAATATCCAATGGAAAAAAAAAAAAAAAAAGACAGTCTCTTCAGCAAATGGTGCTGGGAAAAGTGGACAGTGACATGCAGAAGAATGAACCCAGAACACTTTCTTACACCACAGACAAAAATAAACTCAAAATGGATGAAAGACCTAGCTGTGGGACAGGAAGCCATCAAAATCCTAGAGGAGGGGCGCCTGGGTGGCGCAGTCGGTTAAGCGTCCGACTTCAGCCAGGTCACGATCTCGCGGTCTGTGAGTTCGAGCCCCGCGTCAGGCTCTGGGCTGATGGCTCGGAGCCTGGAGCCTGTTTCCGATTCTGTGTCTCCCTCTCTCTCTGCCCCTCCCCCGTTCATGCTCTGTCTCTCTCTGTCCCAAAAATAAATAAAAAACGTTGAAAAAAAATTAAAAAAAAAAAATCCTAGAGGAGAAAACAGGCAACAACCTCTTTGATCTCAGCCCCAGCAAATTCTTATTAGACATATATCCGGAGGCAAGGGAAGCAAAGCAAAAATGAACTATTGAGACCTCATCAAGATAAAAAGTTTGCACAGCAAAGGAAACAATCAGCGAAACTAAAAGGCAACTGATGGAATGGGAGAAAGTATTTGCAAATGACATATTGGTTAAAGGGTTAGTATGAAAAACTATAAAGAATTTATCAAACTCAACACCCAAAGAACAAATAATCCAGTGAAGAAATGGGCAAAAGACATGAATACACACTTTTCCAAAGAAGACATCCAGATGGCTAACAGACACATGAAAAAATGCTCACCATCATTCATTATCAGGGAAATACAACTCAAAATCACAATGAGGTACCATCTCACAGGTGTCAGAATGGCTAAAATTAACAACTCAAGCAGCAACAGATGTCCGCGAGGATGCGGAGAAAGGGGAACACTCTTACACTGTTGGTGGAAATGCAAACTGGTGCAGCCAGTCTGCAAAACAGTATGAAGGTTCCTCAAAAAATTAAACATAGAACTACCTTACAACCCAGCAATTGCACTATTAGCACATGCACCCCAACGTTTACAGCAGTGCTATCAACAATAGCCAAATTATGGAAAGAGCACAAATGTCCATCAAATGATGAATGGATAAAAAAGATGTGGTATGGGGCGCCTGGGTGGCTCAGTCGGTTAAGCGTCTGACTTTGGCTCAGGTCATGATCTCACAGTTCGTGGGTTCGAGCCCCGCGTTGGGCTCTGTGCTGACAGCTCAGAGTCTGGAGCCTGCTTCAGATTCTGTGTCTCCCTCTCTCTCTGCCCCTCCCCAGCTCACACTCTGTCTCTCTCTCTCTCTCTCAAAAATAAATAAACATTAAGAAAAATTTTTTTAAAGAAGATGTGGTATATATATACAATTGAGTATTACTTGTCGATCAAAAAGAATGAAATCTTGCTATTTGCAACAATGTGGATAGAAGTAGAATGTATTATGCTAAGTGAAATAAGTCAGTCAGAGAAAGACAAGTATCATGATTTTACTCATATGTGGAATTTAAGAAACAAAACAGATGAACATAGGGGAAGGGAAGGAAAAATAAGATTAAAAACAGAGGGAGGCAAACCATAAGAGACTCTTAAATACAAAGAACAAACTGAAGGTTGCTGGAAGGGAGGTGGTGGGGATGGGATAAATGGATGATGGGCATTAAGGAGGTCACTTGTTGGGATGAGCACTGGGTGTTACATGGAAGCGATGAATCACTGGGTTCTACTCCTGAAATCAATGCTACACTGCATGTTAACTAATTGGAATTTAAATTAAAAAAAAAAGTAAAAACAGGGCACCTGGGTGGCTCAGTTGGTTGCGTGTCTGTCTCTTGATTTCAGCTCAGGTCATGATCCCAGGATTGTGGGATTGAACCCAGCATCTGGCTCCACTCTGAGCATGGAGCCTGCTCAAGATTCTCTCTCTCTCTCTCTCTCTCTCTCTCTCTCTCTCTCTCTCTCCCTCCCTCCCTCCCTCTGCCCCTCTTCCCTGCTTGCACTCTCTCTTTCTCTCTCAAATTAAAAAAAAGTGTAAGAAAATTTATTTACCTTAGGCCATTGATATATCTTATCATCAATGAGTAGGTGAGTTAAAGATTTTTCGCCTTGGTTAATCTGAAACACAACATAAATAAGTGGTATGGAAAAGTTAATCTTCACAAGTACGGCCACAATTGTGCTCATAAGTCTTTTGTCCAAAGGGATAAAAAACAAATTTTCTCAATGTTTTTCTTATTTTTTTCATTTTTTTTTCTTTTAACAAGCATATACATGTTTTCTCTTGAGATGTCATCTAGCATGACCAACTCAACTTTTCTTGGCTTTAGGTTTGAAGAAAAAAAGCATGGAAAAGAACTTGAAGATGTTGGGATTTAAGGAGCTATATATTAAGGCTGAATTTTCACTCTTTTTTGACAAAGAAAAGTTTATTATGATGCATATTGCAGTAAACAGTAAATCTGAAAATAGGAAAGAAAAAAGAAGCATTACCTGAACATTTTTTAGTTTTTCTCTTACTTTGCCTCTTGACATCTCTATTACGTTTTGATTTTCTTCTGCATCTAAATCTACCAAGAAGTCAACATAATAACATAGAGTTCATAACACTTTCTAATAACATAATTAAATAGCAATAGTGGCAAAAGTACTTACTAAATAGCTAAATTGCATGTATTTCTAAAGATTATGACAATTATGAAGACTCGGTCATTGCCCCATGTGAGCTCAGAACCTAAGACCATGGCTATTGTCCCTTCCCTCTTTTTCAATCTGGACTAAAAACAGGATGGAATTTTGTTCTTTTTGTGACTTTTCCCCTAGCTCCTGTATCCTCAGCTATCGGCTAGAGTTTTTCTTTGTAGTCAGGCAAAAAAAGAAAAAAAAAGCAAGCTCAGATAAGCATGAGAATAGTCATATTCTATACAAACTATCCCGCAGAATATACAAATAACAAAGCAAGGTTATTTCAATCTGATTAAACTGGAGAAAAAGGAATCTGAAAGGAAGAGAGATAAGTTTCTAGGTACCCATTTTAACTACTAATGTCGGTTCTGTAAAGTCAATATAATACTACCAACCCCCCACTTCTGCCAGCTCTTAGGGATATGAAACATAGGGTATAAAGAAGATTCCGGTGTTGTGTGCACTCCAACCCATGTGTAATTTTCTGCTTATCCACCCGACAATCCACCAGATGGCCTGAGAAGGACAGGGGTTGTGCTGTCCTATGTACCTTAGAAAATGGAGGGCCTATTGGTTATTCGACCTAGCATTTGTCTTTTTCTTCTCCTTTGAGTACTCAAAGGTTGCATAGAGGCTGGTGGAAATAAAGCCTAAGTATAAAGCTAAATCACTGTATGTCATGAGAATCTTACTGCAGTATTCCTTGGTAAATTTAAAAATTGCTGGTTGGTTTTATACTCTACTCCCAGAACTTAGAACGGCAGATGCCACCAAGTAGGTGCTCAATAAATGTTTGATGGATGGATGACCAGGGTTCAACCATATTTATCTGTGTTTCTCCCTGAGCTCTACACCTTCCTGAAGCAGGTTCTGTATCTATGTATCTTTATGGTCTAACACAGTCTCAAGCACTAGTGGCTTCTCCACATTTGTGAAAAGGGTTAGAAAACAAAACTTGGCTTTATTACACATATTTACTATGTATTTTCTTATGCCCATCTCGCATTATCCAGGTAGTTTCGTTTCTGTTTGAACCCATCTCTTAAGAAACTTGGGTTCCCAGCTGAAACCCGAGAATTAGATGTAGATGTACATCTTTAAAAAACAGAAACCAACAGTATCAGAGTGGTGGTATACTTATTGAGAAGCATTTTGGAGATGCTTGTCTATATTTTCTTCTGCACTGTTATCTTCTGACATCTGCAAAGAAGTTGAGGTGGGGGGTTACCTTGCATCTTTTTGTTTTATCTTTTCATGTGGTCATCAGCCCTTTGAAAGTCATCACCTTTAGTATGCCAAGTCTTATTCTTTGCCTGTTTTCTTAAATTTCACCTTTTTATCAACTGATATGAGCTCTTTAAATATGGTGGATTTTAAATTAAGAAACTGCTCTCTGTAATATCCAAAAGGACGTTTGAATGACAAAATCCAATGGGTAAGTTCTTAGTGTTCACGTATTGCCAACTTCACATATCTTTTAGGAGGGTCAAATAAGATCAGACATATGAAAATACTTTGAAACCCAACACTATCAGTGTTAGCTATTCTTTGATTACTCTATAGCATCTGATGATGTTGGGCACCTTTATTTTCTGAAAACTTTGTATGTCACTGTTCTCCACTCTTCTACCTCTCTGGCGCCTTATCCTGTGTATTCTTCAATGGTCACACTTCTCTTCATAGCTTAAATGTGGGCATATTCCAAGGCCTCGGAAAGTGTGTGCACGCATTCCCAGGGCTTCCCAAATCTCTGTCCAATCTTGACTGCTATCCTGAATACCATATTTCTAGCTGCCTACTGGTTTTTCTGATTGAATATCTTACCATTATCAAAAACTCAGTATGTTCAAATGAGCTTTTATTTCTTTTACAGTTTTTTAGGCCTTAATATTCTGCAGTTACACCATACTAGCGATGTTAAGTCTTTTTTTAGGACAAGATAGATTATGAGTTTGTTTTTCATTTCAAGTTTAAGAAATACAATGGCAAAAGACTCCTTAAATTACAACTAAAACAAAAGACGTTATCACAGTAAGAGCCTCGTCTACAGAGTTTCTGAAAGAACTTCAAAATCTACCAGTGCTTCCTGGACCACACTTAAGAACTATTGAGGGGTGCTTGCGTGGCTCAGTCGGTTAAGCGTCTGACTTCGGCTAAGCGTCCGACTTTGGCTCAGGTCATGATCTCACAGTTTGTGAATTCGAGCCCCGCTTCAGGCTCTGGCTGAAGGCTCAGAGCCTGGAGCCTGTTTGGGATTCTGGGTCTCCCTCTCTCTCTGCCCCTCCCCTGCTTGCACTCTGTCTCTCTCTCTCTCTCTCTCTCTCAAAAATAAACATTAAAAAAAATTTTTTTAAAGAACTACTGAATGAGGCCAACATAAACTAAGATGTTCTGTTTTTATTAAACCTGTAGTATCTTCCTCAACACAATTAAAAATACCTAATTCTACTCTTGACCAAGGAACAGCAATCCTTCAAGGTGGGATGGAATATCAACTTTGGCAAGTGACTGACAGAGGTCTCCCTTTAATTCCTAATAAACTCATCCAGCATTTCAGGGTTCTGCACATTTCTCTGTAACTTCCCACTAGAAGGCAGGGATAAAACAGGAATCTTAGCTGAAGTTACTCCAAAAGACATGTAGATATTGGTCCTATATATGTTTAATCCACCAACTAAAAAAAGAAAACTTTTTTTTTTTTGAGCAAAGCAGCAATGGACTGCTGGCTGAGAAAACAGGTAATTGAATTAACATTTATACAAGAGAATAAATAAACAAACAAATAAATAAATACTTCACCTCTAATACTATTTATTGTACAATTAACCGACCAAAGAGTACAATTCATTCTTAAGTTTATTATTTTTTTAACATATGAACTATGGTGTCTCTCAATTGGATAAGGGACCCCAAATGTGGGGTGACCATCCGGAAAAAGCCAGTGATGCAGAAGGTGAAAGAATTCACCTGGGGCAGAACAAAGGAGCTAGAAATTTACTGACTCCCCACAAGGAGGCGGCACACAAGACAGTAGAGGAGAGGCTGTTTGCCATGAGGCAGTGGGAGGGGGCTGTTTTTAAAGAGGGAAGGTGAAGAGGTGTGGCAATGAATGGAATTCCCCCTTTTTTGGTAACTGTGCCTGGTTGTAAGTAGCCCTTCAGTTAAGGCCTCTGGATATTTTGAGGCCGGTGGCCTGATGGGCCTGTGTTTCATTGCTCAAGCCTATTTGCCTGAAAGTGGTCTCCACATGAACTATATGACTTGAATATAGAACCAAATATATCACATTGTTCAGGATTATCCTACATTTATAATTGGGCTATTAGTATAATCAAGATCCTTATAAACTCCATCAATCCCTTACCTTTTTTTCCATATCTTCTCTCCTCTTTGAGATCTTTTTCATGATGGTTCTTTCATTTCTACTTTCTAAATAAATAAGAAAATAGTCTTAAGGATGATATATTACTGAAAGTATGATGTGATATTTAAAAGTATGCTACTTAAATTTAACTAGAAACTAAACAAAGAAATATGCCATCACTTTTAATATGCAGTAAAAATGCTGGTTAATGTAATAAGACATGTAAAAGAAGAGGTATAACTATTAGAAAAGAGAAGACAAAGTTATCATTGTTTGTAGAGGATAGGTTTTTATATGTAGAAAACCCAGGACACTCAATCAAAAAGTTTAGACACAATTAGAAAGTTAAGTGGCAGAATATAAGATCATGTATATAAAAGTTAATAGCTTCCCTGTATATTAATATGACAGAAAAAAACTTTCATAATAGCAATAGAAAAACATTTTCATAATACCTAGGAATAACTTCAATTAAAATATGTGGGAACCCTCCCAAACTATAAAACTTTAGTGAGAAAAAATATCTGATTAAACATGGAGATATTCACCAGAGGCAGGGAGATTGGTTAAGAGGCCATTATGATAGTGGAGGTGAGAGATACTGGAGATCTGGATCAAAAATAGACGTGGGTGGGGCTCCTGGGTGGCTCAGTCAGTTAAGAGTCTGACTCTTGATTTTGGCTCAGGTCTGGATCTCACCATCTTGGGATAGAGCCCCACGTTGGGCCCCTTGCTGAGCATGGAGCCTGCTTGGGATTCTCTCTCTCTCTCTCTCTCTCTCTCTTTTAGTCTCTCTCTCTCTAAAAAAAAAATGGAAGTGGGAATGGAGGGTGGAGAAAGATTCATTTAAAAGGTGTAAGTCACAAGATCTCATGAGCAATTAAACATAGGACAAAGTGAGGGAAGAATCAAGGACTCTAGGTGTTTGGTTTTAGTCATCGAGAAGAAGTATCATTTCAAGTATTGTCAATGCAGGAATGAAGGTGGAGTAGGGAATCAATATGTTCAATTTTTGGGTGTTACTAATGGATGTTTATAGGACATTCAGGTGAGACATCCAGAAGATGATTAAAAATACTGTATAAAAATTAAAAAATTAAAATACTGGGGCGCCTGGGTGGCTCAGTCAGTTAAGCGTCCGACTTCGGCTCAGGTCACGATCTCGCGGTCCCGTGAGTTCGAGCCCCGCGTCGGGCTCTGTGCTGACTGCTCACAGCCTGGGGCCTGTTTCAGATTCTGTGTCTCCCTCTCTCTCTGACCCTCCCCTGTTCATGCTCTGTCTCTCTCTGTCTCAAAAATAAATAAACATTAAAAAAAAATTTAAAAAAATAAAAAATAAATAAAAATACTGTATAGAAGAGAACAGAACAAAAGAGAAGTCTAAATTAGCAAAACTCTTTGTTTAATCAGTAAATAGACATTTAGGAAATAGATTTAAGACTCTTTAAAGCATCTTTAAAATTCTTCCTAACAACGTACCTAAATTAGGCACAACAGGAATATGATGTCAGGAAAACAATTTTTAACTTACTTTGCATTCTGCAAGAACATCTAAAATGAACTTAAAATCAATATCTGGCTTACCAATGCCTACACCTGTAAATTTTATCTGCTAAGCTTGGGGAAACATTAGCGACAACACATCCTACAGATAGTTAAATTACAATAAATCAAATAAAAAACTTATCATACGAGAAATTTTTAACCAGATATTGTTTTGCAGACTTGGTGATGTTTCTAACCTGGTTCATTTATTATTCCATAAGATAAATAAATGATTATAGGCAAAATATTAGATAAAATTGAAGATCTGGAAAAAACTGCATTTGCTTTTTTTTTTTTTTTTTTTTATTTTATTTTTGGGACAGAGAGAGACAGAGCATGAACGGGGGAGGGTCAGAGAGAGAGGGAGACACAGAATCGGAAACAGGCTCCAGGCTCTGAGCCATCAGCCCAGAGCCTGACGCGGGGCTCAAACTCACGGACCGCGAGATCGTGACCTGGCTGAAGTCGGACGCTTAACCGACTGCGCCACCCAGGCGCCCCTGCATTTGCTTTTTGAAAATTTGCCTTAGGGAAAATTGTGACTCATACCTTCTTACGGCAATTCACTCCTCTTTATTAAAAAATTGGCTCCAATAAGAGACTTAAAAACTGAGAACAATCTGAGGGTTGATGGGGGGTGGGAGGGAGGGGAGGGTGGGTGATGGGCATTGAGGAGGGCACCTGTTGGGATGAGCATTGGGTGTTGTATGGAAACCAATTTGACAATAAATTTCATATTAAAAAAAAATTGGCTCCAACAGTTAAACCCAATCTTCTCTTCAAGATTATTGCTAATTTATAATTCTTGCAGTTAAAGCTCTTTCTAAAGGGTAAGGAAATTGAGGATTAGCTTTTTTTTTTTTTTTTTTTTTTTTTTTTTTTTTTGGATAAGATGACCTGGAGGTCCATAGTCAAAACCTGAGAATTAAAATCAAATAGTTCATTCATTCTTTTCTAATCCAGAGCAAACGGAAGGCAATTTATGTGTAGAAATGCCACTTGCTTAGCATTTAGAAATCTCTGTGTTCTGCCAATTTATCCAGTTACACCTTTATCACCAAGGTGATTGCTGAAGTGAAATTTTATGTTGTGTGTAAATTTAACACTCAATCACCTTGATTACTTCTGTCGCATGCCATTTGATTTCAGGAGTGTTAGCAGAATAAAATTACAAAAAAACTCTAGCATATGGAATGGTCACAAAATGCATATTCTGTTATCTAGTATTATTTCTTTGGTTAATTATGAACTAACTAGAAGTTTGTTTTTCCTTTAGTTTTCCCCCAGCTCTTGGAAATCTTTCCAAATGTATTAATCCATCTTCCTTCCTTAGCGGAACTGAATTCAGTCTCAAATCCAATTTTATCTCTATCTTAGTTCATCGATTGTCACAGAGTCTGATCAGCCCTTTTTGAACTCCCGTATAGCAGTGTTTCTCAAATAATGCTTTCCCAGACTTCTTTGATTTGCATTATGATGGTATGCAAAAAACATAAAACCTCACTCAAAGTTATGATACAATTAAGGTAATGGATAGCATTTTGCCAACATCAAAATTTATTAAATATATGGCAAATATTATTACTAAGATGTGGAAAAGGTGGAATTTAACAAAAAATTCTACAATTGGTTAAATACAACAGCATTATTTCACAAGATGTTACAAAAAGCATCCTGGCTTCCAGGTGTTTCATTACCTGACAAATTTGAAAACAAATACCTTTTAGTTAACTATAATCTTATTTTCTAAAAGAAAAAACTAGGAACAAGTGGCCTAACAAAGATTTTCTGTGAATTCATATAGAAGTCTTGGAAAGGCATCAAAATGGAATCATCCACTGCACAGGACTAAGCCCCCAAATCATCATAAGCTGCTCCTGTAAGTCAAGAAAGATTTGGGTTCACTTCCCTTGAGACTTCAGGCACATAAAAACTGAATAATGCCAAAACAGGTTACAAAAACTATGGCATATTTTGAAAGTTTATAACACACACACACACACACACACACACAATATAATGTAATTTTGCTACTCCCAAGTTAATTACAGGATTTATAAAAAAATGTACTAATTCATAGAGCAATAGTAGGTCCAGAAACTGGACACAGGTAAGTCCTGTGATGTTGTCTTTTATTTAAAACTGACAACATATCGCAGTGCCTGTGCTTTGAGTTTCAGTCCGAGAGAAAGTCAAAACGAGGGGCCCTTTCTGAAAGTGAGGCTAAAAGACCACTTGGTCTGCCTCCCCGGCTAAGCCCTGCTTCCCACTCTCCAACATACACCTTCCACTATAGCCTGACCACTCTTCTTGCCACTCCCTGCCACATCCATCCTTTGATTTTTGCAGTTTTCCTCTAATCTAGAGCATTTCACGTCTCAAAGCCTAATTCAAACCCCGCATCTTCCAGGAAATTGTTACTCTGACCCTTCTGTGACCTTGAAGAGCACTTACGATTGCACTTTTTCTTCTTACATCCTACTTTGCAAGTTCAGCTTTCTGCCTACTATAACGTGAGGATGAGAGCTGGGGTACGAACTCATCCGTCCGCCGCCAATCCTAACAAGATGTTCAGCACACAGTAGACAATAAATAACATGGTCTTGGATTTGCTGCAAATCAAGCTCGACTCCCGAATGCTGGAAAATGGGAGTGTTTCTCAACCCTCTCAACTCCCAAAGGGCATGATTGACAGGTCGGCCAGGTTCTGGGGACTACAAGTTTCTAGCGGCCTGTGCGGGTCTCTGGTTACTGGGGGCCGCCGCTGGTTTTGCCCACAGAGCAGGACTCCAACAGACAAGATAGTGGGGTCCAGGGGGCTTTAACAGGCAGTATGACATTCACCTGGATGGAGAGTGCACTCTTGTTATGTTACGAGGACGCACCATTTATTGCGGACTCTGGGAAGGTCACCAACCGCCCAGCAAGGATCCCGACCACCGCGCCAGCCGCCTGCCCAGCGCTCGCTCCTCGGGCACTGACGTCAAGGCGGTCCAGGAGCATGCGCGATGCGGCTCGTGAGGGGTAGAGCGTGCGCCTTCGGGAGTCTTCGGGAGTTTTCGGTGCGCTACGTCTGTTCACGCGCAGCCTGGGCTTGTGACTCGAATTGAGGCGTCGGAGTCTGTCACTCCCACCCTGGCTTATAGTTCCTGCAGGAATGCCGGCTTTGATCACCTGCGGGCTGAGTGCGCGCCCCGGTGGCCGCAGCTGCCTGAGGGTCTGTTCTGGAAGAAGCCTGAGAGCTGGTTGTCCTGGCGCGTGGGAGCCCCGAACTTATCTCGTCATGGTGAAGAACCGTATCCCCAACGGGTGAGTACCTGCCGCGAGCTTCCCGGCGCGCACGGGTCCGCAGCGACAACCGGAGTCCTGGGGGACGTGCGCGCGAGACCGCTTGTCCAAAGTCAACGTGCGTCGAGTGGCCTCCCGCCGGTGTGCGCGGCGGATGGCGCGGATGGGGGCGCTGATAGCGTGTATTTACTGAGATGTATTATAACTACACCTAAGTGTTATGAAGTATATTGGCCTGAATATACAACAGGCTAAAAGGAGGCAGCGTAGGATTTGAGATCTAATACTGGACAGTTTGTAGTTTAGGGGGATTAAAAAAATATCTATATCTATATCTGTATCTGTATCTGTGTCTATATATACACACACACGTATATGTATGTATATATATATACACACACATATATACATATATATATCAGACTTAAATATTTTCAGGTTTAAAGGGAAATAGTATTGGTCTAGCAGATATCTCAGTTTAGTAGTCCCAATCTCACTTCCAAAGTACTTAAGTTATTTTTATTTTATTTTAATTTTGTTAAGTTGCTGTCATTATCAGGAACTTCACATGAAAATCAAGATTTCTTGAAAAATCAGATGTAGGAAACCAGATCTGTACATGGCAATAGTCCGTGATTTGCAGGGTCTTCCCTGTGAGGAGTAAGCCTCTCCGGTTTTTCAGTCCAAGTGTCCCATCCCCCTGTAGCCTCTGCAGCACCGAGACTTAGTTTCGTTGATTTTTTTTTTTTTTTTAAATCATATCTTTATTTGGGACATGTCTTACTTAGGTATGTCAGCCTGCCTGGCATTTGAATTTGTAACTCCAGCTGTAAAGGGTAAATGGGAGGAAAGAACTGAAGTTTATTATATTACTTGTTTCCAGAATAAAACGTCATATTGAGTGCAGCGAGGCGGTGCTGTGAAGGACTGTTTTGTCAAAAAGGGTGGTTACCTGCCCTATTATGAACCTCATAAGATGACTCCACTTAAATATGCTTAGAGGCCCTTCACTTGGTGAGTTGTAGTTTTAGCATCTGAACAGCCTGGGTGATCATAGTTTTCAGTGTCCTACCTCCCACCTGGGATTATGGTGAAATGTGACAGTGAAAGTGCTTTGTAAACTAAAGCCTCTAAACAAACTAGTAGCAGTAACTCTAAGACAGCAGTTTTCTTGTCTGGAGGTATAGACTTACTTTTACCTTCCAGTGACCCCTCTTCCCAAAGTTTTTTGTTTTGTTTTATTTTGTTTTTTAAGAGAGAGAAGAAATATATAGGGCTACAGATGAGAGATACTCTAATTGGGATAGATTTAGAAAACAATTTAAAAATGTACAATTGCCCTTTTAAATTATAGAATATTTTAACATGAGTTTTTCAGAAATGTGCTGTTTATTTGATCCAATTAGAATACAATTTAATTAAACTCTCTGCCTTATTTTTTTCTTTGAGAAACTGTCCTCTGTTATAACAGCAACTCCTGGTGATTATACTTTGCATCCAGTCTTTTTTCCAAGTAAAATTCTGTGCATCGCTGTAAGAGCCCTGATGGGTTTTATACATGTTGTGACAAAGTAATCACACTGAGGATTTTTCCATCTCAAGCCACTACATTCATATTCAAAATAACTGTGATTCTCAGTCCTATACTATGTCTTCCTCCACTCATTTGCCCATTTTTCAGAGCTGTCACAAAACCAGAGGGTCCGCCATGAGAAGGACAGCTATAGCTGTGTATGCGGGGGGGGGGGGGGGGGGGGGGGGGGGGGGGGGGGGGGGGGGGAGAAGTCCCTGAAAAAAAAATGAAATTGACAACAGAGTAGTATTTGAATAGGTGGAAAGATTTTTCTAGTAGACATTGTCTATAACATCCTTCTGTCCCTGCCTCTATAATCTTAAATTAGTATTTTCATCCATTCACATAGCTTGAATGATTGACAGCTTAACAACTTCTTGATCTGTTAGTAGTGCTAAGAACACTACAGTTTTTCTCCATATAGTCTCTACCTTTTTTTAAATTGTTTAATTTTGCAATGGTAATTGCCTTTTATCTTACAATGTGCCCAAGAATTCTGTAAGCAAGTTGTTTTTTTTTGTTTTGTTTTGTTTTTTTTTGTATAGTGTATGCTAAAGATTTCTGCCTTCTTTAGGAGCTCAATAAAATTTTATCTGTCTGAAAACCAGAAACCCAAAAGTATTGCATTCCAGAAGCAAAAATTGGGAATGTATATAGACTCACTTTTTTTAAAAAAGTAGCTGACTAGATAATTCAAATGAAGCACCAGTTTATTCCGATTCCGTCATTTATGTTATTGTGGAAACATTAGTTGTGGAAATAAATGAATTGAAAAAAGTGCATGTTATAGTACTGTTTGCAATATTAGCAGATGATCTAAAATTCCTTTCATATGGTTTCCTTGTATAGTTAATGCTAAAAGAACAGCTTCCAACTGGATGTCAAAACCAAAGATGAACATGTTTATATAGAATTATCATGGTCATAATTGAATATCATTCATAATGGTGGAGTTATGCTATCGAGGAAAGAATAAATGTCATAACTATTCATGGGTATCTTATTCCACAATGAAGAATTCCATCAAAGAAATGATCTTCTAGAAATGTCACAAGCAAAAATCTAAGAGTTCATGAGTTACTTAAAAATGAGGCCTTTTATTTAGAGATGAGGCCTTTTATTTACTTTTGATAGAAATTATTTTCTAATTTTTAAAGAGAAAGAAGCCTAATCCAACATCATTGGTTTGTTGGATTTTGGTGCCATTTGGATTGTATTTAAAAACTTGAGAAACTGTATTTTTCAATTCTAGATAAATTATCAAAATCAAATTTCTGTTTTTGCAAAGCAAAGGACTACTGGAACATAGTAATCATTCCTTTTTGAAGGATAGTTTTGCTAGATATAGACTTCTTGGTTGGCTAGAATTTTTCTTTCAGCATTTGAATGTCATCTTACTACCTCTGACAGTCATTATTCCTAATGATAAGTCAGCTGTTAATCACATCTAATCAGTACATTAGGTAGTGATTTTATGAAGCCAAACTTATTCAATATTAATTTAATGTTTATGGAGTATCTGTGGTATGGCAGGCACTGTACTATGAAGAAAGACAGACATGGTCACTCTCACAGAGTTAATGGTCAAGAGAGAAACCACGATTTGTCAGAAAAAAAATACACATAATCATGTGTGTAGTTACAAACTCTGTTAAGTGCCAGGAAGGAAGGTAAAAGGTATGTCTAAAGAGAATAGGTGGATGGATGACAGACACTTTCCTGAGAACTGATATAGGAGCGGCAAGCTGAGCATGACTGAAGGGGTAACATGGGAGAAGGGGCAGAAGGAATAGCATGGAACATTGGGAGGACTGAGGAAAGGAAACCAGGTGAAGCCAGACTGGGGAAGGAAAAATGGAACAGCAATGAAGCTGGAGAAGTAAGCAGGGCATTAAAATGCTCATTTTAAGAAATACTCATGTGTTAAAATTAGAATTCATAAAAAATAACAGGAAATAATTAGATGACAATTATTTTTAATACCAGTTTCTTTACTTTGTTTTTCATAAAAAGTTATAAAGATGTTTAAAGTTAATGAACTGTACTTCTTTTTAAAAAATTTTTTTAATGTTTATTTATTTTTGACAGAGAGAGAGAGAGAGAGAGAGCGAGCGAGCATGAGCGGGGGAGGGGCAGAGAGAGAGGGAGACACAGAATCTGAAGCAGGCTTCAGGCTCTGAGCTGTCAGCCCAGAGCCCGATGTGGGGCTTGAATCTACAGACCGCGAGATCATGACCTGAGCCAAAGTCAGACACTCAACCGACTGAGCCACCCAGGCGCCCCAATGAACTGTACTTCTTAATTCAAGATTAATCAGAAATTAAAACAAGTCATCTCCAAAATAATGTTGAAGAAATGACTTTGTTTCCTGCTTACTAAAACACTGTAGGTTTTCATGTTTTACTTCGATTATTCCTACATTTAATACATATTACCACTTAGTATAAATCAGTGATGATGATGTAAAATTCATAAACTATTTTCCTTCTTTTACCTATTACCCAAGAAAAACAAAGACAAAATATTGTTTTGGGTATTGAAAGTTTACATCAGGAATGAATACTACCTTATTCACTGTAGAAGTGCTGTACATATGTAAAACCTTCCATTATTTTTGTGTTTTCTTTTTGAGGGATGAAGCAGTAAATTAAAATTTCATACATGATAGCACTCAGAAAGCAACTAACCAACAAATTAGGCCCTATTTATTAAAGAATAATTTCTTTATCATCTTGAGTTATTAAACTATTTTTATTATAATTGTTATTTTCATTGCAGGTGGAGCACTGTGATGCCAATTGGACATCCTCTACCTGGGACACAATTTATTGTGTTTAAAGTACCTTTAAAGGGAATATGTAAATTATTTTCTTATTTATCATGTAAGGAGAAGAATTGGGAATGATGTAATCCATGTTTACTTAATGTTATGCTTTTCTTCATAAAAATATGTGAATTGTAAGTTTCCAGCAAATGTTTGACATAATGGAAGTAACAGTAGACGTTTTCACACATGTAATTATTAATTGCTCATTCTAGTGGAAGGGAGTATTTTGAATTAATTTTTAAATAACAGCTTTATTGGTGTGTAATTCACCTATTCATATTCACCTGGTTAATGTAAACTGTGGTTTTTAGTATCTTCGTGACGTTGTGCAGCTGCCACCACAATTTTGGAACATTTTCATCACCCCTCCCTCCCCCCAAACCCAAGCACAGTAGCAGTCACTCCTCTTTCCCCCTAGCTTCCACCCCCACCTCCCAGGCAACCACTAATCCCCTTTCTGTCTCCATAGATGTGACTGCTCGGGACATTTCATGTAGATGGAATGGTGTATCTGCCCTTGGTGAGTGGCTTCTTTAGCATAATGTTTTTAAGATTGACCTATGTTGTAGTGTATGGCACACTTCATTTATTTTTCTTGCCAAGTTAATTTTTCAATGGTTCAATTTATTTTATTGAAAAAAAATTTGACAAGATTAAATTTTTTGAGCAAAAATATCTTTAATCCTAATGTTATTTTTGGTTTTTAGGTTTTGACCTATTTAAAAAACAAATCCAGGGGCGCCTGGGTGGCTCAGTCGTTTGAGCGTCCGACTTCAGCTCAGGTCATGATCTCACGGTTTGTGAGTTCGGGCCCTGCATCGGGCTCTGTGCTGACAGCTGGGATCCTAGAGCCTGCTTCGGATTCTGTGTCTCCCTCTCTCTCTGCCCCTCCCCCACTCACATTCTGTCTCTCTCTGCCTCTCAAAAATAAAGAAAACTAATAAAAAAAAATTGTTTTTAATCAAATCCAAAATAATCCAGAAATAAAGATGGATAACTTTTTAGTACTTCCCCCCGAAATCAGCACTCCTTTACTAATTTGTCATATCCTTTGTGTAGTACTTCCTAAAAAAAAAAAAAATTCAAAATACTTGAAACCCATGCCATGTTTTTATATGACCTCAGATGCGTGGCAGCTTTGCTTTCTCCTACTTGCTCTGACATTGGGAACATATGAGCACATAGTTCAGAGTCTTTTATGCTGACCCCCAATTTAACTCAGCCTTTTCTTTCATTGGTCTTTAAGTTACTTTTTTAACATATTGAGATATAATTCACATACCATAAAATTCACCCTTTTAAAGTATATGGGGAAGTGGTTTTTAATATATTCATAGAGTTGTGTAATCATTGCCACCAATTCCAGATCATTTTCTTTCCCTCAAAAAGAAACCTTGTACCCATTTCCCCTCCTGTTGGCCCCTCCTACAGTCACTTAATCAACAGAGTGACCCAGGCTCCCCTAAAACCTTGTTGTAGAGGAAAATAACTCTTGAACCTTGTTCAATTGGATTGGTGCCATCAAAGATGTCATCTGTCATTTTTTTCCCTGATTAGGTGACATTTTGTCTTGGATATCTTGCTGCCATGTCACACTTCAACATACATGTAACCAAACATACCATCATTTCTTTACTTCCACACCACTCCTTCCCAAAAATACAAATTAGCGAACTCTTTAACTTTCCTGTTTCTCCTGAAAGCACCACTGTTAAGCCTGTCAGTCAACTTCAAATCCCTTGAGTCGTCTCTGTCTTTCTGGTATCCTATATCAGGTCAAGGGCTAAAACCTATAGATTTTTTTCTTCTATAACGTGTCTCATATTCTCCAGGTCTTTTACCTGATTATTCAGCAGCTCGTCTCTTTTATTCTTTTTTGACCGGTTGTGCCTAAATGTAATTTTCATACCCATTCCAGGTCCTTCCTAAAAAAATCTTCAGTTCTCTCTGCCCTCTGCATTGTTTTTAATGTGTTTCATCTAAACTCCTTTCCATATTCTTCAAGGTCCAATTTAATCTGGCCCCGTTCTCATCATACTCTTCTCTGTTTCCTACAACAAACCATCTCTTCACTATCTCACGAACATTCTTGATTCTGTAATAGCAAGACTAAAAATGACTAAAGGTACATTAATTGGGGTCTGGATATTAAAATTCTAAAACACTATAGATAATATGCAGACATGACAAAAAGGATTTTGATCTATGAATGTTGATACAGGGCAGAAGAGCTGGGACAAATCTCTCCGAGGCACACCAGGCCTTCAGTGAGTGCAAGGCATTTGTTCCCCAAAGGCAGATAGCAAGGCAGACAGAAATCTCCAGAGGCATGGAAAACTGACCCAAAAAGAAACCCTTGGGGAATGTTGTGTAAGAGAAAGAGTAAGCTTTGTAAATTGCACTTGAGCTGGCCCACTGGGACAGGCTGCCAAATGGCATTCAGGCTGAAGATGACCGCTTATCTGAGAGTCAGCAGAAGGAACTCCATGGAATGCTAAAGTAGTGGCATTACCAGGCAGCTTGTTGGAAATGGAGAACCTCAGCCTCACCGCAGACCTATGCAATCATTTTTTGATTAATTAAAATTAATATCTATTTTGGGGTATCTGGGTGGCTTGAGGCTGTTAAGCGGCCAACTCTTGATTTCAGCTCAGGTCGTGATCTTGTGGTTCGTAAGTTGGAGCTCCGTTGTCAGGCTCTGTGATAACAGCCCAGAGTCTGCTTGGGATTCTCTCTCTGCCCCTCTCCTGCTCATGCCCGCGTTCTGTCTCTCTCTCTGTCTCCCTCAAAATAAATAAAAACTTTAAAAAAATTAGTAGTAATTCTTAGGTGAGTTACATACACATTACATTTTAATAAGCATGACTTTTAGGGTGCATTCTAATCCTTAAAATTCTACTTAAGTAATATGTGCAATCAGGTGCTGTGTGGTGAGCTATACAGAAACTAAATGCATGGTCCAAGAAGGAAAAATTCAATGTAGGTAATCCAAGGAGGCGCCACCATAGAATCAGGAGTTGAGCTGGTCCTTAAAAGCTGGAGGAAGACGTAGATCATGTCAAAGATTAAAAAATATGGATACCGAAGCAGAAATAGTGGTATGGACCAGACTTCCTGGCAGTGGAGATAGAGATTAACTAGGACTGTTACCTTAGTTCCTGCTAAAATACCTCTGAGGCCAACTTTTCAGAAAGAAAGAAGTCACGTATCTTCCCCTGAGGAGCTTAACTCAGACACCGAATAGAACAAATAGAATGGTCTAAGTGTTCTTTTATTTTTTTATTTTTTTTTTAATGTTTATTTATTTTTGACAGAGAGACAGAGCACGAGTGGGGGAGGGGCGGCGAGCGAGGGAGACACAGAATCCGAGACAGGCTCCAGGCTCTGAGCTGTCAGCACAGAGCCCAACGCGGGGCTTGAACTCACAGACCACGAGATCATGACCTGAGCCGAGGTCAGATGCTCAACCGACTGAGCCACCCAGGCGCCCCTGGTCTATGTATTCTAATGCAGGCCTAGGGAAAGGGCTGCCCTAGCACAGGGAAGAAGTTTATTCTGACTTGGAGATGTGAAAAAGACTTCACTGAAGGCATCTGAACTGCGCTTTGAAGGTAGAGTGGGGCAAAGCTGTTCCAAATTGAGCAAAAACCTGAACAGTGTTGGGTGAAGAGGCAGTCTACCGTATTTGGAGTGTAGGTAATGTCAGAGGGGTGGAGTGGGATGTAAGCCTGGAAAGAGCTTATAGGCATGGATCAAAAAGCTTGAATGTCTGTTGGAGAGTTTGACCTTATTTTGTAGGCAATGGAAAGCCACCAGCAATTTTGTTAGGAAGCAATGTGATAAAACCTCCTTTTTAAATATATATGTATATATTTATTTTGAAGGGGGGAGTGGCCGAGGGAGAGAGAGAAAATCCCAAGCAGGCTCCATGTTGTCAGCATTGAGCCTAGCATGGGGTTCCATCCCATGAACCACGAGATCATGACCTGAATTGATATCAAGAGTCAGACACTTCACCAACTGAGCCATCCAGGCATCCAAAACCTGCTTTTTATAAAACTTATTCTGGCTTTAATAGGCTGGAGACATGACCACCATTCCTGGTATCAGGTCTTTACTGGGGTGATAATAAGATTGGAAAGGGGAATCAGAATGAAAAATGTTGCCATGGCAAAGTGTGCAGGTGCTGTTGATGAAGTTGATTCTTATCCTGGTTACTTGAGGCAGTCATGGCTTTAAATTATGATACAATTCAGGCAGGGCAGGTTTAGGAGGAGAACCAGTGTGGTTTAGGTCACAGCATTCCCTACCTAGCTCTCAAGGCTTGCCTCCCCTTTCTTCTTAGAACTTCATTATAAGGAATGATGTTGTTTCTTAGGTGACGGTGTCTCATTTGTCATCGACTGATCCATATTCTCTGGTGAGCTTTGCTCTTCAACACACATTCAATAGGGATATTAAAATAAAAAGTCAACTCAGGTGCTGATGAGGGTGATGCCACTACTGTATCAACTTAAATTTAAAATCGAGAAATGTAGGGGCACCTGGGTGGCTCAGTCAGTTAAGCGTCTGACTTTGGCTCAGGTCGTGATCTCGTGGTTTGTGAGTTCGTGAGTTCAAGCTCCATGTCAGGCTCTGTGCTGACAGCTCAGAGCCTGGAGCCTGCTTTGGATTCTGTGTCTCCCTCTCTCTCTCTCCTCTTCCCCTGCTCATCCTCTGTCTCTCCTTCAAAAATAAATAAACATTAAAAAAAATTTTAAATAGAGAAATGCAAGGGGCGCCTGGGTGGCTCAGTTGCTCAGTTCATGATCTCACGGCTCATGGGCTCAAGCCCCTCATTGGGGTCCGTGCTGATGGTGTGAAGTCTGCTTGGGATTCCCTCTCTCTGCCCCTTCCATGCTCTCTCTCTCTTTCTCTCAAAATAAATAAATAAATAAACTTAAAAAAATTAAATAGAGAAACGCAAAAGATATAGCAGTGCTTCTGTCACATGTATAGTCTTAAATGCCAGTTTTCTAAAGAGAAGGTTCATGGAGGTACTCCTTTCCCCGTTACTAAAAAATCCATCATACCTGTGATAAAAACCAATTATATTCAGTTGTATTAGGTTCATGTACAAATAAAAACTCGGGTAGTTAACTACACATTGTCCTAAACACATAAAATGAAGAAAATAGACACATGTTCTTTTAGGAAATCTACCATTTGGGAATATATGGCTAATTTGCAAGCTGCTAGAACATCCTGATTGAGGCTGTGGAAAGAAGTGGCAGATTGATTGTCAATTACTTGAAAGTAATGACATTTTTAAAGAAGGATATTCCTTGACAAGATAAGTAGACTATAATTTATAGAAAACACACTTCATGTTTTAGTTTAAGAAGACACTGTGGTGGGTTCAATCATTGTGCCCCCTGCTTCACTCCTCTGTGTATTGGGATCCATCATCTGTGTCCTTTGCCTTATGACCTAGCCATTCCTCCCAGTGTTTCTCCAACTTGTCATGTTGGGCTTGGTCACATGACCTACTGTGGTCAATAGAATGTGAATGGAAGGGACAGGGGCCTGTCCTGGCCAAGGCTATATAAGAGGCCTCCCATGTTTCCTCTTACTCTCTTGTGTCCCTGCCATTCATTTCTCGTAGGAGAATGCAAGATACATTGGAGCAGGCCTGAACCAGACCAGCTGCCTGGAGGAGAGCTGCCCAGCTGATATGCAGACCCAAGGACATGAAAATCAACCCATGGACATGCAGAATCATGGACATGGGCTTACTGTCGTAAGCCATGCAAACTTTAAGGTTGTTATAAGTTTAAAAGATAAAACTCACACAAACTGAAAAGAATCATGGTTAGCGAGCACAACTAACTATAAGCAACTGTCCTGTTTTAACAAGATAATGATTATTAGAACCTGAATCAGAGAGAGACCAGACCAATCTGGGTGAAATTCAGCTCATCTTTAAAGCTGATGATAAATAAGAATATATTTTAACAGTAATTTTAATATAATAATGTGGTAACCTTTGTGAGCTATTAAGAAACTAACCTTTAATATTCAGATTTACAATTTGATTATAGGATATAATCATCAAAACTATCTTGTGTCATCTTTGAATCCAGATTAAACTTCCCGAAGGTCTTTCATCAGGCATCTTGGCCTGAACAACAGGCATCTCTGCCTTCACAAAAAAAGGCAGCAAGACCTGAGGAATAAAGTGAAATTCTGAGCTGAGATCTTAAAGAAGAATGATGTTTAAGAATAATGTTTTAACTTCATATATAATAAATAATAGCAAGATGCTACAGTGTCTATAGCTGTTTCTTTTAATCCCCCCTCAGTAGAAAGACAAAGGATTCTTGCCTGTGTCTTTTTAAGCCTTGAACGTATTTTTAGACATGTGCTGTCCAGTGGAGTAGTGACTAGTCATACGTGGCTGTTGATCACTTGAAACATAGCTGGTCCTCATTCAGATGTGCTGTAACTGCAGTGCACAACAGCGGGCTTCAAAACTTAATGTGAAAAAACAAATGTTAGTGATTTTTATATTAACTACACGTTGAAATGATAATACCTTGGATACAGTCAATTTCTTAAACTCTTCTTAGTTCCCTACTTTGCACCATCTCTTACTTGCAGAGATTTTGACTGATACAACATTAAAATGAAGTATACTTTTAAACACTTTTATTTATATTGCATTTTATATTTCTTATTAAAGAATTGGATAAGGAGAAAACTTTCTCTCTCTCTCTCTCTCTCTCTCTCTCTCTCTCACACACACACACACACACACACACACACACACTTCATTCTTTTGTCTACAGAAGTAACCATTTCTGATGTGGTCCACAGAAAAAAGTTTCCCACCTTCTAAAGGAATGGCAGCACTAAGTTTAGGTGAAGGGCCAGGAAGGAATGGTAATCATTTATAACCAGTGGCCAATTCAGTATTAAAATCAGTTGACAGTGACCCATTTTATTTAGCCTTTCTCATACAGAATGGCCCAAAGCAGATTCCTGAATCTGCCACAAAACCATCTTTCCCTCCAACAGAAATGAGATTAGGTTGTGCCTGCTGATCATCTCCATGACTTGAGACTTAAAACAAGTGGAATTTGGCTCCCGAATACCTTAATGCACTTGTTTTGGACCCAGGCCGCAAGACAGAAATGGAATAAGAAAAGATTTCCATGTTTATTGAAGGAAAATTGTGGATTATAATTCCAATTTGCCAAGGGACGGTGTTTATAGAAAAGACGGAGCAATAAACTTGGGACAGAATACATGAATTTGAATATCCACTCTACCATCTACTCGTCTGTGTGACCCTCATTTATAAAATAGAAATAGTACTTATGCCCTCATGGGGTTTTTTAAGAATCAGAATAGAGAATGTGCGTCACAGGGCTTTGTGTATGTAGACATAAGGAAGAAAGGAGCTGCTGTTGGCTCTAGTTATATGACTTTTTATTTTCATCAGTATCATCAACTATTATTTATTTGATGCAGAACTGCTATGCAGTGAGCAAGCACTATAATTAAGAAGCCAGGAATATGGGGAATCCTTGATTAGCATCGTATGCCACATATATCACCATGCAAAGTACGTGAACAAAGTATCGGTGTTGCCATGACAGACTTTGTGGACTTAAAGCAATATTAAATCACAGGTCCATCAGGGAAGAGATCATATGTCTACTTCCCTTTCTACCATGCCTGTGATCCCTGTATTCATACAGAGTTAAGTGTGTGCTTAGAAGTTATAAAGAGACAGTCTAGTATATTTGGGAGAGAAAATAATGGCTAAGTGCATTGCAGGCCTTAGGTCAGCCACTTGGGCAAGTGACTTACCCTCTCTGAGCCTCAGTCTGCTTCTGTGAAATGGGAGTGGTAGTGGCTCTCTTCAGATTGTTGTAGGGATTGAATGAGAGAATGGACGTAATGCATGGAAGCACAGAACATGGGGACACAACAAATGCTCCATAAATACTAGCTGTGACAACAGAGCCACTTCTAATAAAAAGAGTTTAAACGTGCCCAAACTTGGCTTCTTATTCCTAATCAAAGTACAACAAGTTCAACTGTGAGTAGCAGAAAAGAGAAAGTTCCTGTTCTCAGTTTTATTAAGCTTGTATTCACCTGGATGTTGTAAAAAAAATGACTTAGTTATCCAAGACATATAAGGGCATTTGGCTTCCAGTTTGTGGGAAAGCTTTTCCTCCCCCACCCCACCTCCTCCCTGCATCAGCTCAACAGTCGTCCCCAGATCCAGAGATGGGAGCTTGGGACAACGTCAGAGTAACACATCACCACTCCACGCTACTCAACAGGTAACTCTTATAGCAGTCATTAAAGGAAGAAGGTACAGGGTCTCTTCACGTTTATGTGACAAGGCCCATAGCTGCTGCTTCTCCCACAAAATAGTCCATGGAATAAGTAAAGAGATCCCATTCTTGTGTGACAGGAGTGGCAACAACACTTTCAGACCTGGTTCCTGGCACACTTTGATGAGTAAATGCCATGGCAGTGAAAAGGCATGCTGTAGCTCTCACTAAATTAAACCCTGTGACAGTAAGGCCTGGAGTGGCTTTAAAACTCAGTGGGCATCTTGTGGTGCAATTGATTAGCATATTTGGCTATTAACTAGAAGGTTGATGGTTTGAACCCACCCAGGGGTGGTCTTGTCTCCAGCTAATTTCTGGGTGGGCAAAATATTCTGGAATTAGATAGTGGTGATGGTTGCACAACACTGTGAATATGCTAAATGCAATTGAATTGTACACATTAAAATGGTGAACTCCATGTTATATGTATTTTTATTACAATAAAAATAAAAGCCCAATAGATACACTGAAGGCTGCATTTTCCAAATTCTTCATTGTAATTGTATTTTTCTTCCTGACATGTTTACCTACCATGTAGTATGCCCTTATATCTGAATGCTTATATGTCACATCAGCTTTTAAAAAAAAATCTCTGGTCTGGGGGTCCTGTTCTGTAGCATTTTGGCATCACCGAGGAACATGTAACTCATCCACATCCCTGTTTTGGATTGGCTCAAGTATTGTATTAATTACACAAGCACATAAATTCCCTTGCGAGACTCTTTGGCTCTAGCACATATTTGTCTCGTCTAGAAAATTCTCCTGTGCAAACAGCAGGCTGGGAATGAGATGTGTGTTTGCCCTCTCCAGAGGCATTGTATGGCGTTCTTAATAAATGGGCAACAGGAGAAAGAAAGGGTCTTTGTGAGTACAGCTGAACCGGTTCCTGAGATTCTTTTAGCCAGCACAGCTTCCCAGCGCAGGATGCAGGACCCTCAGTTCTTCAGGACAAAGTCAGGATTGTTCTTTTATAGAGCTAAGATCATGAAAGGCAGCAGGTCTTCCAGACCTACACAAGCACAGAGTACAAAAGAGAAAAGGGGAGATGGGAAGGACTCACAAAAGAGACGACGTCTGCAGGGTAGTCCTTGAGGCAGGTGGTGGTGAATACCTCCCATGGAAAGGCTGCAGCAAAAGCCAGGGAAGCTCCGTGCTGGTCAAGACTGGCCTTGGTGAGCAAGGAGGGATGACTTTGTACACCACTGTGGAGGAAAATGCTCCCTGGGCAAGTTTTTTTCTCCAGCCAGCAGATTTCAGCTGCTCCTGCTATACCATGTCTTTCCAGAAATACGAAGGCTTGTGAAAGATAAACAAGCCTATGATGGCCACTGCAACCAGGATCAGGGAGAAGAGGACCATGAGGAAGACATATGTGGAGTGGGAGAGAGGTGTGGACAGCGGCTCCTCAGCGGGGATCATGTTGGTCAGGTTCAGCATGTAGCCCAGAGTCCAACCGACACTGCTGCTGTGGATCTGCAAAGTGGGGGAAAGGCTGTTGTTTTTGGCCAGAGGGTTAGATGAGCTTTCACACAATCCCATCCATAACACTGAGCAACAGCAGGTGGAGAGGGCCGTGTCCAGTTCTCTTAATGGATCGTGTTTACATTCTAAGTTGGGAATATGGTTGTGGGGAAAATGGAGCCAGAGCATGTGATTAAGGTGAGTTGGGGAGCCTCACTGTTATATTCCTGAAATTCAGAAGGGAATTTGGTGAATAACTGCTCAATTCTTCTGCTTCTGCCAAGAAGAACTTACAAAGTTCTCTGGTCAAAAGATAAGAGAATAAAGACTGTTTCTGGTCTTTACCATCTATGTCAGGCCCAGGAACTTCATCCATATGTAACCAGGACATCTTTATGATTCAAAGAGGAAAGACTGGGGAATAATCCCAGCAAGTCTGTGTTACTTTGTGGAAGTTGGAAGACTGTACATATGCATGAGAAAGGATTCTTATTAAAGATAAAAACACGCCCTGGGCCTGCCATCTTGGATATTTTCCAGTCACCTCAAAACATACTGGAATACAGATAGTCTATGAATAATAAATAATTTTGAAAATGTTTTTATTACATGAGTTGTGCATGGTCATGGTGGGAAAATGAGGTTGTACAGAAAATCCTAAAAAGGAAAATTAAAACTTCCTATATTTGATCACTCAGAAGTTGCTGCTATTACCTTTTTGTGCTGCGGCCTCCCAAGTCTTCTCTGTGCATGTTTTTTTCATACAGAACATGTAATTAAACTGTATAGCTCATGTCTCAAGGCATCATCACTGGCATGAACCGCCTTATATGTTTACTTTTACTCACTTTATCCAATTATTTATAAATCCTAGAAATGGAGTAATTGGATAAAATGATGTGTGTATTTTAAGGCTCTTAGCACATATTGCCAAAACAGTCTCCCGAAAGGTTGTGCCAATTCACATTCCAACCAGTTTCCATGTGGAAATGCTCCTCTCCCCAAACCTTTACCAGTGCTGAGAATAATTTGTAAAAGGTCCACTTCTCTTGGTGGGGGACAGGAACCTTATCTGACTTCCCTTTATGGGGGCGGAGGGGTGGGGGCAGGGTCAAGGAAGGCTCAGAGTTAGAGAAGTTACCACCTGGGGTTTAGACATATTAGCCCATTCACCGAAGTTCAAAGAATAGAAATCACTCATAAATTTGACATAAACACATCCTTCAGAGAGACAAAATAAATTGTGACAAAATGAAAGACCAGGATATTAAAACAAGGAAAAGATTTGCATTTGAATTAGCAAGGTCAACATTGACAAAAGAATAGTGAAAACAGTATTCTTAAGGCTGCTACAGCCCTGTGCTTCAATGCTTTGCTTTGCTTGAAGTCACCATATTTAATAAAGGGAGTCTTGTGTTTTGCCATTAGTGGGTATGGGTCGAAAAGGTAGAGAGTTGCCCATCAGTGTGAATGTTTCTCTATGCCTGGATACCTGCAGGTGGCGCTCTGGTAAAGCACAGCCGTGAGGCTGCTTCTGTAAGGCTGACGCTAACCTGACTTCTAAGCAAAGACCCCCATTCACAGTCACTCATCTCCTTCTTTACACTAAGCTTTCAATTTAGTCAATCTTGATGAGCCCTGATGAGAAGCCATGATAATCATTTGGGATGATTTGGGATAATCATTTGGGATGATGGCCTTTGGGATGGATGTTGAGGTCAGCAAACAGAATCAATGAGGCTACTGAAATTCTGTTACATTACTTTAATATCTCACTGTTTGTTTTATAAGGAATTAGTCACTGTTGTATGAGCAGAAAGGAGAGGCCCAGAATACAGGTAGTGCTCCTTAGATAGGTTATCCTCAACTGGCCGGTCAACATAGGAGGGCCTGACACAAAATGTCAGCTTGGGTTACAGGTGAATGGTAGAACAGGACACCAGGCCAAACTTAACAGGCTGACTCCTACCTCTTTCAAGCCCAAAGCTGCCTCAGTCACCCAATCAGCCCACAACCCAGCAAGTACCCAAATTACCTTGCCCATGAAATGAATATTCTTCCAGGAATCAGCTGTGAAATGATAGCCATTCAGAAGGAGAGAGAGGATATAGGCTCCAGAAAAGCAATATTCACTCAGGTACTTCTCCTTCACATCACCAAAATATGCCTTCAGCTGGAAGTGAAGTGAAGGAAATATCACACATGTACAACAGACACCTCTCCATGGCCCTCTTTTCACCATCGGAGCTGAGCAATTGAGAAAGGCCCAGCCCAGCCAGGCCTGAGCGCTGGCCTCTCCAGAGGGCCTTAGGAGGGGGCTGCACTCCTTTAGCGGATGCAGGGGCTCACAGTTTAGGGTCTGTTATGGAAGCTTTTCCTCCACTGGGTTCTATGATATAGTAATACGTGCTCCCCTGAGTGTTTTGTTAGCTGTAAAGTGCTGAGGTATTTTGAGGGGCTCTTTCAGAAAGCTCTGAATACCCTTCCTTCCTGTTCTAACTCAGACAGAATATGAGGGAGAAGTCCGAGCCTCTTGCACAATCTTCCTTCCTTTTCTGGTCAGTGCCAAGGAGAAGAGCACCCATTTTTAATTAATTACACCTCTTCAGAATGAAAGCACCATTCACATTTGCAACCCTGTCAACTTAAAACAGCTGTTATTTTGACCTACCCCTAGATGATCTTTTTTGATTAGAGTAGACCCCATAGCTCTCTCCTCCCTGGAAACTTTCATCAAGAAGTACTAGATTTTGGGGGTGCCTGGGTGGCTCAGTCAGTTAAGCGTCCGACTTCGGCTCAGGTCATGATCTCACGGTCCGTGAGTTCAAGCCCCGCATCGGTCTCTGTGCTGACAGCTCAGAGCCTGGAGCCTGCTTCAGATTCTGTGTCTCCCTCTCTCTCTCTGACCCTCCCCGGTTCATGCTCTCTCTTTGTCTCAAAAATAAATAAACATTAAAAAAAAAAAAGAAGTACTAGATTTTGAATGACTCAGTGCTTCAGACAAGAAAAAACTTGTGCTTCAAATTTATGAATAAGTAGGAGATACCTTGGACCTGGGCAGTAGAGAAAGGGTCTTAACACAACGGCATTTATAGCAGATTCTGTGAATTGCCTGTCTTCCTTGCTCATACAACTCTGATTGGGGGCTGGGAAGGGGAATGTGCGACAACATGCCCAGTCCAGGGAGTACCTCACACTGGATCTAAAGCTCTAAGCCCGTCCTAATATCCTGCACCCTGCTTTCCCAGCCAGTCCTGGCTAACAAGTAAGAGAAAGACTGCTCAGAAGCTTCTAGGATAGCTTATAGTTTCTTGAAAAATGGAACAGATGTATCTGGCTCTACCCTTCTGACCTTGAACGTAACTGTGATCTCTGAAGCCACAACTTGTGTCCATGAGAAGATAGGCATAACAAGAGAATTGAAGGGGCGCCTGGGTGGCTCATCGGTTCAGCATCCTACTCTTGATCTTGTCTCAGGTCATGATCTCATGGTTCGTGGGTTTGAGCCCCACTTCGGGCTCTGTCCTGGCAGTGTGGAGCCTGCTTGGGGTTCTCTCTCTCTCCTTCTCTCTGCCTCTCTCCTGCTCATGCTCTCTCTCTCAAAATAAATAAATAAACTAAAACCAAACCAAACCAAACCAAAACCAGAATTGAAGAAGTAATGGCTTAGATAGAGTCAACTGCTGACCCCATACCGGCAGCTGCCAACTGCCAGACTTGGTATTAGGTGAGAAAAGTAAGACCACGTTTGTTTAAGCCATTGTGTGTCCAGTTATCAAGAAATGGCTGATGCACTCACTCCTACCTAAGAGCACCCTCTGGGACTTTCTAACACGTTTGCTGGATCTTGGTCAGGTTAGCAGGACTTAAAGAACAGACTTACATCCTCTGTGACGTCAAGGGCATGGGGCAATACTGAAAGCTGCTATTTCTAGTCACTTACCTCTTTCCAAGGCTGAGAGCAGAACTTTTCCATACTGTCGATCACCTTTTCCTGAGTAGGGGTTTCCTCCGATGTAAAGTTTAAAAACTCCATCACATAGTAATAAGCTGAAAATGCCTGCAACAGAAAATGCAGTTTTGCATTGTGTCCAACACAGGGGGACACTGACTCACTCTCCAGAAGGCTGAACCCGTAGTGAAGGTGCCTGGAAATCTCTGTCGAGTAAACTAATGAACCAGGTGATATTCCTGCCCCCAAAGCTGCTTCCTTCCTGAAAGAGGTATCATTTTGTTGCTGCTGCTTTGTTGCTGATGTGCATTTCTGAGCTACCGGGTAGCTAATTTTCTCTATAATTTTAATGGAAGAGTCAGGGAGAAAGAAAGTTGAGGGAGGAGAAGAGAAGAGAAAGGAACAGGTTTTAAAAATCCCATCTTTAAAAAACTGTGTATTGGGGCACTTAGTCAGTTGGTTTCAGCTCAGCTCTCACCATTTGTGAGTTCTAGCAGGCTCTGCACTGTTTCTGTATCTATTGAGCTGATCATGTGGGTTTTCATCCTTCATTCTGTTAATATGGTATATCACACCAGTTGATTTTTGTATGTGGAACCATCATTGCATCCCAGGGATAAATCCCACTTAGTCATGGTATATGAGCCTTTCATGTACTGTTGAATTCAGTCTACTAGTATTTTGTTGAGGATGTTGGTTGTTCAAAAGTGTGTTATTTAATTTCCACATACTTGTGAATTTTCCAGTGTCCTTATGCTATCGATTTATAGTTTTATTCCATTGTGGGGAATTTTATACCTGGTGGGGCACCTGGGCGGCTCAGTTGGTTAAGCATCTGACTTTGGCTCAGGTCATGATCTCGCAGTTCGTGGGTTTGAGCCCTGCATCAGGCTCTGTGCTCAGAGCGCAGAGCCTGGAGCCTGCTTCAGATTCTGTGTGTCTCTCTCTGCCCCTCCCCTGCTTGTGCTCTCTGTCTCTCAAAAATAAATAAACTTTATAAAAAGAAAAAAGAAAGAAAGAAAAGATACCCGGTATAATATCAGTCTTCTTAAATTCATTGAGATTTATTTTGTGACTTAAGATGTGATCTATCTTAGAGAATGTTCCATGTGCACTTGAGAAGAATATATATTCTGCTGCCCTTGCGTGGAATGTTTTGTATTGGCCTGTTAGGTCTATTGGTCTATGGAGTGGTTCAAGTTGCTATTGTTCTATCTGTTATTGAAAGTGAGGCACTGGGGCGCCTGGGTGGCCCAGTCAGTTGAGCGTCTGACTCTTGATTTTGGCTCAGGTCATGATCCCAGGGTCGTGGGACCAAGCCCCACATAGGACTCCATGCTGAGCACGGAGCCTGCTTGAGATTCTCTCTCTCCCTCTGCCCCTCTCCCCCGCTCATGCACTCTCCTACAATTATAATATTGCTGTCTCTTCCTCCCATCAGTTCTATCAATGTTTGCTTTAAAGACTCAGGTGGGGGCGTCTGGGTGGCTCAGTCGGTTGAGTGTCCGACTTCGGCTCAGGTCATGATCTCACAGTTTGTGGGTTCGAGCCCCGCATCAGGCTCTGTGCTGACCGCTTGCTCAGATCCTGGAGCCTGCTTCAGATTCTGTGTCTCCTACTCTCTCTGTCCCTCCCCCGTTCACGCTTTGTCTCACTCTGTTTCTCAAAAATAAATAAATGTAAAAAAAAAAAAATTAAAAAAAAAAGACTCAGGTGCTCTGATTTGGGGTATATACATAGTTATAATTAATGTATCTTCCTGGTGAATTGGCCCTTTATCATTATATAATATCCTTCTTGGACTCTTGTGAAAATTTTTGACTTAAAATATGTTTTGTCTGATTAAGTATGGCCACTCTTGCTTTCTTTTGGTTGGCACTTGCATGGAATATCTTTTTCCATCACTTCACTTTTGGCCTATGCGAGTTTCCTAAGTCTAAAGTGAGTTTCTTGTGGAACATATAGTTGGATCTTTAAGCTTTTTGTATAGTTTGATTTTTTAATAATAACCATGTCTTAATTTTTATAATTAATATTTCCTTAAGTTGTAACATTTCAGAAGACTTTCCAAAATTACCCCTAGAGCTCATTCTACCAGCAAAAGGCTTAATGAGTTAAGCACCTAAAAATCCTCTTGCTTTTGCTAAGGCATGACATTTGCTTTTTAGATAAGTAAAAATTATTGTGAAAAACATTAACAAATAGAAAATTTGTGTAGGCAGATAATGCAAAATATTGAATCTTCAGTGGGATACATAGTTTGTCGGCAGGAACTCCTGGTCTATGCCACCACCTACCCCCAAAGCTCTGCATGCCATAGACTCTTAAAGATTGTTGCCTGAACTACAGAAACCTCCCTTAGCATCTCAATCCTGCTTTTACTTATTTTTCAATATATAAAAGTTACCCTCTTCATTTCTTTCCCTTCAAAATACATATGTCTTAAGAATTCTGGCTTATTAGAAAGTAACACATTTGTTGTATAGAATTTAATTATTACAAGTTAAAAATAAAAGTTTCCCTGGGGTGCCTGGGTGGCTCAGTGGGTTAAGCATCCTACTTCGGCTCAGGTCATGATCTCACCACTCATGAGTTTGAGCTCTGCATTGGGCTCTGTGCTGACAGCTCAGAGCCTGGAGCTTGCTTCCAATTCTGTGTCTCTCTCTCTCTCTCTGCCCCTCCTCCGCTCACACTGTGTCTCTCTCTCTCTCTAAAAAATAAACATTAGAAAAATAAAAAGTAAATAAAAGTTTCCCCTTCATCTAACCATTCCCTAGAGAGAAACACTTTTAACAATTTTTCTGCTTAATCCCTGCAGCAAATATATATGTAAAATATTAAAATATATGTATATATTTTTACCTAAATGTTATCATACTAGACACATTGTTTTATAATCCTACTTCATTCCACTTGATAATAATACATCATGGGCAAATTTCCCTGTAGATTTTACCTTACCCATGTAAATGACTATAAAAGGTTACTATGTATAGCTATATCATAATTTACTTACTCTCCTATTCACGAGTATTTAGGCTTTCTAATATTTCACTATTATCAATAATGCCACAATATACTTACATCTTTGAACCTTTGCCTTGAGAGAATTTCCTGAGGGCAAAATGTTTGGTCATAAGGTAAATATATTTTGTGAGTAGAAATATGCACTAAAAGAGTGTTCATAAAGTGGTACATAATATCCCCAAACTGGAAACAACTTAAATGTCCATTAACTATAGAATGAATAGATAAATGTTAGTGTATTTTTGAAAAATGTTTATTCATTTTTTGAGAGGGGCGGGGAGGGGCAGAGAAAAGGGGAGACAGAGGATCCAAAGCAGGCTCTGAACTGACAGCAGAGAGCCCAGTTCGGGGCTTGAACTCATGAACCCTGAGATCATGACCTGAGCTGAAGTCAGGTGCCTAACTGACTGAACCACCCAGGCACCCCAGTTTTAGTGTATTCATGCAAAGGAATACAACATTGCAATGAAAGAATGAACTACTGTTACATGCAACAACATAGATAAATCTCAGACAATACTGAGTGAAAGAAGTGTGACAAAAAAGAATACATACTACAATTCCAAGAATTAGCAACACTAATCTATCCGGATAGAAGTCAGGCTAGTAAGTATCTTTAGAGGGAGTGTGTCAACTGGGAGAGTGGATAACAGAACCTTATAGGATGCTGGGAATGTTCTATATCTTCATCTAGATGATGGACTCACAGGTGTAGTCCTTAAAAACCATCAGGCTATGGCCTTAAAATGTACACACTTTACTGCAAGTATGTCAGACCTAAAAATTTTAAAATATCTATACAGATCTTATGAGATCTTCTTTCAAAAAGACTCAACACTTTATAACTGTAGGAGATAATTTTTCCCTAAAGCTTAAAATATGCTCTATTTTCTTTGAGTCCCAAAAATGGTACTTTATAAGCCCCTCAAACAGGGTTATTCATTTCCTCCAAAGCCTGGAATTATTTCTTTCCAAACCCCTGAACCATATCTTCATCTTTAATCTTCCTAAAATTACCATCGTTTTCCTGTACTATACACAACTGAGTTTACAGATCATAAACCTCAGACAAAGGCATCTAATGATCAAAACGCTATCTTTAAGCTTGGGGGAAAACTTTTGGAATATTAGAGGCAAGTCTCCTGCCTGCCCACATGGAAACAAATGGAAGTACTTATAGGTCTCTGAACATGCTACATGCTTTTCCACCTCCATTCTGTGCATGCTGGTCATCTCCCTAGAATATTCCAAATACTAAAGTGCTCTTACTGAAATATACAATTCCAGGCATTCTGGCAGGCCTAGAAATAAAAAGATAAAAAGTATACCATCCTTCCCTTCTTCCCCACAGTGGGGGAGACTGACATGTCAACCTATGAAGACCATGCCCATGCCAGCCAGCCAAATTTTGTGCAACTTTTAATCTATACAAAAATGCAATACATGTATTCCTGTTCAATTTAACTTAGCTGGTTTCAGTGCAGCGTCTATCTTCTCTCAAGTTTCTTCTTGTTTTTGTGATATCAATTACCAACCCTCCTCCCTGCTCCCCCAACTTTGGAACATTTCACAGGGAGCTTTCTGTTTACTTTGACATGGCTTCTGAAACTATGCTCCTTAAAATCTCTCCTAATTGGAAAATTCAATAGCCTTTTTTTTTTTTTCATTCCACCTCTTCCTTGACTTTTGGCTGCATATCATTCATTCATTCATTCATTCATTCAACAACTATTTACTGAATAACAACTATGTTCCAAGCAGTGATGGAAATAGATGAAAATCCCTGCCCTCTAGTGGAAGACAGCACAACCCAAACAAGTAGCAGATGGTATGATGGACAATAAATAAGTGCTATAAAAATAAAGCCTTTTGTTACATACACCACATACACAGAGCCTTTATTCAGATTAGAGAAGTCCATAGAGTAGGTATTGTTCATTTTCTAATTTCTTCTAGTCCAGATGCAATTTGTTTCAGGGGTCATTTTTTTTTTTTTTTCATAAGAACTGTTGCCTAGTAATATAACTGGCACTCCCATCTTTATCACGTTTCCAGGGAAACAAATCCAGAAAATTAACCCAAAGCCAAAATTGTCTATAAAGGAAGGAAGGGGGCTTGTCAAATCATTTTCCAAAGATCCAATGAAAAACCTATTGATAGTACTTTGGAATAAAGATTAAATGAAGTATTTGTAGTCACAGAAGGAACAAGTATTACAGTTTAGTCTCAAGATTCCGCCCCAAACTGACCACTTGACATGTTCTCCTACCCTCCTTGTTCTCACCTGACTACACATGTAAACTCGCTTCTCTAGTGTGGCTGACCTGCTTGTATTACTAGATATTAGGTTTGCTCTGCCCTGGCAGGAAGCATTTTAGAGGCAGGCATAGCATCAGTTTCAGGATCATCTGTCTCTGGCACATGTGTCTACATTTGCTTCCCATCCATCTAAACAGACTCACCTCTAACACTTGTGTGACATTCATTCCAAGCCACTGCCCTGCTTGGGCTTGTGGTTCTACTTTAATCTCTGGCTTCTAGGTACCTTTTGTTCTAGATTAAGAGTTCTTAATGTGGGGCTCAAAGGTCCATCTCAAGGAACCATGATATCTTTTAGACTGTATGCAAAATTTGAGCATCCATTTTTCTGCTTAGAAAATCCTTAGCTTTCAACACATTCTCCAAAGAGTCTTGTGATCCCCTGAAGAGTTAAGAATGATGTGTCTATTGAAGACATTATGCTAAGTGAAATAAACCAGTCACATAAAGACAAATACAGGATTCCACTTATACGAGGTACCTGGAATAGTCAAATTCAGAGCAGTTAAAAGCAGAATGGTGATTGTCAGGAGCAGAGGGGAAAGAAGAGTGGGGAATTAGTGTTTTGTTCAATGAGTGGAGTTTGTTTTTGGGAAGACAAAAAAGTTTTAGAGGTAGATGATGGTGATGGATGCACAACATAAATGTACTTAATTCCACAGAATTGTACTCTTGAAAGTAGTTAAAATGGTAATTTTCTATTATGTACATTTTAACTAACACACACACACACACACACACACACACACACACACACACACA
>NC_064818.1:53225730-53246211 GCF_023721935.1 Panthera uncia | reverse complement strand
ACACACACACACACACACACACACACACACACACACACACACATGGCTGGTCTAGACAACCCTTATATTTTGCTGCCAGCTGTTGACCTGACTGTGCAGGTTATGATTCAGAGTCCTTTCTCAAAATAGAATCAAGTAAGCAATATGCAACTGTGAAATAATGCCATTATATAAGGAATAGAAAAGAAAATAAATACAAATATGCCCTTCTATTACAAATACCTGAATCAAATTTGAAGTAATGTTTTAAACTCTCTCAGCCCTAATCTCCTCAGCCACATCTATGTCCACAGGAACTGGGAAGATAAAGAGTTAGCTTTCTTAATGTTTTATCCCTGCGGGACGCCTTCAGCAAACTGCTCATAGTTTAGGTGTCCTGGCTGGACCCGATCCGCAGTCTGGTTTTGATATTCCTTAAGGAAGAAAAGCCTTGTTAACACGCACCTGAATGTGACTGTCAGAATCTGTTTATGGATCATTATGAGAAACACCTGTCTTAGCTTTTCATCTTGGCTCTGGATGTTTGACCAGCTTCTCTTTCTGGGTCCTTCCCCTTTGGTCTCCTGCATCCTGATGAGGTCATCTCCTTTACATATTAAAAAATTTTTTTTTCAGATCATAATGTTATTTTTATATTCCGTATAGAAATAGACTATAGAAATTACTATTTCTCTGTAGCCACAATAGAGATCAAGTCTTAGAATCAGGGGCAAATCCTGCTTGCTGTTTGAGCTGGGAATATGTTTATTCATCTTTCTTTCTTGGGCAGTTGTGCTCCAGAATAAGGTCATCTATTTCTCTTCTGCTCAGGAACCATTCATACTCAAAGTCATACTTGTTTTTTCATTTTATATATCTGTCAATCTTTTTTGAAAGTCTTCATGTGTCAAGGCCTAACTGATAGTTTTCCTGGCTGTATATGCTCTTCAGAAACCCACTCAGGTGAGTTTTAATATCTAAGCTGGCCTCTTACATCCCTTGGAAAAGTCTCTTCTAGGGTGGAATATTGTTTATACAAACATGCATTGGAATTGAAGTCACAAAAATTAAGTGCTGATGAGATGGGATGGGATGATAACGTTTAGGGTGAGTATTTTTTCCTTTATTTATTTATATTATGTAATTAAAAAGTAATCTTAACCCTATTCAGAATGCTTCTATTTGGGGAGGTGCCTGGGTGGCTCAATCGGTTGAGTGTCCGACTTCAGCTCAGGTCATGATCTCCTGGTTTGTGAGTTCAAGCCCTGCATGCATTGGGCTCTGTGCTGACAGCTTGGAGCCTGGAGCCTGCTTCAGATTCTGTGTCTCCCTCTCTCTCTCTCTCTGCCCCTCCCCAACTCACACTATGTCTCTGTCTCTCAAAAATGAATAAACATTTTAAAAGTTTTTTAAAAAAAGAATGCTTCTATTCATAATCCCAAGAATTATACTGAATGACAAAACCACCTTCTTCTTTTAATACCTCATGAGGATACACTGCTCAAAATCAGATGGTTCAAGGATACATCACCAAGTTTCTTCCTATGGCTGTGGTAGATGACTCTTTAAAAGTCTGGAAGAAAAAAAATCATTCTGATTCTGTTCGTGGGGTATGATTTAGGAGACTCCATACATCAGATAGACATTCTGTTGCCAGAATGGACCTAAAGGCAATTATTAAGGGAAATGCTGACTTAGTTCTAGGAATTCCTGACTTTGCCTTTAGGTACTAAGGGGGATGGCCTGTACTACTGAGGTCAAAATCTGTGATCAGTTTCTTAATCTCCATGTTAGGAATTAGCCTTACTTTATAAACCTTTAATTGATTGGTGTCTATAGCCTGTGGGCCCATATTTAAACAGCAACTGAGAATAGTAACATTCTAGGCCATCTTTAGAGAACATATAGTCTCAAAAGGTCAGCTCCCCATCTTCCAGTTTCCAGCTTAGATATTTATGGAAGAGGACTTGAAAGATACATGTCTCCCCCTTTTCCAGCTACTCTGAATTCTTCCCTTCTATCAAGCTGAGTATCTATCAAAGACCTACTGCCTCAGTCCATTACAGAATTGCTATGACTGAGTTGGCTTTTTAATATTCTGCCTCTAGCTTATAGTTGCTATAAGAAATTGCAATTTAAAAAAATATGGTCAAAGACATTGTCTAATGAAATCTCCTTTATAAAATATCCTTGGGAATCAATTGTGGAATAGCTCTGCTTTGTCCTGGGACCCAGTATGCTGGGTATAATGAAAACTATGTATCTTGCTATGTCTTATTTTTCCCCTTGGCTACTCAGAAGCTCAGAGCTAAATGCACACACACACACACACACACACACACACACACGCACACGCACCCCCCCCCCACAAGTATATGTATACATATGGAAACAAACAAGTGTTTAATGTTCTTTAATTCCAGTTCCCTCTTGAATTTGTTTTACATTCTTTCTTGTTTATATAAATGATACAATGTGATCTTTAAAAAATTTTTCTAAATTACCTCATAAATAATTCTCTACAGATGTTCCCTTTTCCTTTTTGGTGTTTCTGATTTGCCTACAAATTGGATTCTGTCTAGCAACCAATGTAGTCAAACTGAGAAAAACAACATCGACAGTTTTTTAATACCCTATTTAAAGAGTAAGAATTAAATCACCAGCGCTGAATGTAATTGTGGCAAACATTCCCTCCCTGCAAATTCTCTGTGGCTTGAGAATACCCAGGCTAATTGGTCCTGGAAATAATTGGAATGCAACTGGATTTTTGTGTTGCAAATATTTATGCTTCCAGATGAAGAACTTGGCAGTGGGAACTTCTGCAGGTATAAGAGCCGAGGGTGAGGACCATTAGGACAAAGGGCTAACCTTACTAAGGGCCCACATGGTACTAGGGTACGTTAGCTTTCTGCTACTGGTGGTGATATGCTGGAGGTGGCTCTTATCCACTCACAAGAGCTAATTGTTAAAATTTCAAGAGTTTTTGGGCCAGTTGATATTATGGTGATTAAAATGGGCCATGGTAGGAGTACTACCATGTAAACTGGCAAATGCCACAATTTAGCCCCTCCATCCTCAGAGAGCTGGTTGTTAGACATTTACTAGTCCACCACCACTTGTCTGGCTTATCACACACAACTAGCAAGGAGACAGGTAATTCTGTCCCCATTTTATAAATGAGGAAGCAGACCAAAAAAGTTTTGTTTAGGCTTTAGGGAGAAATTACAGAGGGGAAAAAAAAAGTTCTGTAACAGAAACTGCCAAAGCAGGAATAGGTACAGGTACAGTGCTGACCTTAAGGGCTATATTCAGAGAAAAAAGATCTTATTCAGAAGAAAACAATGAGCTAATCTAAGGAGACTGCCAAGTAGAGGTTCAGAAGGCTGTAAGGAGAACAATTTCAGCGAGGGACAAAGAGACCAAACAAAAAGGCATTCAAGGGGAACTCAAGTCTCCTCTACCCCTTCAACTCTGCTTCTCCCTACCTGGTTGGAAGAATCACATTCAAAGGCAAGAAATTCCACCACCACCACCCTCAAGTAGAAAGGGTTTGCTCATGCTTGAAGACAAGAATTGGGCTCTATTTCCCTGGAGGTGAAACTTTCAGAAAAGTTAAAAAGTCAGTACACAATAGTACATTTCTTTTCCTCCAGATGTACTTCCTATCAGTGACTGGAATGGAAAGGGCCCTTGGCTGTCCCCAGCACCCCTCGCTACCTTCCTCCTTTTTGTGTCCCCCTCTTTTATCTTCCAGCAGTTAGATCCAAGGCAACTGCGTTGGCTCAGAAAAGTCCAATATGGGCTGCCAGTGCCAGTTCAGCTATAGGGCATCCAGGTGAGGTTCTAGTTGGTAACGAATTTAGGTTCGGAGCTAACTAATCACCAAGCCTTACTCTGCCAGGCACTGTTCTTGCATGTTATTTCCCTCAGGAACCTTGAGGGGAGGAGGAACTATGGTCTGGGCCATGGGTAAGGTAAGCCTGGATCCATGGTACCACCCATTATTGTTTTCCCAGAGACCGTGGGAATGAAGAGCTCATATAGTTGACAAGTGGCAAATCCAGAATTTAAAGCAGGTACTCTTACTACAGGGCCTGTGCTCTATCCAGGGAGCTCTTTCTGTGACATTGGGCTGAGCCAGGAGACCTTGGGTGAAGCTCTCCTGCGGGGGTCCCATAGGAGAGTTGAACCTCTCTCCTCATATGCTGATCTGTTTTCTGGGAAAGGGAAAAAGAGTGTGAAGGCAGATAAAAGTCCTTTTTTTTCTATGAGTGATATCTTAAGTAATTAAGTAATTAGTTAATAATTGGTCTTAATTGATGGTAGCTAATTTTGCAATCTATTACTAAACTATGATTATAATGCTTGGTCTCCAGGACCAAAATATGAAATCTGAATCATGAGTAGTTCAAGCAGCACCTCTTCTACCTCTGCTCAAATATTTTGTCTTATTCTAGAGTAATTAAAAAGGAATTTGGAGCTTGGATTCAACTAGTCCCCCAGCTGATCAAAATGTAGTATAAATGATGCTATCTTCAGTATTTCCTTGGGATTTCCTAAGTTTCTACTTGAGTTTATAGAGGAAAACCTTTAGCCAAGACCTCTAACTGCTACCTCTCCTTCTTCTGACATTCATGAAGCCACCTATGGCAGATCCCAATGGGTGCGCCTATCCATCAGCCAGCTCGTTCTTCTGGCTTACAGATTCCTGATTTCACCCATGTAGAGGAACACAATATGTGTAAGAAAGACTCTCTACTTCCAAGGATGAACAAGGATTAGTCTAAACCAAACATGGTAATCCATTCCCCCTTGTTCACAGATGGGTTAGAAGTGTGTATTTCATCAAATTCTGGCCAATGGCATCTGAAAAGACAGTTGTTGGCACTTCTGCAAAATTGGACAGAAATGTATGCAAGAGAAACTTCCTCCTCCCCTGCTTTAGTTTTGCATATGAAACAGAAGCTGCCATCTTAGCACCACAAAAAAGGGCAAGAAGATAATAAGAAAGCTGATCCAAGTCCTAACATTGTTAAAACAAAGACTTAACCCAGAATTATCTACTTCAAGGCTTATTATCATATGAGAGAAAAATAAACCCTATTACTTAAACACCATGTAGACATATACTCTATAACTTGCAACCCAAATCATCCTAATCAATATACCTTATTATTTTACAACTTACCCCAAAATCCCCGTGAAGTGGTGGCAAGAAAATCCCATTGAAGGAACAGTGGGAGTAAGGGCAGTAACTAGTGTTGAAGAGTTCAAGGATGCTTTCATGGCATTGTTGATAGTTTCCAGTGCCTTGGATTTGAAACTGATCGAATGGAAGAGTCATCTCAAATTTCTTGGTGCAGGGGCCACTGTAAAGTTCACTTACATTCATTACTATTTCATATCCAGGGTGAAAGCATGGGTCCCTGAGGATTCCATTTGTACCCTGAATGGAAAAATCACATGAAGACATCATGTGCAAATATGCTGGGTACAAAAGCACCACTCTGCCTTCATTAATGTGTAGGAATTTTACAATATGTTAGCGTTGGCATCAATATACCCTTGCCATGCCTTTTTCACCCTTAGCAATAGTCAGATTTGTATAATAGGCACCAGAAGTGGTATCAGATGTAAATGAACTTTCACTATTCATAGAAAGCTAATAGAGTTCAAGCTGGAAGAAATGCCATTATTTTGGAATGTCCCCTAGTGCTTAGTACAAATGAAAGATTCACAAGGAAAACTCTCAAGGCTCTCACAAGTCCAAGCTGGGGTAGTTCTCCAGGAGGAGTCTGCCCACACCCCATCCCCACTTTCAAGCAAAAAATCAGAAGCTCCAACAGCTGAAAATGCCTTAGAGCATTTAAGCCAGGAGTACCAAAATGACTTTTAACCCACACCTCAGTATGTTCAAGAGAAGAAAGGGGGCTGGTATGAAAAAAGGCTTAATAGAGCCTTGGGGCTCAGTAGGTATCTCTCAGTAGCTCCTATTCCAATGGGAGGTGCCTTATTGACAGTGCTTCTGAGAACCAGAGTGAGAGCTTTGGAGGAGAGCAGGGAACTGGTTGTCCTTTCAGGGGAGACAAGACTCAGCTGGATGTGACATCCTTGCTGTGTGTGTCAGGGTGTGCCTGGTACTCACATGATTTTGAGTATGTTTAACTTTTCTTGTCTTCAAGAAACAAAAAGCGTCTGGGGAAAAGACTTGAAGTGTTGATGGATAAATTCTGTTTTCCCTGAGTGTTTTTCTCCTTCTCTCCAGGTTGTTTCTAACAGCCCTGTTTTCTGCAGTTTGTTGGAAATGGAGACTAAAAAGTGCTAAAGAGCTTATAAATTGCACAATCCCCCAACAATACTCTAGCACGTAGTTTTCACTGTCAAGCCCACAGGGGTGAGAAATTATTTGCCAAGAAAGGATTTGAGTTGTGTCCTTGGAGACAGTGCAGTAAACAAACACAGGAGGTGATGTCTGGATGGGACGATTCACAGGGGTCGACCAGATGTCGTTAGATATCCTGTTTGAAAAGGTTTGGAAAGTACAGTAACCAAGTTCAGACCAATTACTGAAGTAGAAAGAGACAACAACAGGATGTGGGGGCTGGTGGCCCAGATGTGGGGAGGGTGGGTCTGGATTCAGTTAAACTTGCCTGAATGTCCTTGGCCAGTTTCTGCCTGAGCGCTTGATCCTTCCCATAGCATAAGAAGCTGTGCGTGTACACGCTGTAGTCCTTGCCATAGAGGCGAAAGTGCAGAGCGTTGCTTGGAGACTCAATCCTCTCGTTTTGGGGCACAAAAGTGATTTGTGTAGAGGCTCCCCCAAGGTCTAAAGCTCCATAGGTTCCCTGAGAATTGCCTCCATTTGGCTTCAGGTTGAGCCAACTCAGTTTCTGAAAGAGAGTACAGTCATCAGTGGTAGCAGTTTCTGGACACCATTGTTTCACACTATATCTTGGACTCAGGGACTTTCTAAGGTGAAGAAAAGGGGGCATAAGGTGACACAAAGGTCACTGAGGGCTCCTGAATCTGGATAAGATCAACAGCAGGTTAAGGGACTTTGAAGATAGAGCTCAGACTGCAGCAACATAGAAGTGGCATAGCCAGTGTTTATGAACAAGGAATGTGGGCTGAAAAGACTCAAGTTCAAGTCTCCACTCATTTGCTCATTAGCTATGTGACCTGGAACAGAATAATTACCTTCTCTAGGCCTCAATTTGAGACTCTAAAATGAGGGAATTCCTCATATTGTTCTGAAGATGGAATCAGACAGTACATGGAAAGTGCTTAGCACAGCACAAGACACACAACACTAGGCAAATATTTGCTATTTTTATTTTTAATGATAGATTTTTTACTTCCTCTCTGTCTCCCTAAGGTGAAGGTATGATTTCCTCATCCTCCAAGAGGAAACGTTCTTATACTAAAATTCATCAGAATACCGCTGGTGACCCTTGCAACTGTGGGGATAAATTACTTCATCCATTCATCCATCATTCATTCTGGCTACCGATCCAAATCCTGCCTGAGATAGCAATGGCACTGACCTCCTGGGAGCTACCTCCCTTGGGTGCTGTGAGATAATCACCTGAGTGAATTTTCCCAGCAGATAGTTGATAGTAATCCAGCCATAGGCACCTTCCTCTTGGCCAGTGATGATTCTAGCACCATGGAAGTCAAAGTGGTAGTTGTTGAGGCTCTTGGTCACCACACTCAGGACTTTGTCTGCCAACTGTTCATTTTCCATCCTGCACAAAGAAGAGCTGAGTTTACTGGTTTTGTTGAATAACTACAGGTACTCATTTCAGTCAGAGCTTCCAGCAACACTCCTAGGAAGCAAACCATAACTCGCTGGAAGAAACAGAGATAGAGATCCACACACACAGCTGTCTGAGGAGCCCTCCTTTTGGGTGAGGCAGAACTAGTCTTTTGGCCCCCCCTCTCCAAATCCAAATCCTTCCAGTCCCTACATAGACTGCTCTTCCTAAAATACCATTTTTTGTTGTTGCTCCCTGGCTCCAAGATATTATCAAAGTAATTTTAATTTGGGGGGCGGTGATGGCTGGATATTGGTTATCACCACACCTATAGATGACGAATGCTACATTAGCCATTGCTGGTGGCTTCTAGCTAGTTCCAGAGTCAGGCTCTGCTTGAGGTTTTTAATTAGGGCTGTAGTAGACACCAGGTGGCAAATGTCCTGGGACAGATACCAAACCTCCATCAGAGCCAGACTGGGAAAAAAAAAAATCTTATTCACATTGAATCTCAGTTCTTGGGTCTGTTTGAGACATTGAGACCTAAAGAAGGGATCTTCCAGGGCTGTCATAACGAAGATGGGATACATCTGCTTCTGAGATCTAGACCACACAATGTTGAGAGCCTCTAGGTCAGAGAATGCTGTCTTCCAACCACAGCTGAATCCTCTCATCCCTCATCTGAATAGCTTCACACCCTTCCTGTGGCTGCCTCATCCCCAGTTCTCCTCCCTCCCAATCCACCTCTCTTCCAGTGTCGTCATTTGTGTACCATCCTGTAATGGCTACCCATTATCTCCCAGATGAACACCAAACTCCCAGTGTGGCCCACAAGGCACTTCATGCGCTGGACCCTGCCTCTTCAGAATTCCACTTAGAATCCTGATCCTCCCACTTACCACGCGTGTGAATTTGCGTGAGTTACTCTACACGTGTATGCCACAGCTCCCTTATCTGGCTAAGAATAGCCAATAATACCTCCTCAAAGAGTTATAATGATTAAATCAAAGCACAGCGCTAACATAGTAATGGCTCAACAAATACAAGCTGCTTCATAGCTATTATTACTATTGTTTTTATTATTATTTTACTATATGCAGTCTATGTTCTATCAATGCAGAACTATTCATGGTCCTCTGAATATGCCCTGGTCTCTCACTCATCCCTACATTTGCACTTCTGTTAGAACGCAAGCTTCAGGAAGGCAGGGACTCTGTCCTCTTCACTGCTGTGTCCCCAGCACTTAGAACAGTGTCTGCCACATAACAGATGTTGGAGAAACATACGTAATAGAATGCGTGACATCTTCTCTGTCTTTAATGTGCCCTTCCCCCACCCTCCAGCTTGTCCTTCATGAATCAGTTCCTGTGTTTCCTCCTCCCATTCTGGGCAGGGCCAAATGTGCTCCCACAGCAGCTCTGAACACTCCTCTGTTGAAGAACTGATTGCCTGTATCGAAACTCTGATCTCCTTGAGAGCTGAGTCACCTACTTTCATGTCCCAGGACAGAGTAGGCAGGCAAAACATGCTGAATGAATGAATGAACGAACAAAAGATAACGCACATGGGTACTCAGTGGTGACCAATGAAGATGTGCTAGTTGTGACTATTTGTGTCTTGGGACCTCTGTGGGTCTCCTCTGGTCTTCCTCCTCCCAGATATTGGACAGCTAAATTGGTAGTCTCAAATCCCAGAGTACAGAGGCTCAACATTTCTCTCTTTGTGCCCCTGCCCCCTTGAATTCTCTGGGGGCAGACGGGCAAGAGGACTTTTTAAAATCATACTTTAAACTCCCACCATTACACATACTAAGAATTTGGGAGTTTTACCCACTTCCTGAGATCTTCTTTCTAAAGTGTTGCCATTCGGGATATTTAAATTTGGGGTGTTAGGGGGGTGTGGCACTATCCCATAACTTCAGAGGCTCTCACAATGCCAAGCCTAACCCCCAGCCACTCTTTGTCCCCACCTGTTTCTATACCTGAGCAACCGCATGCCTGCCGTAGCTCCCAGGTAAACAGGCGTCCCTTGGTGCTGGGACTTTGGAATCACTTGACTGGCTCTTTCCATGCATTCAGTCAGATAAGCATCTATTTCGTTTAATCTTTGAGCATATCTTGAGATTCCGGGACCTAAGGAAAGATGTAGAAGCAGATGACAATCTTTTTTAAAAGTACAGGACACACTTTGATAATATTAGAGCAAAACACTGGTGTCTTTAGAGACCATCAAAGAAGACAGCTTTTTGGTGTGATATATTAAGTTATATATGATGTGATATATTACGATATATTAAGTTGGTGTACTTAGAGGGTGACTCTCTGAACCTGGCCTTGATAAGAATTATTTTCAGGCCTCAGACTGGGTCTGTCCACTGTTCAATAATTTTGCCGCTGGATGGCGCAATTTTCACATTCAATTGCGTAATCTTCCTTACAGGTTCTCTCAAAGTTTAATGGGGATCTCATCGACAGCTACCCTAGAGAGCTGCTTTTTGATGATTCTCCTGTAAAGTTGTAACTAACACTAATGCCTAGAAAAATTAAAATAAGCACAAGGTGCACTGGCTTTTACTGAAAAGACAGGAACCGCTACTAACTAGCTATGTGATCATGGCCAGTACCTAAAATTTCTGAAGTGGAGTTTCTTCCTTTGCTAGAATATGTGTCTCCTCAGAGATTTTTCCACTCTGAAACCCAGTCCCCCTAGTGAAACTATTTTTCCAGTGTTAGAGCAAAACTAACTGTTGCTAAGAAGAGGATTAGAGCCAAGATTCCTTAAGCTTTTTGAAGTTATGCTTAACAATTTCAGCTCACTTTAAAATAAACATCTACACCGTCAGTGCTTTTTAGTGAAAATGTGAATTAAAGATAATGGTCAGATATGTTATCCATATCTTTCACAGGTTTTTAAAAGAGCCTATTTACTTAACAGTAATGAAAAATCAGCTCTAAGTTATCAGCTAACCGTTTTGATTCAAAAAGGCTAGCCTTCAAGAACTGGAGTCTTTCCACTCAACTTTCATCTAAATATTTGATTAGAGAATTCTCTCTGAGAAGGGAAAAGCCCTGCATGTGTTAGGCCAGACACACATGGGATGAGTCTCAGAAGAAAGGTAGCTACTAAATTAAAAAAATACAAGCAACGCTTTAAAAAAAAAAAAAAGGAAGACAGTGAATTAACGAGAAGTCAATAAAATGAGGGATTTGGGCTTTAAGAAATGCTTAAAGTACTGTCTCAAAATGGACGAGGCCAACATTTGAGGACATTAAGCTACTGGGTAAAATGACTTGCTCTCTTGAAAACATCTCCTCTCTACCACTTTCTTGGAAAACTTTGAAAATTGGGGGACCCCGCAGGTCATCAAAGTAAAAGTCAATCTTCTTGGAGCTAGATTACCTGTCTGACTAAAAATATACAATGGGCCCCTGACTCAGAAGGCCAAGAGAGATAAAGGTAAAAGAGGATGGTGCAGTGTGGTAACATTCAGTGCATGTTGGGGCATTGGGTGGATGGAGTGGAAGGAGCTGAACGGACAACTCTAACCTGTTCTGTGACCTTAGGAGAAAACTAACTAGGAACAAAAGTCAGTATGTAATGCAGTGATTCAGAGTAGCATCGAGCCTGGAGTGCAGTTAAGAGACCTAGATTCTTGTCCTGGTTCTGTTGCTACCAATAAGTCACTAGTCTTCCAGGTTTTTGCTTCCTTCTCTGAGAACATTGAACATTCAATCTGAGAAGACTGAAATGAGAAGATTGAAATGATCCACGAGGTCCTTTTCCAGGCCTAGGAGTCTATGATTTTGGCCTTCCGTGCCTATGTGAAAACTAAAGGCTTTTGAAAATTTCTTCCAAGCTGTAGCTTAGGGGACCAAGATTAAGAGTAATAATTCTTTGGACCAACAGCATCAACATCACCTGGGAACCTGTTAGAAATGCAAATTCTGGGGCCTGTCCCAGACCTCCTACCTCAGAAACTCTGGGGGTGGAACCCAGCATCAGTGTTTTAACAAACCCTCCAGGGGGCTCTGCTAAAGATTCAAATTTGAGAGCCACTGGAGAAGTCATGGGTTCAAAGTTGAGCAGATCTCCATTTGAACCCCAGTTCCATCAATTACTAGCTCAAAGCAACCTTAACAAGTGGCATAACCTCTCTTAAGCTCAATGCCCTCATTTTTATTTTGTTTTTTAAAGTTTGTTTATTTTGAGAAAGAGATAGCATGAGTGAGGGAGGGGCAGAGAGGGAGACAGAGAATTCCAAGCAGGCTCCGTGCTATCAGCGCAGAGCCCTACACAAGGCTTGAACTCATGAACTATGAGATCATGACCTGAGCCAAAACTAAGAGTTGGGCACTTAACCAACTGAGCTACCCAGGCATCTGATCCTCATTTTTAAACCATGGGACTAATATTCCATATGTCAAAGGGAGACCGTGAAGATGAAATAATGCATCTACAGCACTTGGTGCATGGCACACAGAAGTGTCCAGGTGATGGGAGCTACCATATTACTCAAGGGTTTTTAAGTTTGTTTCTTCCTCAAGGGCTCCATCATTAAGGACTGATTTCAATATTATTTTTATAATGACAATAAAATAGCAACAACAGCAGCTCCACTATGTTCTTTTACCCAACTTCCTTTTTCTCATGAGTTCCACTTGCCACACATGTTCTCATGTATGTTCTCCTCGTGTTCTCATGCCCCACTATCTCCCCTCTCCCCTTCTCCTTCATCTTACCTTTCAGCTTGCACTCTTCTATCTGGTGCACCACCCCTGTGTCATTCTCCTTTTCCGCTGGCCACTTATAGATGTACAAACTCGTGTGAGAAGAGCCTGCATCCAGCACAATCCCATACTGAGAGTAAAACATATCAAGAATTTATCAGCATTACAATATTCTTCTCCATACTCAGCTTGCAACAGAAAGGAGACAAAGATAGGAGTTTTCAAAAACGAAGAGAAGGATTTTAATTCAAGACAGACATGGGGGTGGAGGGCGTATGCCTGGTGTCGCCCTGATCACAAGACCTACCAGGATACCAATCCCTCTAGAACAGTGGCTCTTAATGCTGGTTGCACATTAGAAATATCCAGGCCTTACCCAGGATGGGGCTTGAGACTCAGTATGAATTAGAAGCTTCTCAGGTGATTCTAATGGCCAGCCAGGAATCAGAACCATATGCTGAAGCAGCTAAGACAATATGGATGGAACAGACAGCCATGAAACCGGCAGTGCCCAAACTTATGTACACACTGGAATCATGTCAGAATCACCTAGAGAGCCTCAGAGGCTACTGATGCCCGTGTTCCATCCCCAGATATGTGGTTTAATTGGTCTGGTATGTGGCCTGGGCTTTGGAAGAGACACATGGAAAATACTAAGCGTGCCTGCTTTTTAATTATGAATATAACTATATATTGTATTCAATAAAACTTTTAAAATATGTATTTTCATGTTTTGGGCTTTTGCATCTAGGGGGTATGAAAGCAAGAATAAAGGAAGAAAGATGATGGGAAGACAGGGGGAGAAGTCAGTATGAGAAAGAACTAGATGGTCAGAGGAGAAAGGGGGAAAGAACAAAGTCCTCACATTACATTTCATGAGTACGTTAAATGTACCAGGGAGATGTTGTCTGAAGCTTTTCGTAAGAGTTATTTGACTTGACCGTCAAAACTGTGCTGTAGTGTAGGTACTCTTTTTATCCGTGCTATAGAGGTAAGAAACTAAAGTACGAAGAGGTTAAGTAATTTACTCAAGATACAGAGCCAATAGGTGACAGAGCCTGGATTTGGATCACAGTCACACCCAAGACCTCATGCTGTATATACAGACAAACACAGGAGCAAGGGCAGAACAGCAGCTCTCAAACTGATCCCCTATTAAAGGCTTTTAACAAGGGGTAACTATAGCCAAGTGCACAGATTTTAGGTGTGCATCCCAATGAATTTTTGCATATGTGCACATCCATATACACCACCACCAATATCGAGATTCAGAACATTTTCTACTCCTGAGAAGGCTTCCTAGTGCCCCTTTCAGTCAGTTTCTCCTGAGGGTAACCTTTGTCTTGATTTCTATCACCACAGGTGAGTTTTGCTTATTTCTGAGCTGCGGTAAAGAGACTCACACTGTGTGTCTCCTTTATGGGTAGCTTCTTTTCCTCTATACTGTCTCTCAGATGCTTCCAGACTGTGTGCAGCAATAGTTCATCCTTTTTTGTTGCTGTGGAATATTTCATTTTTTACTGCATGCACTATATTTTTATCCATTCTATTATTGGTGGACATTTGAGTTGTTTCCAGTTTGGGACTTCTGGGCATATAGCTGCCAGGAACATTCTTGCACATGTCATTTTGTGGATATAAGCTCTCATTTCATTTGGATATCTACCTAGGAGTAGACTGCCGAATGCCTTTTTTAATTTATTTTTTTTAACATTTCTTTATTATTGAGACAGAGACACAGAGCATGAGCAGGGGAGGGGCAGAGAGAGGGGGAGACACAGAATCTGAACCAGGCTCCAGGCTCTGAGCTGTCAGCACAGAGCCCGATGCGGGGCTCGAGCGCACAAACCGTGAGATCATGACCTGAGCCGAAGTCGGACGCTTGACTGACTGAGCCACCCAGGCAGCCCCCGGCTGCCCTTTTTGATCATCTCATCTTCATCTTTGGTTACATCCCTAAGTTCAATCAGGAAAAATGCCATGATTGAATAACAATGTCTGCCATGATTTTGTGAGGAGAGCATGACAGCACATGTACTTTTATTTATCAGCCCTAAACTAGAGAGAAACATGAAGGAAAGCAAACGGGGAAGCAGAAGGAAGAGAAAAAGAGGAAGCATTTCTAAAATGTGAGCCAATCACTCTCATCACACTTTGCTACTGTGGACCTCAAAGTGTGGTCTGCCTCTTGATAATGCTCAGCTCAGCAGCTGTTTTATATATATCCTCTCACACTGTCTTATTACTTGGTAAGAACCTAAGAACTTCCAGGGAGAAAAGAAGACAAGAATGCGGATTCAAGAGACCTCCCTGGACCACTGGGAAGAGCTACAAGTGGACTCTGCTGAGGTGTCAAGCTTTATTCTGTTTTTCCAGATTAGGGAGTATCAGTGTGCAGCAGTGGGAGGATCCTTGACCCTCCATAACCTCCACAGTGTTCTCAGCTTAGTTACACACAGCAGGACTCCCTGTGGCAATGAGCATTATGCCCTTAAAAAGAAAAATGCCTGTATACTTGGCAAGAAAGCAAGCTGGACAGACTCCTCTGCAAGCAGGCTTGCAGTGAGAGGAAACCACGAATTGACTTAGGTATTGACCACTGCCGGCAGAGAGGGGAACGCCTGGGGTCTGGGGCCTTTGGAACCATGGGAAGCCTCCTAGAGTGGAGAAAGAGTCTCAGAGGTTGCACAGCAGAAAATTCTGTTGTTCCCTAGCAGGGTCCGTGAATCCTTCCCGCCAGAAAATGTTCCAACCACAGCAGCAGATGATAAAATCTATCAAGGCAGCAGCAGCAAGCAGCCTCTATCTGGAATCAGGACATTCTATGCTTTGTTGACATGAAGGTCACTCTTCCAGTAAAGCAAAGGAATCAGCCTTACTTCTATCAGCCTGCTTCTCGAAGGCCTTACGCAGGGAGGTGGCTAAGAAACGATTGTTTTCACTACATTTCGCTTGTCAAGTGTTTGAGAAGGTGGAGTGTATACTGTAACACAGGCATTGAGGACATTTCACCTTGTGTATACAGCAGACTGGAATGCTAATCTGTTGAACGGTGCCAAATATTTTTTGTCTTCGGAAGTGGTTTGCAGAGTAAAGAACTGGCATCACTTGCTGCTTGAGGGACAGATAAAGCTTGATTGTATGAACATTCTGTTTGAACATTTTGGAAGTCTGCCTTTCATTGTTACAAAACTGTCAGCATTTTTACACATTCCTATCTTAGAGCTAGAAGTTCATTCCATCTAATCTTTGTATTTGATAGATGAGAAACTATGTCCGGTACAATTTGACAACTTGCCTAACAAGTCCAGATAGTCAAGGCCTTAGGAGACCCATGTGGGGCCCAGGTGGCCACCGCCTTTTGTTTCTTTTTCACAGCAGCATTTCCAGTGCATGTTCCAGCGAGCACAAAGCCTGCAAGGATCCAAGCAAATAAACCTTCCCAGAAATCTGGGGAAAGCTGAATGTGCTCTCTCTCTTCCTCTCTCCTGGGTTCATAAAACCCACTAGGTAGTGAATGCTTCACAGAAGTCTGGTGGTGGAGAAACTTGCCTAACTTTGTTTGAGCCAGCATTCCCTAGACTCCATGACAACAGAATTCTGTTTAAAATAAAAATCTCCACCCAACAGAAATGCTTTGACAAATGCTTTGTCTTGTGCCATCCTATCACTCTTACCCAGTGCTTCTGTAGCTCATATTTAAAACACTTCTAAAAGCCCCTGTGAGTCTGTTCTTCACATTAAAGAAACAACAAAGATTTGTGTGATGATGAAGAGATACGACATTCCCCTATTATTATTTCAATATGACTTTCTATTTTAAATATTTATTAAATAGCATCTAGGAAATGAAGGGGAGAGGCATAAAAAGATACTTAAGATCCTACCAACTAGACATCACCGTCATTTTGATTTATCTCCTTCCAGTCTTTCCTAAATGCATAAATTTTTATATAGCTGAAATCTTACTGTTGTATACAATTTTATCTTAGGCTAGTTTTTGATCATGTCCACGATTTTAAAATCATAACCAATCTTCCTAAGCTATGTTGAGTGAACAGAAGCAGTGCTCTAGAAAAAGGAATAATAAAAATGACCTTGCTTGGTTCATGGAGAGGCCAATGTAGGGCATTTGGTGAAGACCTGGAGGTGCAGGTGACAACAGACCCTGAGCCCACCGAGAGGGGTCATGTGGAGGTGGGCCAAAACTCTCCTTAAGATGGAAGTAATTCTACCTGCACAAATGTCACAAGTCCAGGAGTCTGAGTAAATGTCCCTAGATGTGGGGGTAAACAGAAAACTGGAGCATCAGATGATCTACTTGTATTCCTGACTCTGCAGAAGTGAGATATTCAACCTCAGTCTTCTCATTCAGAAGCACCTGCCATGACACTGACCAGCCCTCGATTCCCTGGAGGACAGGTAGCTTCTGTTCCACAGCCTTGGCCCAGAATGCCCTTCACCTGAGATGCCAGCCTTCTCTGACCTTCTCAGATTTGACTCTACCCTCCTAATCCATGGCTCAGAGTACCTGTACTTTTGCTCTAAAGACAGCACTTACCATGACGTGTACTACATGTCTGTGTGGCTATTTGCTTCATGTCTGTCTTCCCCATAAGGATGTGGTACATTGTTCAGGCAGCTCTATTTTGCTTACCATGGTATAGCCAGCATCCACCACAGTATACACTACCTCGTGTTAGGCACAAAGAAGGAATTCAACAGACAATTGTTGTATCGAATGAATGAATGAGGGGGGTTAGAGTTATATGGTTCCTGCACTCCTTCCAGTCTCAAAAGAAGTTAATATTCACAGCCCAATATAAAGTAGTGCCATTGGGGTTGAGTTCCACCACCACTACCACCACCACCCAAAACCAACCCGTAAGCCAGGTAACATGGGCAGCCATGGGATAATTAACTTCTCTTGGTCATTTCAAACATACTGGTTCTTTAGAATCTTTCTTAAAAGCCTCTGTAGCTTTAGTTGTACTTTTAGCAGCGTCCTCAGTCTGTTTCAGTGAGTCCTTTTGAATAAACAAAACTAATCCTTTTGAACTTGACTCTAGTACTCTATAAACAAATCAGGTCTCCATTAGCTACAGCAATGCCGGCAGGGCCTATAAACAATTGGAGACCATTTTCTGCCTTTTTTTCCCCTTTAATTGGAATTACTAGACCTTCAATACAAACCACAGTTTTATTGCTTTTGTCTGTTTAATTGTGGTAAAATACACCGAACATAAACTTAACCATTTTAAGTGTACGTTCAGTGTACAGTTCAGTGGCATTAAGTACATTCACACTTTGGTGCAAACACCACCACCATCCATCACCAGGGATTGTTTTTTTAAACAAGACAACATTAAAATCCAGTGGAGTACAAATAATATAGACATTTTCCGGGAGAATTTGAGATTGAAAATTGGAGCAAATCCTTCCAAATTCTTCATAAAAAGATACAATCGCACAATCACAAATGCTTAACGAAAAAGACCACTTTAATTCCCTGTGAAAAAGCAGATATACTGGGACAGGCTCAGCAACCTTAACAGATTAGCAGCTAACGGCCTTCCCTAGAACTCATCTCCCTCAAAGTAGTATGGACAGCTGGTCTCCACGAGGGCTTCTGATGTGCTAGATACTCTGATAAGTGAGCCACTGGTATTATTCCTTATAATCCTCACAACCACTTCCATTTTAATATGAGGAAACTGAGGCATAGAGAGAGAATCCTACTTGCTCAAGTCTCATAGCAGAAAGTAGCAGATCTGAGACTGAAATCAAAACCATCTGGTCCCTGAGCCAGCAGGCTTTCCACAGAAGTGGCAGCTGTTAATGAAGGCATGTGGTTTGGTACTGGGTCAGTCTGGTGCCTTTGAGAGAACCCTGTGGGGATCTGTGTGTGCCAGAATGTAGAATGTTTGTGCTATAAGGAATATCTGGTAACTCGCTAAATGCCAGTGTTCACTAATGAGCAGGAAATTAAGGAAGTGATGAACTGAGCAGATCTGAAAAGCTACCTCCCCATCCAGGTCCACTAGGATAAAGGCACTTTCCCAGGGGGCACGTAGTTCACTAAGGCCTATTTTTTGAAAGTCATCATTGCATATCTATGGGACAGTTGGTTCCCAGACTTTAAGGGCATGAGAATGTCCCAGAATGTATATTCAACAGGTAGGTTTTTCAAACCCTGCAACCTGAAGGTTCAAACTGAGCTGGGGCTGGGAGGACGGGGGTGGAATAGGGAACCCTGGTCTCCAGGGGATTTGGAGACAGAGGCCTGCCTCCCATGTTGACAAATCTTGCCATCAATCTGGTCCTTCACATGCTCTTCACATCCAAGTAGGAGGCAGTTTTACCTGTGTAACTCTATTCATTGAGCCAGCAAACTTCTATGAGGCAACCAAGTCAGATGCTGTGCTGGTTATAATTTAACATGGATTTTGTGATTATTTGATTAATGATTATCTCTTCCACTAGACTATAAGCTCCATGAAAGTAAGGACTTTGCCAGTCTTGCTCATTGGCATATACCCAGGACCTAAAATAAGAGTAGATGGTCTGTTTTGTATCTTAAAATCCTCATATATGGATAAAACATAAAAAACTCTTAAATATGCAAAACAAACAGAGGGTTGCTGGAGGGGTTGTGGGAGGGGGGATGGGCTAAATGGGTAAGGGGCATTAAGGAATCTATTCCTGAAATCATTATTGCACTATATGCTAACTAACTTGGATATAAATTTAAAAATAAATTAAATTAAAAATAAATAAAATTTTTTAAAAAAGAGTAGATGGTCAATGTCTATTTGTTAAGTGAATAAGTTGAGTGAATAAATAATAAAATGCATGCAACGACATATGAAATCCAGGCCCTGTCCTCAACATGCTTACCACCTCAGTAGCTGGGCAAGTAAACAACACATCAGTACAAGAAGGAGTTCTTGTGTTTTTCTAGATGTGGCGTGGGCATGAGGCCACTACTTCTCCATTAAGGCAGAATCCAAACTGGGTTAGGTAGGAAGATGACAGGACTGCATCAGCAGAATGGGAGGGTTGACCTGGGCTGGGTTAGACAAGGGTGGGTTAGATGGGAAGAAGCAGGGATAAAATGGCAATTTGTCACCAGGCAGACAGGCTGCAAAGATGATAATATATGATCTATCAATTGCTGAGTGTCCACAGTGGGCCAGGACTACTGCTCAGCACTTCACATTTGCATTTATTTATCCCAATTAATTCTTGCGGTAACCCATGAGATACTGAGCCTTGTGCAAGAGAACCTCAAAGGCCCTCATTTTGTTTATCTATGAGGATAATCTTTCATTCCTTAGAGCAGTCCTGGAAGAAAAAATGGAAATGATTTATAAACTGCAAGCACTATATTAGAATGACAGAATTCCTCAGGACTTGGTCCTTGCCCTCTTCTTGCTTTTTACCCCTTTCCTATAATCTCATATACTTCTAGGACTTCAATACATCAATGACATAAGAACCATATCTTTAGTCTAGACCCATACTGTTCAATAAGGCAGCCCTTGAAATAGCCCTTGTGGCTACTGAGCCCTTGAAATGTTGACTGCAGGTGACCCTTGAACAACACAGATTTGAACTATGCAGGTCCATTTATACATGGATTCTTTTCAGTAAATACAGTACAATGCTGTAAATGTATTTTCCCTTATTATGATTTTCTTTTTAAAATTTATTTATTTAAATTCAAGTTAGTTAACATACAGTGCAGTCTTGGTTTCAGGAATAGAACCCAGTGATTCATCACTTATATATAATACCCAGTGCTCATCCCAACAAGTGCCCTCCTTAATGCCCATCACCCATTTAGCCCATCCCCTGACCTAATTACCCCTCCAGCAACCCTCAGTTTGCTCTATGTATTTAAGAGTCTCTTGTGGTTTGCTTCCCTGTTTTTATCTTATTTTTCTTTTCTTATGATTTGCTTTTTTCTTTTTCTTTCTTTCTTTCTTTCTTTCTTTCTTTCTTTCTTTCTTTCTTTCTTT